>NC_139958.1:13746243-14082131 GCF_963454915.1 Gymnoscopelus microlampas
CTCTTTCATCCTCACTCTCCCTCTCCCTCTTACTGCTCTGTGTGTCTGTGTGTCCGGAGGTAATCTCACAAACCGCTGGACTGATCAGCACCGCATTTCTTGTGAACAGTACCAGAAATCCACTAATTTCTTCAATATATGTTTCATGTACTATATGAAGACATGTCATAGCAGCCTGATCTCACACAATTTAGTATACATTGCACGGACCCAGTGCACGTCATTCCGTGCATAGCCGCCTAGAAAAACAGAAGATCTGTGCATATGTACGGCGAATCCCACGGTGGGCGTAACCGGTTGCAACCCGGAAGCAGAGCAGTCCCCGCAACATGATTTACAATTCTGTGCCTATCGGTATAGAAGTCAAACGGCGTGACATGCGTGCAATGTATACTAAGTTGTGTGAGATCAGGTTGTCATAGACATAGATGAGTGACGTCACAGGCTGGTCACATGATGTCCGAGATCCACATAGATTTTTTGTTGAATACATTTCCCGCCCACCACAGACCAATCAAAATCCTAGGCTCCCGCGCGTCTGAAACCGCCCCTTTCACATTCTGAGTCCCAGACTGAGAAGCAGAGTGGACAAATCTGAGAGCTGAAGGTAGCGAGTCAGTCTGGATTCCAGGCTAATTCTTATCAATATCTCCATCCACTCCAGGTGAGGATAAATAAGAACTGTGCAGAGGCAATGTGGGGTTGTTCTGGAGTGGGGAACAGTTCCACCCACTGCTTTACACTGTGATGTGACAAATAAAACGTATTCTGATGCCAAACTGCTCCATGGTCTCCATGGTGCTAGACGCTAGGTCAGGTGGTCCCTCGAACGCTTAGGGTCCATCTTCCAGGGAGCATAATTGCACTCAGTGTGCGAGTTTCACCACAACGGACAGACTGACCGACATGACCATCCTTATGGAGGTCCTCATCTATTGGCGTTAGAAAAGGAAATAGGGAGCAGTGTTGTTTATAGCAGATAGGAAAACAAGAAAGAACAGAGAGAAAAAAAGAGGGGGAGACAGAGAGAGAGCAGAGAGAGAGGGACTGAGAAAGATACAAACAAGAAACCAAATGATGTTTGGAGGTCAATTTGTCTGAGAGTTATTCAGAGTCTCAGACTAACGACAACAATTTTAACCTCAAAGTATGTAGAGGAGAGGAGAGGAGAGGAGAGGAGAGGTATTATGAAAGCACAATCAATGTCCCAGTCAGACATGCACAGGTGGGTATGCAGACTATGCACTCATGCAATTACACACAAAACATGCAAAAAAGTACAGACACATGCATGTACACAAAACGTGCAGATGCATGCACTAGTAAACTCATGCACATATGTACGAGTGCATGCATGCACGTACGCACGCACGCACGCACTCTCTCTCTCTCACACACACACACACACACACACACACACACACACGACGAGACACAGACACAACAAGTTTCTACTCGTTTTCCCGAAAAGTGATGGAAGACAAAACTCACAAAGTGGAAGAAAGCCCCACGCTCATCCATCATCCAATCGGCGCAGAGAATTTGCTGCTATATAATTTCATAAGATAAACAACGGTAGCACAAGAATGTTAGTTCACCTCAGCTAACATTTTCTACTGATTGAGTTTGGCCCAGCAGCTGCGCCCACCATCAGTGAAACTGTTTACATCTGTCACAAACAGTCTGTTGAGAGCTATGCTACTACACCATGGCTTTTCAGGCTGGAAACGCACACATTGTGAAATAACACAGTCAAAATTAACTTTAAACATTGTTACACTTTTGATGTTATAAATGGATGATGAATTAACACTGAGGATTTGACTGTTACTGTAAGACTCTATTTATGAATGAAAGATGCCTATCAATTGCGGTGGTGGTTGACCCCAGAGAAGACTGTTATCCTACGTGTTTTGAAACACAGGCTTCTTGTGTCATTCATCTGAACTCTGAAGAGTCCATTTTACTCTCTCAGATGTATATTAGTATATCATGTTATCAGTTATGTCACGATCTATGGTGCAAGATGGCGCATGATCTAAAGTGCATGGTGGATATTCATTGGGGCTGTGCAACTACAATTTATCTACTTAGACAGCGTATAATCTGGCCATGAAGTATGGCGCAACAAGGCGCAAAGCTTACTGCAAACATCAAGTAGACCATGTAGACCATCATGTCCTGTCAATGTCCATGCTGCTGCTGGTGCTGGCATATTTTTGGCATGCAGTTCATAATCATGCCTTACTCCTGTCTCCTCATTTATGTCCAAGAGACATTTGTGATATCTTGACATACAGTGTCAACTTGATAATCACATGCTCTGTTGCTTTTTGGTGAAAACAAGTCACGTTCAACTGCCCACATTTTTTTTCTCCGATTCTACGAGACCCCCCTACGTCTTTTAAAGCGATCGGCGGGTGTATCTTTGTGAAGAAAAATATTCCATGATTTTTCAAAAGTTCGGGATCGCTGGCAAGGGCAGCCATTCAGTATTTCGAAAAATCTGACCTGTACAGAAGCCAAGATGATAAGATAATCAGTTGGAAATGACTTAACTGAGAACTTGAAATAACTGTAAAAAGGCCCTGGATGACAAAGTGAAAATATAATATCAGCCAAGGTTTATCTCCTATGACTTTATCTCACTTCATATGACTATATTAATGTATGTATTTTTCCTCAACATCAGTTAATTTGTAACTATGAAAGTGTATGTAGCCAAATGGTCCATTGTTGGTTCTGTCTGTACACTCTCAGAGTTAAATTCAATCTTAGGATTTTACTGTGTATGTGTGGCAATGCAGACAGGCAGCAGAGATGGAATAATGCAATTAATCTGGTGGAAAAACCCTTGGAAACCGCAGTCAGCCTCTTTCTGGTTCCAGAGCCTGAAACAAAACAGGGGAAAAACTGCCAACAACTCAGTTTCATCCATTTGAAAATACATTCATAGATTTTAACGACATTGCTACAGCTAAATCCTGTTGGGTGTTAATTTAACTGAAAGTGTAAAAATCGAAACTGTTTGCCCCACACTGTTAAGAATCTCGATGTTCATTTATGGGTGTACAAATGGAACCAAACATTTTTGGTTTGGTTCTATTGGTCCATTTTGGGTACACTTTCAGGGCAGAGTTAATCACTTGAAACCCAGCATCCATATTTTGGGGGAATATTAGCCAAAAATATGTACAAGCTCACAACGCGGCGCATTTTGAGCTTGTAGATCGCCTATTTTTGGTCAAGATATTTGGAGTAGACTGAAAAAATAAAGCAGCCCAGGTACACAATGATGTTTTGTGAGCTTGTAGATCGGCTATTTTTGGCAAAGAGATTTTGTGTAGACTGAAAAAAGCCGTCCAAATACAGAGGGTTTAAGTGGTTAACACTCAGAATTTTGCAGTGTGTCTGATGAATTTCATATACATATATATGTATTTTATTTTAAGAGATGTTTTACGAACAAGAATTCCGCGACAAGGAGAAGTGTCTTAAATTTGGAGCAATAATATAAAGTGATGATTTGCGAGGGTTAGGGAGGGTTTGCGGGGAAGGAATGTGTTGTGCATTTGTGAACGTTAAGTCACACACCACTTGTTTTAGTTGAATTTTGACTTTATTTGCTTTTTAAAAATGCTTTGAAGCTGGAAAAAACAGGAACATGTCTCAGAGAAAATGATATTGCTTGAGTGTGAGTGTGTGTGTGTGTGTGTGTGTGTGTGTGTGTGTGTGTGTATGTGTGTGTGTGTGTGTGTGTGTGTGTGTGTGCGCGCGTGTGCGTGTGCGTTTGCGCGTGCGTGCGTGTGTGCGTGTGTGCATGCGCACGCGTGTGCGTGTGCATGCTGTCTCTGACTTCATTGTTTTCTGTTTGTTGCTCTCTCTCTCTCTCTCTTTCTCTCACACACACACACACACACACACACACACACACACACACACACACACACACACACACACACACACACACACACACACACACACACACACACACACACACACACACACACACACACACACACACACTCACAGATCTGCTGTATTTTTAGCCTCCACCCCCTGTTTCCACAGTGACGGGTGGCCTTTCACTTCCTGTTTTGGGTTGTTGGCCAAAGTGTCTCACGTCCTGCAGGTCCATGAGTTTCCATAGAATATGACGTGTGTGTGTGTGTGTGTGTGTGTGTGTGTGTGTGTGTGTGTGTGTGTGTGTGTGTGTGTGTGTGTGTGTGAGTGTGTGTGAGTGTGTGTGTGTGTGTGTGTGGGTGCATCTAGGCGGAATAAAACCTTGTAGAATTTTGACAGTAACTAAACAAACACTAATTGTATAGAAGTGCAGAATAGACTGTTTGATATAAGATAGAGGTGACACTAAGGCTTGTATCAACACCTGAACATTATCACAAGCAAGCAACAAAGCAGCAAGCAACAAGCAGCAAGCAACAAGCAGCAAGCAACGCGTCTTTGAAAGCTACCAGTTAATTGGAACAGGTATCCAAGTCAATCCTGTGAACATTACGGTAAAAACCCCGCCATAAACATTCATTCATTTAATCAGTTATCCAATCATGCTCAGGTTTGCGGGTTTAAATGTGAATCCCTGCCCAGTTTGAGAAGGTAGACCTTCCCTTCATAGAACTGTGAATGACTTCATGAATGGCCCTGTCCTGGCAGGGTATCAGCAGCGATGTTTATATTCGGTTTACTGCTACCATGGTTACACAACCACATCTTACTAACTGAGATACAAGCCGAGATTAGCTCCATTGACAAGTTTTCGAGGAGACACAACAATCTTTCCACACCGACTTTGTCACGGAGGGGTGCAAACAAAGCCTGATCTGCATACCGATAGGGTGATAATCGGTTGTGATCCGTCGCCATCAACACGGTACATGAAAGGTCATCCTTAGGTGAAATGCACATGACCAAGCGTTAATAGGACGAGTTGGGAATGATAGATCACATTTCTTCCATTGATTTGCGTCTGTAGGAGTTACAGCATTTGAACACGGAGGATTTGTCTGTGCGGTAATGAAGGTCATTAGCCTGGTGAGAGACAGACAGTGAGGTGGTCTGTTATTTTGTGGTTGTGTTGTGGGCTGGAATGTGAGTTATTGTTTATTGGTGAACCAAGACTGACATAATTCTAGAACACCATGTTTTAAAAAACACATGCATGTGTGCAAGTGCAAGCAAGCAAGCAAGCACACTTGCGCACACACGCGCGCACACACACGCGCACACACACACACACACACACACACACACACACACACACACACACACACACACACACACACACACACACACACACACACACACACACACACACACACACACACACACACACACACAATGGCACATACAGTATATGTCATGAGATGAAGCCAATGCCAGAATGTACTCCAGGCCAAACCAACGTGTCGTGACACATCCATCCCAGACGTCTGTGTCTGTGTTCCATGTCTCTCTTGTTTCTTCCTCTTTTTATCCCCTTTTCAGCCATCTCTGGCTTACTCATAGTGCCCCCCCCCCCCCACTACTGTACCAACGCCAACCCACCCCCAAGGTAAATTCCCTGTATGATCCCAAGTTGTTTAACATTCTAATCACATGAAGCGTACAAAAATGAACACATTTCTTTGTATATTTTTTGCATTACAGTATCTACTGTACACAATAAAACGTGTTGTGTTAATTGCATAGCAAGAAACTACACTACATTGCTTGATTTCTTGATTGATTGATTGACTGATTGAATCTTTATTAACAGTTTGCAAATAGTACAGTGGTACGATTATACAATGGTGCTAAAAGGATAACACAAAAAGCCCTAAGGGCTTGTTTCCATTGTGGTCCTGTGTTTTCAATTCATTGAGACATTTAAAGACATATAATATACAATAAAAACATGATTAATAAGTGAACACTTGTTAATCATGTAGTGGGAGACAGCAGAGTGGACACTCATGTAATAATAATAATTGTGATCTTTATCATTCGTTTTCAGCTTCACCCAGCTGATTGCTGCCCACAGAGGAGCGCGGAGGGGGAGCAGTTTGGGGTAAGTGTCTTGCTTAGGGACACTTTGACACATTTGCCGGTCTGGTCTGGAATCGAACCTGGGACAACCGGCGCCTCTGGCCTGTAGTAAGAGACAAGGGTGGAAATGTGTTAAAATGTGAGACAACATGGTGGCCAACCAAAGCCCATTCAATCCACTGATAACGTGGGTATCGGGCGGTTTGTTAATGATGTAATGAGACACAACGGGGTGGATGTCTGTTTAATGTGGCGCGTCGACATGGTGATTGGTAAATCACTGTAATAAATGTTAGTGTCTGAGAGTAATATGTATAAATGATCTGCTAGCTACTATCTGCTCTGACTTTTTGCTTCATAAAATACAATGCTATTTACGATAAAGATATGATAAACCTTTATTGAATCCAGGAGGGGATGGTAAACAATGAGGTAGATGTTTACATAAGAAGTCTGCGGAAATTAAACCGTTGTGCAACATCAGTGATTCTGTGAAGAAATATTGCTTATATAAACTTAAAAATCAGTCAATGGTTTGCCATTCGGTGTGTGTGTGTGTGTGTGTGTGTGTGTGTGTGTGTGTGTGTGTGTGTGTGTGTGTGTGTGTGTGTGTGTGTGTGTGTGTGTGTGTGTGCGTGCGCGCGTGTGTAATTGTTCTCTAATTGTATACTGTAGGCATACCTAAATCATGGTGTCAGACGACTGTTTGACATGTGTGTGCGTGTGTGCCTGCGTGCGTGCCTGCGTGCGTGCCTGCGTGCGTGCGTGCGTGCGTGGTGCGTGTGCTCACTGTGCTGTATATGCCTGCTTCTGATTGTTTGTTGGAGGGAGTGAATGAATTCATGTCTGGCTGTGTATAACTGAGTGTTTGTTTTAGTGGCACTAGCAGTGATGCTCTATGGATGGTGATGATGTCCATGATCCCCTGAGGATGACCCCCGTTGATTTTGGTCATTGGCCAATTCACCATGCACCTTAAAGGTGGTGCAAATCATTTTTGCTAAAATAAGTGTTAAATAGCTCTATATACAGTAACAGGGGCCTTCCCCGTCTCACCTAGCCTGGTAAACCCTCCCTCCGGAAATCTCATTTCCATTTGATTTCAGGAAGGAGTCTGGCTTGAACCGCCTTTCTCCAATAATCGCTCTGCTCGCCGTACCGACGAGCCTATCAGCGTCGTCGCACATCGTTCTGTGATTGACAGCGACAGTTGGCCAATCAGGTGGCGAGTTCGAGTGAGCCCGAATGAAGCCGAGTGCAGCCTGAGAGCCGCCGACAAAAGACGAACGGCAGCCATTGTCTCAAACTTCTTTTTTGAGGCACGGAATTTACTATTAACATATCGTTTGGATAGAATTTAGTTGTTTAACTTCATATATGTGGTCAATTAATCATGACATGACAGAGCCAAAAATATAAATTTAGAGAATCGGCAGGGGCGGGGAGTGACACGCATGTATCCCAATAAGGCAACCTATTTTCGGCATGGCCGTCCCAAAAGTCCCGTTGCGTCACATAGTCTGGAGCTCGTCAAAATGAACTGCTGATTGGCTGAAGGGGAAAAACGATCATTGGTTGAAGGGGTTGTCAGTCAACGGTATTACTCCCGCCCAACTCCAGCCCACAGCGATTATTGCAGAAAGGCGGTTCAGGCCAGACTCCTTCCTGAAATCAAATGGAAATGAGATTTCCGGAGGGAGGGTTTACCAGGCTACGTCTCACCAGCTCTTTAGTAAACAGAAAATGAAAGTTCAGATCGGGATTCCAATTGTGTCCAATCAGGAGAGAAATCTCATACAGGATACATGAAAAACAATTGAAATTGGAAATGATGAAACAAAAATGAGCAGATAAATTCCATATAACACTATACAATTTAAGCTGATGAATGGGTACTCTCTCCTAAGGGACAGGTCAATTTTTAAAGAAGGGTACCCCTGGAGAAAATGTATGTGCCCTGATGTAAAATGCCATGACCCTCCCTTTGACTAAAAAATAAAAAGGAGTTCTTACTGTATGGTGTATGATACGAAATGTAAAGCTTATCATAATCACAGTAATTATTAATCATGGCTTCCATCATATTCAAGATATTTTGGAGAGAAATTAAACAGACTCCAGTCACTTTCAGTTTAAAGCACACAGTAGAGGGGAGGTGTTGTGTGTCAGCTGATGCTCGTTGACGCTCGTTAAGGTGACATGCGTCAAAGCAGTTATGCCAAATAGGCCTACATCTAATCTAAGATTATTTACATGGTATTATACTGTATCTGGTATTATAGATTTGTTTTAGCTGTTGGAAATAACTAGGCTGCACTTGGTTCGTAAAGTCCAGATGACAAAAATATGAGGTTTGTAGAATTTATAGTAATTATATTTGTTATATTAGTGTCTATCTGTCCTCTGAAACAATGGGTTAGTTAGTGAGAACTTCACGTCTCCCTTAAGCTTGCACAAATGTATTTATTTGTGTGTACAAAGCACTTTGTAATTGTTTTTTAAAGTGCTTTATAATTGTTATTTTAAACTAAAGATGATGGCCAATGTTGATGATACATGCGAAAAGAACATTAATAATGTATCATATCGATATCATATGCCCAACATCATGTATGTATCGTGAAATTAGTGTTATTTTGACACCCCTAACCCTCCCCATCAAATACAACAACATGACATTTAAAACTGATAATATGTCCGATGTTTTGCTTTCCACATTGATTAGAACATTACTGTATTACTGTAGTCAGTCTTGCTAAATGCACAGTGTAGTGTCTGTAGTGGTAGCAGAATAGACAGTCTTCTAAACTTACAGGTGGGAAACCCATTGAATCCCATAATTATTAATTACGGTGACCTACATCATGGGTTTTCAACTGGTGGTCCGTGGAGGTGTTGCATGTGGTCCCTGACCATGCATTTAGTAATGTAGGAAAGTGAAGATTTGTATTATATTTTATTTTATCAATGGTGGATACTGTTAATATCCGTGACAACAGAAAGAAAATTCAACTCAAGGATGACAGTTTTACACACACACACACACACACACACACACACACACACACACACACACACACACACACACACACACACACACACACACACACACACACACACACACACACACACACACTTTATATCTCTGATGTATACCTCTGAACGTGGCCCTTTGTCTCAGATCTTGCACTAGTTGCGCCCAGACTTATGTTTTATGCTATGGCGTTTGTTTGTTGTCCTGTATTCTGTGTATGTTTTAAACCACTACTCCGGCTGTAAAACTATTTGCCCTTTTGGGACACTAATAAAGACCTTGACCTTGACCTTGACACACACACACACACACACACACACACACACACACACACACACACACACACACACACACACACACACACACACACACACACACACACACACACACACACACACACACACACACACACACACACAGCATAGTGTGTATTTAAGGGAGGTTTTGGTACATCAAGGTAAATACAGGCTTTTATTTGATGTATGATGACGCATAAATGTTGTCAGTTACTTGGAAGTCGGACATCTGACTCCGGGTCCGGGTCAGACATCCGACTTCCAAGTAACTGACAACATTGATGCGTCATCATACATCAAATAAAAGCCTGTATTTACCTTGATGTACTAAAACCTCCCTTAGATACTTCCACAGAAATGGGAGTTAGAATTTCAAGGGAAACTGTACCGGTTTACCTGGTTGAGTCATCATTGGTAGGAAATGTGCCCATATCAATCACATGTGCTTTCATGTACTTGTGCAATTCGAAAATGGCCCCTGTCTAAGTCTTAATAATTAGGCTATCAATTATGGCCTAATGATTCTGGTTTTACTTGAGGAGCTAGGCTGGCATCTATGCACAACTGTCCATATAGATCCAAATTAATCACATGCACAGAATTACTTCAAATGATTATGAATATCCAGTTATAAATTGGTCATTGTAACCTACCTGGTGTATGTAATTCTATGAGCAACAAAAACACTTAAAAGAGGATATCTATGTTGGAAATTGTGATAATGCATCTCTCTAATATGCCTAACACCTGTTGAAGTGTTGCTTAATTGTTCAACATTGATAAACAATTGATAAACAGACTAGTTTATCAATTCAAAATTGCATGACCCTCCCTTGGATTCAAAGTAAGATTAGCTGACCCTCCCTTGTACTAAAATTAGAAAGGCATGACCCTCCCCTATTTTTCTCCAGGGACCCCCTTCTGTAAATTTCGACTGGTCCCTAATTGGATGAAATTGGCAGTTATTAAAGAGCTGGAGAGACACTATCGCAATGACTTCAAATCAGAATATAGAGCTTTGGGGCACTGCTGGCCTAGTGGTTAAGGCGCATACCACATACACCGCAGCCTGACAGCGAGTCGCTGCATGGTTCGATTTCCGAGCCAAATGACCTTTGCTCTGTGTCACTCACTCCCCGTCTCTCTCTACTGTGTACTCAATAAAGGCAGAAAAAGCCCCAGAAATATACCGTATATCAAGGTGTGCCCTGGGATCTTTTGGCTATGCTAGGTAGGCCTTGGCACCAAAAAGGTTGGGAAACACTGCCTAGGGGCTGCTAGCACAGCTGTTAGGCTCTTAGTCTTGTTGAGTTCATGTCGACTACAGCGGCATACTGTGTGAAGTGTGAAAGTGAATGTGTACTGTATGTATCATTTGCATGCTTGAATAATTGTATGGGTCTTATCTCAGGAGTCTTTAAGTGAGTCATCAACCTGTCAAGACTTAAAACATGTCTCTACGTTTAGGTTGGTGACA
Source organism: Gymnoscopelus microlampas (assembly GCF_963454915.1). NCBI lineage: Eukaryota > Metazoa > Chordata > Actinopteri > Myctophiformes > Myctophidae > Gymnoscopelus > Gymnoscopelus microlampas. Next base: position 13,757,093 of record NC_139958.1, read on the forward strand.
CACTCTTTAACCATGTCAACTTATGTATGCTATATGTATTAACATGTCTCTGTGTGCATTGCAATGTGTGTGTGTGTGTGTGTGTGTGTGTGTGTGTGTGTGTGTGTGTGTGTGTGTGCAGACAGCAACACATTAACAAATAGACTCTGAGACTCAGACATCTTAATTGTAGGTTGAAACAGAAAATAAAAAAACATTTTAAGATAATTTATCTCGCTGTCTAAACCACTGACTAGCACTTTCAGATCGATACTGTCACTGTGCGGCCAACTTCTAATTATTATCTTTAGGCACTGAGAGAATGCATAGCTGTCTGTTGTCCATGTTTTGTTTACGTATTTATTCGTATTTATTGTTGTTTGACTGAGCTGGGTAAAGAATCAATTAAGGCAATCATGGGTGCGTTTGGAAATGCGCACCGGGAGTGCAATCACGTATTAGTTTGTATTGGCCAGTGCGCTCAGTGCTATATATCCGAACACACCACGAATTGACTGAAATCACATTGATTGAGAGTTACCTGCCCGCTTCAAATCATCCACCATCATTCATGTTCCCAAACAAACAGAAATGTTCACAAGTTGTGAAGGTATGTAGATTGGCTATTATCACTATTTTTTAATTAGGGCTTCATAATGTATTTTTTTTACATCATGGGTTGCATAGAGACACCAAATGTATCTTTTTTTTAGGTCTTGGGCAGAACAATTTGGGAACCCCCGGCTGTAGTCAAGTCCACCAGACTTGTGTCTGGTGGACTTGTCCCCTGCTCTTCACTCTGTACACCAGAAGCTTTTGTCTCTGAGGCGGTAAGGTTCACAAACAGGCCCCCCTGCCCCTAACTGACCACTGACAGAACCCTGGGACTGGGTTGACCACTAAACCTACCACTTAATCATTCAACCAAGCCGTGAAATAAACACCTCTCTGGTTTTTCAGCAAGGTGGCACTTACTGAGAGGTAAACTCTGACAGGGTGATACAGGACCTAGATTTGATTGAGGTCTGCTATTGAGAAGTATAACAGGCCACCGAGTGCCGATTGACCGATCATTCACAGTGGTTCAACCGAGCATTGAACCAAGCTGTGTAATCAATGGTAATAAACATCTCTCTGATTGATTGAGCCCATGCAGGCTGGGTATTTGGGGGAGAGAAAGCATGCTCTTGAATTATATTATTATTATATTATCCTACTATATAATAATGGAATCTCTGTCTGTCAGTCAGTCAGTCATCACTCATAACCTGTCTGTTCCGCACGCTTTTCCTCAGTGGCTTGAGCAATTGATCTGAACGTGCACAAGGGCATTGACCATTAGCACATGAAGACAACCACGAAGCATGTTTTTCACTTTCTCGAAATGTAGGCTGTTCATTACCGTTGTTGTGTGAATAATACCTAAGATTCGGAGTTCGGCTATGGGATCTGTTGTCACAGTATAACGCTCTGTTGTCATGGTTACAGCCCAGCAGGCTATGGGATATCGGCTGGCTACTTGGCTTACACACAGAGAGAGGGAGAACGCCAGAAGAGGCAGATTCTACAAACTTATAAAGGACTTTCATTTAGTGTCCACACACAGCGTTTAATGAGCGCTCCCATAGCATTAGCACGCAGATTGATATGTGCACATGCTCGAATCCACGTTGTGTTAGTAGAGCTGCCACCTCGGGGCGACTGACTCCCTCGCCACTCAACGGTCCTTCTGGTCGATCGACACGGTCGCGACTTTTTTCTGTTCTGGCCCCACAGTGGTGGAATGAACTTCCCACTGATGTCAGGACAGCAGAGTCACTGCCCATCTTTCGCCGCAGGCTGAAAACCCACCTCTTCAGGAAACACTACCCTTCCTCTTTGCCTGGCCTACTTGTTGTTAACTAGTTGTAGGAACTATTGTTGTATTGTTGTATTGGATCTATTAGCTCGTGCTCATTTGATTTGGCTATTTTATCTCATGTGTTTATGAAAGTAGATAGCTGATATATTGCACTTTTACCTTAGCGCTAGGTATACTCTTGGTTGCTTGTTTTTACAGGAAATGCACTTAAGACCTCTGGTGATTAGTAGTTTCGTTCCCTACCTATGTTGAATGCACTTATTGTAAGTCGCTTTGGATAAAAGCGTCTGCTAAATGACTGTAATGTAATGTAGAGCACACATAGCTTAGCTCAAACATTCCACGACAGCACATAACTCAAAGTCTGCAAAAAAAAAATAGTGAGCATCCCCTGGTATGGACTTGTTATTGTTATTATTAATAATATTTCTTTTATTAGTTTTTTACAAGAAAGAAAATAAGAAAATAATAATGCAAATCTGCCGCTTTTGTAGATACAGTACAATTTACAATCAATTTACAATTTGAGCATTTAGCAGACGCTCTTATCCAGAGCGACTTACAATGAGCAAGATAAACACAAGTACATCAAGTGCAGAGATAAGTCAGATGATGTCTCTGTACAAACAGTTCAGTGATTCTTCTCCCCTGACATTCATTCTCCCTCTCTGTGACTGAAGGAGACAAATTGTTCGACTGCAGCAGACAAATGGCCAATTAGTGCTGCTTGGCCACGGTGGGATGATGCAGCTGTGTGTCTGCACCGCGTCTCACACACTTCTGGCGTCTCACACACGCGCTGCAGGAAACTGAATCACCGTCATGCCACAGCTAGCGCTCCATCTTCCACTATCTGTCATCACTTGTCCTCGAATTAACTTCTACAACAATACGACAGAGCATGAGTGTGTGTGTGTGTGTGTGTGTGTGTGTGTGTGTGTGTGTGTGTGTGTGTGTGTGTGAGATGAGAGAGAGACTGGGGGAGAGAGAGAGAGAGAGAGAGAGAGAGAGAGAGAGAGAGAGAGAGAGAGAATGAGTGTGCTTGTTTTTGCTTTTGACTTCTAATTTTAAGTGTGTGTACATTGTGTCTGTATTTGTGTGTGTGTGCATGCAAGCATACAGTATGTGCACATCTACTGTATGTGTGTATGTGTGTGGGTATGAGTGTGTACTGTGTACTGTATGTGTTGTGTATGTGTTTAAGTGCATCATGTGTGTTGGTGTGTTTATACATCTGTGTGTGTGTGTGTGTGTGTGTGTGTGTGTGTGTGTGTGTGTGTGTGTGTGTGTGCGTGCGCGCGTGCGTGCGTGCGTGTGTGTGTGCGTGTGTGCGCGCCACCGCAGGCTCAGACCACAGGAAGAGTGGGAGAGAGAAAGAGTTGGACCACGGGGCGGTTAACCTCGTGACATCACAGCAGCCGCCGCCTGATTGGCTGTCCCCCAGAGGCTGGAGGGTTTATAATCCAATGGGAAGCCTCAGAAACAAGCATCGTTATCATCATCAACACTGGGTCAGTCAGAGGAACACAGGAGGAGCGTAGTGAAGATACCACATCTCTGACACATCTGTCTGCATCTCTATCTCTCTCTCTCTATCTCTCCATTCCTCCGCTTGTCCAGGGAGTTCAGTCCATCCAGCGCACCAGCTGAGCAGCCATCTGAGAAGACCCTAACCAGGCAAACTTACACGACACAACAAAAGGTAAGGATGAAGAGATAAATGTTCTGTTGGGAACACAGTAACATCTAGTGTCGATTTAATACTTAGCATTTTTACTGATAAGGGTGATGATCAGTGCAGCTACGTGTCAAGTGGGCTTAGTGCCATTTGTAATTAAAGCTTTAAGCTTGTAACTACTGTATATAAAAAAAAGTTTTATCTCTGAGTATTGAAGTGTTAAGTCTTCCTAAGTGTTGTATTTAAAGGGCTTTAAAGTTTGTCTGAATATTGGACTTAAACGGTTTGGTTTGTCTGAATTTAAGTTTTAAAGGGTTAGGTCTGTTTTAAAAAGCTAAGTGAGCTCTTGCATTTTGAACTCTGCAGAAGACAGTGGTTGGTGCAGAGGATCTAGTATCATATGCATTTATATGCCAATGCAGAGATATTAATGTCCTTTAGGACAGTATGAGAATTTCCGAAAAATCGGTCGACATCGATCGATTCGTATTTCCTTCAAGTATTGTGAATGAACTGAAGAGGGGTATTTGCATCATGGCAACATGACAACATTTTGATTCCTTAATCAAAAGAGCACCAGCCAAACACAATCTGTTATGGAGAGTCACGTACAGTATATCTAACGTTACTGCAGCGATCACTGGTCACAACAGCCCTCTATCCTGTCTGTAAGAGCCAATTTAACCCTATACTTAGTAGACAGGGGTCCCCCAGTGCTCTATACTTGGTCTGCTCTTCTTTTGTCCCACTCTCTACGCAAAATCTCTCGGTCAAAAATAGGAAATTTGTTATTTTTGCTGGGGCTTCATGTGGTTAAGTCTGATTTATACTTCATCGTATGACAGCGCCGCACGCCGAAATAGCACATCTATAAGCTCACAACGTGTCGCCCAACGTGTCGCTTTTAGATCTGCTATGTTTGGATTAGAAATGAAGTAGTATTACATGCACCTCTGAAACAATGTCAAGGGCATGCAATCGTTTAATGGCGGCCCCAGCAGGGACGTTTATTTTGGATAATCTGTTTTCATCACGTCTCTTATTGACTCACCAACTTTTCCACGTGTGAACTGTTTGCACTATTTAGGTGTTCATTTCTCAAATTTCTTCCATTTCCTTCTAAATTTGCATATAGAAACGGGGCCATAAGTCATGTACAGTAGTGGCAGGGCCTGGTCATCTGGCAGAACACTTGGCACTTTATTCCAGTTTAATTACAAGCTATTTTTAAAGTCTTTATGAGGCCTGCAAACTTCGAAAACCCTGTGATTGGGTCGGAGTTGAAACCAGGACAGCTGTGTTTCATCATGACACTATAGCACAGGAAGAGGAAGCTGTGGGCTAGCGGGAAACTAACCTCTGGATTATGTGTCACATGACTGGGCTGGGGGCAAAGCCACATCAACCACACTGAGTAAATAGACAAGACAAAGATGCACTAATTACCTCTACGAGCCAGCTGTGTGAACTACACAGCACACACCCACCTATTACTGACACAGAGAGAGAGAGAGAGAGAGAGAGAGAGAGAGAGAGAGAGAGAGAGAGAGAGTGTGTGTTGGGTGTGTTGTTAAATGCAAATACACAGATAAGTGATACGTGTAAGTGAATGAATGTGTGTGAATGGTAGTAAATATGCATGCTTGTGGTGTTAGGAGAGAGAGAGAGAGAGAGAGAGAGAGAGAGAGAGAGAGAGAGAGAGAGAGAGAGAGAGAGAGAGAGAGAGAGAGTGTGAGTGACAGAGAGTGTAATATGATGTAGCCTACCGGGGTGAGGAGTGCATCTGACTGATTTGACTGATCGGTTTGGCCTACTCATGCCGGTGACATAAGCAGAGTAGCCTTGCCTGAAGCCCATAAACTTGATATCTGTCTATCTGTCTGTCTGTCTGTCTGTCTGTCTGTCTGTCTGTCTGTCTGTCTGTCTGTCTGTCTGTCTGTCTGTCTGTCTGTCTGTCTGTCTGTCTGTCTGACTGGCTGGCTGGCTGGCTGGCTAATGCGTCTGTGACCTTTTCTAATTATTCAGGTATATTCGCACCCCTTTCCTCCTTTCCGCTCTTCATCTTCATCTCCTCCCTTCCTTTCCTCATCTCCTTCCTTCCTTCCATCCTTCCTTCCTTCCCTTTAATTTGTCATACTTACAGTATAGCCTACTCTCTCTCTCTCTCTCTCTCTCTCTCTCTCTCTCTCTCTCTCTCTCTCTCTCTCTCTCTCTCTCTCTCTCTCTCTCTCTCTCTCTCTCTTATGTAATGTAAGATGTAATTATCCAGACTTATACCAAGTTTACTAACTTCAGACTTTCAAGAGCTGACGAACTTCGGAATAAACTACAGTTGATAGTGCACTTTCATGATAATCATCCAATAGGTACACAGCAGAATCCCAAGAGTTCATCTGACTATGAAGACCCTTATCGGTCTGTTTTTACAGAGTATAGTCATTTTGTTCGGTTTCCTCAGACATTGTAGCAACAATAATAGTCATACAAAACAAGGAATTCTCAAGAATAGCAGTAGCAGCATTATCAAATACAGTTTGACTGTTTGTTCTTGCTCCTACGGTAAGCTACTTGAAGGTGCTGTGTGCAAGATGCATTACTCTTAAGTTATAAACATCTACCTGTCAGAGTGATGTCATCAATGGACTCTGACCCTTATAGTGACTTCTGATGCTACAGAAGATCAGATGAAGGCATTTATTTTAAATATAAATCATCTATCGGATGAAGGCTTTCATTTAAATCAACCAAATTAGTTAAGTTTCTGATTGAGGTTTTTGAAGAGACATTTTAAGTCTGCAACAGATCTTCACAGTAACACACAAAGTGTTTTATGCACGGTGGAGCACATAGATATAATGTCCATTGCGATTGCACACGTTTATTGACACGCAATTGACAGCAATGCTTCAAACCGATCAACCATTGCTGTTTTCGAATGTCCTGTCATCTGTGTTATTAGCACAAATAGATTGGCTGAGACAATGTAAACATGGCCTTCTCATGTTAAACATTAAACATCAGATCGAAAATAATCGGGTTGTCAGACACAATCAGAAGGATCGCCCACCAGTGTGTCCTTACCATAGAAACTGAAAAAAAAAAAAACCTTTATGTGGTCCATTTGGTTCCATTTGCACCCTCTCAGAGTACATTTGACTTTGTAGTATACAATATGCTGACTGTGCTGAATGTGTCTGTCACTAATTGGAGGCCTCATGCAGACAGACATGGACAACAACTTCTAATGAGAAACTGTCTTGTTCTATAATAAAACACACACACACACACACACACACACACACACACACACACACACACACACACACACACACACACACACACACACACACACACACGCATCTGCTCACGTATGCACTGACACACATACTGTAGGTATTTATGCATGTTCTCTATCTCACTCACAGACTCCGTCTCTCTTTCTCTCTCTCTCTTACAAACACACGTGCATGCATGCACGCACACGCGCACACACACACACACACACACACACACACACACACACACACACACACACACACACACACACACACACACACACACACACACACACACACACACACACACACACACACGCAGTCACAGTCACAGTCACATAGTCACACACACACAGTCACACACACACACACACCCACTCATGGGCGTCTGTCCTATATCTACCATTCTGTGGTTTTCCACGTCTTCCAGTTTTAACATGGTGAATTACACAGTGCACGGAGAGCAGGCCGTCATTAGGGGGCCACGACGTCAAGTGTCCTGCCCTGTTCGAGAGGGCCCACGACGGGCTGTTCCCTCTGCCAGGCAGCGTAACACTCTTAATACACTGTTGTTATAGCTGTGGAACTCACAAACGCAGCACCATGTTTCACCAAAAGTGTAGGTTGTTCACAGTAAAAAGAAATGTCAAAACCCACAGCCGCATGCCAACACTAAAGCCACCGCCATTCTGTTTCTACTCTATGGGGAAGGCGGAGGTTTTTTTTCTTGAAAGGAACTAGTAAAGTGTAAATGTCCTTAAATGGAAGTGAGTTCCTGTTAACTTTTCTTTGGTTGTTGTTGTTGATGTTACAATCCTTGATCTATGCATTTGTAACACTGAGCGTGTACACATCTAACTAAACAGACATTTATTTGGTGTGTAGGGGGTCCACAATGGTGTTCATTTTTGACTAATAAAGTATTCAATCAATCAAAAAACAGGGGAGAAAAAGGAGGGGGTCTAGTATAGACACCTGGGGGACTCCGGTCAATGAAGCATAGGATTTAAACCTTTGGAGTCTCATATGGCACCGGTGCAGAAAAAGGTTTATATTTTTGAAACAAAATGCCAGAGGCCAGGGGGTTGTTAAAGGACAACTTTGGTTTTTTACAACCAAGGTTTATATTTTAGCTTGTAATTAAAGTAAATAAAAGATGAGTGTTATTTTTTTTTCATTTACTGCTTTCTATAGTTTTAGCAATTTTCACGATATTTTTTACAGTGGGCGGGGGCATTCTGTCCGGTGGCTAAATATTTCTTTTTTACACAATAAAAAAGGTCCTGTGGTCTTTGATGGCCAGATGTGAGTTATTGGGGGCTAGAAACAAGCTTCTGTAAATACTAATAAAGAAAACGCTGGGTTATTGTGTAAAAAAAGACATATTTAACCACCGGACAGAATGCCCCCGCCCACTAGACACACACTGTAAAAAATATCGCGAAAATTGCTAAAACTATAGAAAGCAGTAAATTAAAAAAATGTAACACTCATCTTTTAATTACTTTAATTACAAGCTAAAATATAAACCTTGGTTGAAAAAAAACAAAGTTGTCCTTTAAGTGGTTAAATATGAATTAGGTTTATGATTGAGGTGAGTTTCTATTTTGCAACCAGATCTTCACAGTTATATCCTAACTTTTAATCTACCCATGTGTAAACTCTGAACGTGTACACACACGGAACCAAATGGACCCTTAGACGTTTGTAAACTCTCAAGAGTGTAAATGAACAGTGCCAGGCAGCATGACACTCGAATGCACTGTTGTTATAACTGGAAAAACTCACAAACGCAGCACCATGTTTAACCAAAAGTGTAGGTTGTTTCTCAGTCGAACCCACGTACAGCTGCATGGCAATTCTCACCATTCTCTTTCTACCCGACGGGAAAGGCGGAGTTACTGTTTTTGTTTTTCTTAACGGAAACTGGTAAATGTCCTTAAAAGGAAGTGACTTCCTGTTTTTTTTTGGGGGGGGGGGGTTTGTGTTTTTTTTGGTTACATAGTAAAATCCTCAGTGTTGATTTATCCATTTGTAACTCTGAGAGTTGGTCCATTTGGTAACCTGTGGGCACTGTCAAGTCGTGTCAACAGAATAGATTGTTAATAAAGCTAATCCCATTTTATAGTTGACCCCGTTTTTTGTTTTGATTTGTTTGCCTAATTTTTGTATAGTCGTATGTACTGTATGACCTCTGACATGACCTTTACGTTTTATATAAATATATCCATTTATAACTCTTAAAACCTTTCAGCAAACCTTTTCGACCGGCTTTATGTTGAATTAATCCTCTCTGCCCTAGTACCAAAGAGAAATGTCATATCTTGGCCTTTTGAACCAGTGCTGACTAAAGATTTTTTCATATTTTTATAATTACCTCACATTTTCATGTTCCATACTGTTATCATATCAACTGTAAAGCAACAGTAGAACTTGATGTTGGAGACTCCTATTTCTTGTCAAGTGTGTGTGTGTGTGTGTGTGTGGGGGGGGGATATACCTCATTCTAACTGTGCCAATCTCTCAAATTAAGTGATTTCATGACAGAGAGACGATTTGAAGCATTCAGTAGAAACATGGTCATTCGGAAAACCGTAACTTATTATTTCAGCCTCTAATTAAGGACTTTAATTGCTAACTTTTTGTTGCCAGGGTCCCAGGCAGGAAATGGGACTGGTTGTTAGATTCCCTGTACCGTAGGGGTGTGTGTGTGTGTGTGTGTGTGTGTGTGTGTGTGTGTGTGTGTGTGTGTGTGTGTGTGTGTGTGTGTGTGTGTCTGTGTCTCTGTGTCTGTGTCTCTGTGTGTGTCTGTGTCGGATTTTAACCACATCAGATCTACAAGCTCACAATGCATTGTGAGCTTGTAGATCAAATCAGATCAAATCAGATCACACACACATAAATAACACATGCTTTCCCGGTTTGAATGGGTTAAAACCCATTCAAACCGGGAAAGCATGTTTAGATTTAGTTTGCGTTGTCTATTCAAAAACAGCTGCCATGCTGTACAAGCTCTTATAAATCTGAAATCTTTGAAAAATCTTGAAAGTGTTTTGAAGTACGTAAAAGTTTGAGGACTGCTGATTTAGAAGTCATTCGTAGAATCGGCCTCAGGTCTTAGGAAGATTCCGCTGACTGGACACATCAATCATCACAACTCACTCCCTGGTTGACGTCTCATTGTGTTCAAGGATAAAGATAGAATCCAGAAAAAAAGAGTATTTTTGGGGTTGCCGATCTTTGCGAGCTCGGGGTTTCACCATAATGTCATGTTTTCATTCTGGGAGTTGAACCTACGTTTCTATTTTCATCTGTTTTCTCCCCCCACAGAAACGATGAAAATTGCCGTCATTTTCGTCCTCCTCTTCGCCACAGTTCTCTGCAGGCCGGTGAGTTGCATTCGAGAAATGTCTGGAACGGAATAGTCAGGGTTGGATTTGCTGGAAGGGAGGGGAGGGGGGATCCATGCCTCTCCTTTTGATATCCCTCCCTCTAGGCCAGTGGTGGAAAGTAACTAAGTACATTTACTCAAGTACTGTACTTAAGTACAATTTTGAGGTATTTTTTACTTTAGTGGAGTATTTCCAATTTTCTGTACTTCTACTCCACTACATCTCAGAGGCAAATATTATACTTATACTCCACTACAATTATTTGAAAATAGCAGATCTACAAGCTCACAACGCGTCGCAAAGTATATTTTGATGCCAATACTCTTGTACTTTTACTTTTTAATTTTTTGTGTGTTTGAACACAGGCCTTTTACTAGTAACAGAGTATTTTAAAAAAGATATATTGTGGTACTGGTATTGCTACTTTTACTTAAGTAAAACATCTGAGTACTTCTTCCACCACTGCCCTGGGCTTTAATATCTATGACCCGTGGGAATACGTTTTAATTTCTGCTTCTGGTCAGACTGAATTAATTACATGCATTCCCATGATTCATAATGCTAACAATTTAATTAAAATATGTGTGTGTTAATCAAAAACTAAATTCTGAGAGAGAATGGACCCTCCTCATGGGTCCAATTGTAACATTTTGTAAATGAACACTCAGGATTTTATAGTGTAGTGGTGGTAGGCTGCATTATGGAGGCCAGTGATTCATCAGGCTGGCCCTAAATCTATTAACATCATCATTAGGATCATCATCATCATCATCATCATCCCATAATCCTTTGTGTTTTCATTGTTATGTCGTCTGTTTGTGTTTCAGGCCAGAAAGTTATCCAGCAGCTCAGAGAGCTCAGAGGAAGTGGTGAGTATACCTCCACCCTAGAGATTGCAAGGAATTATGGTGTGTGTGTGTGTGTGCATGTGTGCATGTGTGCATGTGTGCGTGTGTGTGCGCGTGCGTGCGTCACATTGATTAATTTGTCCTCTGCTCACAGGCCAGGCCTGCCAGAAGACCAGCTCCAGCTGCTAGAAAAGCTGCTGTAATTCCACTAGTAAAAGCTGCACCTGTCCAGGTAAATGACTGCTCTGTTCGCATCGTTGTTTGATGTCTATTAGCCATAGCGTCCTAAACATTCCAAGGTAGACTTACCATGAGACGAGATTGTGAAATGATGCTACCGTATTATGTTCCTGTAGAAGCCATAAGTCTTTATGAAATCAGTCTAATTAGAAGAAAAACATTTTTTGTTAGTAATGTCTTGGAGTAATACAACACTACAATCCTGTGTTGTTTGCTGTTGCCATGAAAATGTTTACAGCAACCCCAAAAGTTTCTGCCACCATGTTTTAGAGATGAGGACTAGTGGCACGATAACACTACAGCACTATGCATACATAAATGCATACTATCACAATGGTTATATTCAAGAAACCTTTGTTGTTGTTAGGTAAAAAAAATTATGAGATGTCACTCTTACGTCACATGTAAACAGTCTTGGTGCTTTTTTCACCTGATTCGGATCCTATCAATGCATTGAATGGGACATTATCACCTTTTATTAGACCATTGAAAGGTGAAGTAGGCGACCTACTTACCTACCCGCGATTTATCAGACCATTCATTGGGTGTTATCAAGACATACTGACCTACCAACGGAGATGACTTAAATAGTTCAGTTTCGGTTTTGGTATTGGTTGTTTTGGTTTCGGACCATGACGGAGGCGCGCAGTCTCAGGGAGCTAAAGCGACCGAGTTGCCTGAGCGGTGCGACGCTCGCCTGAGCCTACTCAGCGCCGTTGGAGTTATAGGCACAGAATCGTAAATATTGTTGTGGGGACTGCTCCGCCTCCAAAGTAGGTCAGTAGCTCCTGATTACGCCCAATGAATGGTCTGACAAATCGCGGGTAGGTCTGTGTATCGCCTACTCGTCACCTACTCGCCCATTCAATGGTCTGATAAAATGTGATAATCTCCCATTCAATGCATGGATAGCATTCTTTGGTTTTCCAATTATTAGTTTAGCCCAAATCTAATATTTTGTGGTCACGATTCCTCTCCTCTCCTCTCCTCTCCTCGCGGCTATAATCTCTGTTGCACTGAACCCATTTACTACCATCAGTACCTTGACATTATCACCCTGTAATTAATGTGCTTTGATTGGCATTTGCCCTTTGGCACATATAAGCTGAAAACAACGAAAATGAAACTGTAAGAACAGGTCACGGTATGAAGGCAGTGGCACAGTAAAAGTTTTAGGAGCCATGCGAGTGTGATTTATTGCGTCTGTCTCTGTGTTAATGTTTGCAGAATGTGGAGGCAGCAGCAGACACCAACTCAGACGAGAGTTCAGAAGCTTCAGACGAGGTGAGAGTCAGACAGATTATATTCTTATCATGTCAAATCTTGCGGTCTGGCCCCCCGTAATTTAAGTTTGATAAATGGATTCTGTCTTCACAGTAAAATCCTAAGGGTTAATTTAACTCAGAGTCTACGAATGGAACCAAATTACGCTCTCCAGATTTAACTCTCTGAGTTAAATTAACTTGATCCCCTAGTGTCCCTATTCTGGGCCGAACATTCTGCCAAAATAGCAAATCTAAAAAGCTCCCAAGCTTTTACAGTAGATCGGCTATTTTCAGTGAAGATATTTAGTGTAGAGTGAAAAAAGGAGGGGACCTAGAATAGAGCCCTGGGGGACTCCGGTCAACAAAGTACAGACAATAGGTTTTAAGTGGTTAGATTTCATTGTGTTTACATTGCACTGAAGAAAGAGTGCGGAGGGTGCGTTATTGTGAACTGAACTTGACCCTAGTGTTGAGACAGCTACTTTTAATTGTTTTTTTGCTACAGTAGCTAAAGTATACTAAACTGCTCAAAAAAAGTTCGGAAACTTAACTTCGGTCAATTATATCTCCCCTTTAATAATACCAATTGGTGTTGTGTTTTATATCATTTTTATCGTTGATTAGTCACCTTTACAACGAGGTACAGCTTGTAAGGATCGTGCATTCTTGGAATGAGCAACACAGCTAAACGTGTGGGTAGCGCCTCCAAAAAAATTGCCAAAATCACCCAATATGCTTCTGTTGGTAATCGCTCTTGTTTTGAGCAACCTGCCAGCACACACCTGCTGAGAGGTGTGTGCCAGTAGTCACAGGTGTGTGACTGCCTCACAGGTGAGTGACTGGCACCTGAACATGGGTTCTGCAACTTTGTTGAGTTTATGTATGCTCCAAGCAGCAACACTGCCCCCATGGACTGCCACGTTTGTCCCTTCAGGATAAGGCCCATGCAATAGGGCAAGTGAAGCTGGTGTTCCGTTACGCAGATTACGCATTATTTGATGTCAGCCCTGTTGTCAGCCCTGGTACCATTTGCAGGCAGGTGTGTGCCAGTCCCAGGTGTGTGACTGGCACCTGAGCATGGACCCTGCAACTTTGACATCTGTCTTTGGTACCGTTGTGCAAATCTTGCCTGTAAATCTATGGTTCCTCAGTGAAGCAAGGGGTCTTGGGATGTTGTCTTCCTTGTTGACTTCACCTGTCTCACAGAACTTGGTCCTAAGTTTGGAAATGGTACCAGGGCTAACACCAAATAATGCTGTCACTCTGCATAACGGAACACCAGCTTCACTTGCCCTATTGCACGGGCCTTATCCTGAAGGGACAAACGTGGCATCTTTCCATGGGGGCAGTGTTGCTGCTTGGAGTACAAACTCAACAAAGTTGCAGAACCCATGTTCAGGTGCCAGTCACTCACCTGTGAGGCAGTCACACACCTGTGACTACTGGCACACACCTCTCAGCAGGTGTGTGCTGACAGGTTGCTCAAAACAAGAGTGATTACCAACAGAAGCATATTGGGTGATTTTGGCACATTTTTTGGAGGTGCTACCCACACGTTTAGCTGTGTTGCTCATTCCACAAATGCACGATCCTTACAAGCTGTACCTCGTTGTAAAGGTGACTAATCAACGATAAAAATGACATAAAACACAATACCAATTGGTATTATTAAAGGGGAGATATAATTGACCGAAGTTAAGTTTCCGAACTTTTTTTGAGCAGTTTAGTTACTCATCATAAAAAGGAACTAAAAGGTCTTTTACTAAATTGCTTAAAAGAGTAACCTTTTATTGTAACTCGTATATTACGATTATAACCGATTATTAAACCTTTGCCTCGATTACAATCAATGAACAATTATTAAAAAGTGAAAATAGCAGATGTACAAGCTGTGATTGGAATAGTTTCATGTTGATTCATTGATATACTGTAATGTATAGGGAAAAATAAACGATCAGCTTTTCGATTAACCTGCATGAGCAAGATCAGGTCGGATCTTGGTTCGACATATTGGTTTCAATATTATGTTTGGTTAATTACTCAGCCCTAGTAGTGTCATTATAGTTGTGGTGTGGACTAGTGCCATCCACTTGAGTTTGAACGAGTTGCACATTGTACATGTATGTGTATAAATATTCCTCTGTGTGTGTGTGTGTGTGTGTGTGTGTGTGTGTGTGTGTGTGTGTGTGTGTGTGTGTGTGTGTGTGCGTGTGCGTGTGTGTGTTTGTGCGTGCGTGCATCAGGCTGCAGCAGAAGCCCCTGTGGAGGTGACATCAGACTCCCCAGAAACAGTCTCTGTGTCAGACACAGACAGCGAGGACAGCGCTGATGATGACGATGACACCGATGAGATTGTGAGTACATGCGTGCGTGTGTGTGTTTGTGTGTGTTTGTAGTTGTAGATACTCTAACCAAATGAACCGCAAACGTTAGGCACAAATTGCCGATCTACCAGCTCAAAACACATAGTATTTCTGGTTGCGAGATTTGACATTGAGGGAAATACTAGTTTCTACAGACACACAAAACAAATCTCCATGCTCTGTCTGTCTGTCTGTCTGTCTGTCTGACTAATAATAACAGATGAACATATCATATCTATCTCTATATCTAACATCTCTCTCTGTGTCTCATGCAGGACACAGACGAGGACGAGTCCAGTGACGACAGCTCCAGCGACGAGTCCGGCGAGTCCTCCAGCCCCTCCCCCGCCACGGTGAGCCCGGCGATCGTCACCGACGAGCCCGTGGTCGTGTCCGACCCCACCGACGAGCCCATCACGCCCTCCATCGTGACCGACCCCGCCCGCGGCGACAGCCTGGGAGGCTACCCCAGCGACTACAAGTCCATCGTCTACGTGGAGGAGAAGTCCTACGGGCCGGAGGACAAGTCCTACACGGAGGACAAGTCCTACCAGAAGAACCCCATGCCCTACAAGTCCTACGAGATCTATGGAGGTCCTCAGAATCAGAAGAAGGCGGCCTATGACTTCACAGACGGAAACGACGTGGAGAAGAGCCTGCAGGTGTACAAGGTACGGGTCGGTCTTCTTCTGACCTCTCTCCCAGTGGTGTAAAGTAACTAAGTACGTTGACAAATAGTGTACTTTTACTCCATTACTATTATTTGACCGCTTTAGTTACTAGTTACTTTTGTACTTTCACACAAGAACGTTTTTAATTCCGGACTTTTACTTGTAACAGAGTATTTATACATTGCAGTATTGATAATTTTACTTGATTAATTAAGTAATTGAGCACTTTTTTCACCACTGCTCTATCTCCTCTCCTCTCCTCTCTCCCTCTCTCCCTCAGGCCCTGCAGGTGCACACCGACCTCCTGGAGGAGGACACCAGCACCCCCGAGGTGGAGAGCCAGGGCCTGGACACCTCCTCCTCCGGCACCACCAGCTCCCAGGACCAGGAGGAGCCCATGCTTCGCCAGGCCTCCATCCCAGAGGAAGAAGACGCCAGCGCCAGCGACACCTCTTCCGCCTCCTCCGCCACCACCAGCGAGAGCGGGAGCTCCAGTGCCACCGAAGAGGAGGAGGAGGAGGAGGAGAGCGCCAGCAGTGCCACCACCGAGAGCGCCAGCGCCAGCCAGGAGTCCGAGGACGAGGAGGATGACAGCCAGAGCAGCGAGGAGGCCACGGCCACGCCCGGAGCCGCCGACAGCGACTCCGACGAGACGGAGGAGAGCTCGGAGAGTGACTCTGACGAGCAGGGGGCGGTGACCGATGCCACCATCACCGACGTCCCGCCTGTCATCACCGCCAAATAGAATAACACGGAGAGGATTGGCGCGTTGGAGAGTAGCACATAAACATCTAGTTGTCTTTCCACTAAAACTTCCAGTAAACTGCCACTTTATAGGCTGTGTGCATGACCGTATAGTCCCCGGGTTTCCAGAAGGTGGCATACCCGTTTTTCCCTCTTCCAGGTTCAGTTTCTCGTAGCTTCGTTTGATTGGCTCGGCCAGCAACCAGAAACACGCAGCACCTTTCATAATGTGCTTCTGGGTTCAAATCCGCTGCTGAGCCAGTCGAACGAAGCTATATGGGAAAACGAACCAGGAAACAGGAAGTGGGTATACTGTGCTACCTTCTGGAAACCCCGGGACTACAGTCATGCACAGAGCCTGTTTCCCTGTGAACCATTTTGTTCATCTCAATGTACAGTAAAGCAGTGGTGCTTTAGCCACTGGGTTATCATCGTGGGTTACGATCATCTGAGAATTAGTTTATCTCTGAGAGTGTAAAGATTGACAGTAAAATGCTCAGTGCTAATGTATCTATTTGTAGAGTGTAAGAATGGAACCAAATGGACCATTTCAGTTCAAATAACACTCATTTTTTACACTTTCACAGGCAATCTATTACTTTTGATCATT
Source organism: Gymnoscopelus microlampas (assembly GCF_963454915.1). Lineage (NCBI taxonomy): Eukaryota > Metazoa > Chordata > Actinopteri > Myctophiformes > Myctophidae > Gymnoscopelus > Gymnoscopelus microlampas. The sequence goes on from NC_139958.1 coordinate 13,774,019, forward strand.
TGGCCCTGTCGGAGGAAACATAGCGTAGCTTTGTGGTGACGTCGAGTACTGCAACCTGCGACAAGAATCTGGGTGACCTCACAACTTTGGTCCCGCCCTGCTCTTTCACCTCCTCCGAGCCGAGTCAAAAAAACTAAAACTAAAACAAACAAAGCCGAGGTTGTGTCCTGATATCTACACGAGCATAGCACAATATTTATTCATTCATTATCAACACATTATGCAAAAGAACGTGTATTTTACTATTGTACTGGCTTATTGCTAAACGGGACGGATGACCAAACCGTTTTCTGTTTCAGTGACTTCAGACAAAGCTTTGCTGTTCCTGCAGTTTGATCATTAATAAAACTTGAACCTGAGAGAAGCCATGTAGTACCTTTGTTTTCCCGTATGGCTCAGCTTTGTGCTCATTACTATGTTTGCTGCTGTAGATTGCGGTACAAAATACGCAAATGAATACGGACTCAGGACTCCAGACACACACATGTACACACACACACACACACACACGCACACGCACACGCACACGCACACGCACACGCACACACGGTACTGCAATCAAGGTCTGACCAAACACCCTGTGTCACATAATCGCACACACACAACCCTCCCAGTTCATTTGCACAGCTCCTGATTACACTACATGTTGTTTGTCCCATGTGTTTTACTGCAATGTATCATATTGTACCAATTTATAATATATTAAAAAAAACTTTTTTCATAAAAAGGACGTCGAGTGGTCGTATGGTGTTTTGGTAAATAACGTCAGTCAGGTATACTGTACACACAGACAAGCCTTTAGACAAGTTATAAGGCTCCTCCAACTGTGCTTCAGTCAGGGACACTTTTTGACATTTTTATATAAAAATGTCAAAATCGCTAAAATACATCTACGATAGTCTTGATCTAAGGCTAATATATAGCCATGTATTGCAACAAATGGAATACAGTTTACTTGGGTTTGAAGTCTACACCAGGGGTCTTCAACAGTTTTTCAGGCCAAGGAACCCTTAGCTGAGAGAGAGATGAAGCAGGGACCCTCCACACTACACATATTGTATAAAATTGTGTTGCAGATTAAACTTTTTCATAGATTTCATAGATAGTTATCATTGTGTAGTGAATTGTTGGATTCGTGTTAATGTGTATTTTCAGACAGTTAACCACTTAAATCCTCAATACTTAGAAAACGTATTACGTATTTAGTCTACTCCTTTTCCCCCCTGTACCAAACCCCTTTGCCGAAAATAGCTGATCAACAACCCACAACACCTCGCAGCGTTTGTAGATCTGCTATTTTCGGCGAATGTTACCCTCAGAATAGGGAAGCTAGGCTTCAAGTGGTTAATGGAAAAAAAAAGTTCCTATCACACAAAGATTGGCGACCCCCCTGTAGTATAGGAGTACCGGACCCCCTTTTGAAGACCCCTGGCTTACACTCTTAACCACTCCCTTTATACTTTGTTGACCTGGGCCCCCCAGGGGTCTATAGACTACTCTGAACTAGAAAGGTGGACGCTAGGGTGGTGGAGGGAAAGCTTTGTCAGCAGCAGCGTGTGTGTTCCAGCATTGGTTAGCAGAGGTCAACTGTGCAGCTGGGTGCGAGCCACCTTTTAATGGACAGCCTTATTCAATCAGCAGATCAACAATGTATGACTCCTGTGTCCTGCATGAACTAACACAATGCGTCATGCTTTGTTATGATACAGTACATCTGAGAGGGACACAGCGTAGGAGAGGCAAACAGTAGGAAAGCTGAAAGTGAGACAGGAGTGTAGGAGAGACAGGTATAAGCTGAGCGGGAGACAGACATAAACGTGACATGATCCCCAGCTACAAAGTGTCCTTAACCAATTAAGACCTGAGGCAGATTCTACAAAATGCATTCTTAATCAGTAGTTCTCAAACCTTTTCGTGCCAAGGACCCCCAAAACAATCTGGGAACCCAGAGCCAACTGAAAAGGAAAAACAGCGACCTCTGCTGTTTGACACTATCTTCAGTTGGCTCTGGGACAATGACGACGTAACACCTGTGCGCAAGGAAACCGGGGTTTTGGTCTGCCTTCAGTGCATCACTTCCGGTGGTGCGACTATGTTTTCATTCCCACTAACAATATTTCTACACAGAACACCACTTCTCCCAGAGAACATGGCTCTTTTTGGTTATAAGCCCACTTGTTTCTATGATGAAAGAGCTAAAATGTGAAAAGTTAAAATGTGAATATGTTTCCGTGGTTTTGTCTGCTCCGAGGACGCTATTGTTAAATTAGTTTCGGTTCGTTTCGAGGGGGGAAGGATCGACGGACACGTGAATCCCGCCCACTACATTTGATTGGGTAAAGCGCGGCCTGCTTCCTGATCTGAACGCACGCCCACTTGTAGACCAGTGTGTACACGTTATGACGAACCTTCACGACAGATTCCAACACAGAGCAGAATCTGTTCTTGAGAGATTACCCCCAAAATGATATGTGTTTGGCCGCAGACTCCCATCTGATTTTTTTTTTGTGCCAGGGACCCCCATCTGAAAAGAGCTGTGAGCTGGTAGAGCTGCTATTTTTGGCAAAGCGTTTTGGTGTAAAGGGAAATGATACATAGAGCCCCGCGGGACCCCGTCATCTAAGTATACAGTAGGGTTTACAGTAAGTTATATGTTTTGTTAAACTTTAAAGGGTTAAATAGCTCTATATTGTTATATGTCGTAATCATTGCTATAGAGTGTTTGTTCAGTAACAGAGACATCATCCTGTCTCTCCCACTTTTAAGTAAACAGAAAATGCATTTTCAGGTATCATTTTCAATCAGTAGCCAGAACTCACACAGCCCTTTCCAAAATTGAAACTGGAACACTATAAAATTTAAGCTGATAAATGGGTACTCTCTCGTCATTGGATGAAATTGGCAACCCATGTCTGAAAATGTATTTTCTGTTTATTAAAGAAAGATGGAGCGACAGGGAGACTCCTGTTACTGAACACTCTATAGCAATGATTTACTATATGAATATAATCATTGGTTTCCTGCGCAAGTGCTGACATTTTTTACCATTGAGCTAATAGAGCCTGCCTGCTTGTTCAGGGGATAAATTGAATCTTGACCACCAGGTCAAAATTCATGTCAGATCCTGAGTCTAGGTGAGACCTGACCTTTGACATAAATGTCTCAATAGAAGAGCAGGGAGACACAATACAACCACCCCAAATAAGTTATATTATATCAACATACTCTACCATACAGATTGGACAAAATTACACTGTATTCATTTGAAAAAAGTTACATAGTGCCACTTTAATCTTTTTATGTTTTTTCGTAAACTAAGGCGACAGTGACGATTTGCACCCTTTAGAGGTATGTGTAAATGTACTCGGCAAATACCCCCAAAAAGAACAAAAATGGAAACAAATACTATTACTATTGTTACAGTCAGAGAGGGGGATCTAAGACATATAGCATCACATTACATAACATACAGACAATGAATTTGTACATTTGTCTGCTCTCTCCCACCCCAGGCGCTTTACTGCTGCAGTTATAGAGTGAATTATGCAGAGGGTATAATCTGCATGGTATGCTTAAATCATCACTCCTATTTTTATGATTCTATATGTGACAGCAACCGTGGCAGGAGACAGACAGACAGACAGACAGACAGACAGACTGCCATTTGGCAGTCACAGAGAGACACATGGATGTACAGACAGACTGAAAGATAGACAGGTAGACAAGGCGGTGCCAGAGAAGGAAGCCAGGGTGCACCCACTGCACTGACGTTTCAGTTCAGAGGCATTACATTGTCTGTCTGTGTGTGTGTGTGTGTGTGTGTGTGTGTGTGTGTGTGTGTGTGTGTGTGTGTGTGTGTGTGTGTGTGTGTGTGTGTGTGTGTGTGTGCGTGTGTGCGTGCGTGCGTGCGTGCGTGTGTGCGCATGCCTGCGTGCATGCATGAATGCTTTTGTATGTGTGTGCATGTGATTCAAGTACTTTGGAAAATTACAGCAAATTTTTGGGGTATCGCCAATCCAATGTTCTACAGTATGTGACACTGCCTGCATGTCTGTGATTCTGCCTGTCTAAACTGTATGTTGGTTTGCAGTATATGTGTATATATATAAATATATATATATATATATATATATAGTATTAAGAATGTGTTTTTGAAATGTATACAAATGTATAGTAATGTATATAAATGTATATAAAGTAAAGTAAAAAATACCTAAAAGTTGTACTTAAAGGGATAGTTCACCCCCAAAATGACTTTTTTCTATCGATTACTCACTCATGACGAGCAGCGGTTCCGGTATATTGTGTCTCCTACCGGAACCGCTGTCTGTCATCAAATTATTGGCTTAGGAATGCGACAAAAACTAAATAATATCCATGAATTCAAGTCTCCGTGGGGTGACTAATCAATAGAAAAGATGTCATTTTGGGGGTGAACTATCCCTTTAAGCACAATAGTAGACTTTTTCTTGAAGTCTCTTTTCAATCCAAAGATGACCACAAGCACCCCGCAAACAAACCCTAGTCCTTACAATAGCTTTTGCATGAAACGTGCACGCCTTGTTTTTGCCATGCAGATTACCTTACAGAATGACAGCCACCAATGCCTGCAAAATGATTCCTTGGCTGTCCACAGAGTCTCTTTATAGAAAGATGCGACCACAGGATGGGAGATTGTATGTGTCTGAAAAGAAGAGGAAACATTCTGTGTTGTTATTCATAGAAGACAGTATAATGTCAGACTGGCTTTTTTTCTGGGAGATTATACAGAATGAGATGAGGAGGATAACGCAGAAAGAGATACAGTTAGGCCTACAGATATGTCATTTCACACAAGGTAACAAGTAATCGGCATAACATGACATGATAGGTATAATGGTATGGTTTATGTAAACAGCGGTGATCCTATGTATTCAATTAATCATAGAATATTAAAACATTCAGTGGTGGAAAAAGTACTCAAATGTTTACTTAAGTAAAAGTATCAATACTGCAATGTAGAAGTAAGAGTTATTTAAAAAATTCACTTGGGTAAAAGTACAAAAGTTTTGGTATCAAAATGTACTTTAAAGGTAGGGTAAGTGATATTTTTTGGTTAAAACAAAAAGTATTTTGTTAAAAGGTTAAAATACTATATTCTGATAGTAATCATTGCTATAGAGTGTTTTTTCAGTAACAGATGTCTCCCTGTCTCTCCAGCTCTTTAATAAACAGAAAATACATTTTTCGGTAGGTGTCAAAATCTCAGCCAATCAGGAGAAAGCACCCATTTTTAAGCTTAATTTGTATAGTGTTCCAGTTCCAATTTTGCCTGCTCATTTCTTAGTGTCATCACTTCCAAGTTCACTTGTTTAATCTGTATCCTGATTGAGTTCTCTGTCCTGATTGGATAAAATTGAAAATGAAACTGAAACTGAAACGAAAATGCATTTTCTGTTTAATAAAGAGGTGGAGAGACAAGGAGACTCCTAATACTGAACAAACACTCTATAGCAATGAATACTATCAGAATATAGAGCTATTTAACACTTATTTTAACCAAAGCAAATCACTTACCCTACCTTAATTACCAAAAGTAAAAGTACTCATTGTGCAGAATGTCCCATTTCACATGTTAATAAAAATATATACAAATCTTGACAAAATAACAGATTGTCACAAAAATAACAAAAACAAAGATACAGTTTTAGTCTATTCAGGCTATCCCCTGGTTATCCCCAATCCCCAAGGTCAACAAAATGAGAGACAAGCAATGGTTGAACACTATAAGTTTACAGTTAAAAGACTAATGTAATTTTGCTTATGCTTTTCCTTGTCTTCTTTGTATTATTTGTTCTGATTCTGAATATGTATTATTATTTTGTGTATCATACTGTATGTAATGCTTTGGCAATATAAGAATGCTTGTCATGCCAATAAAGCATATTTGAATTGAATTGAATGACACCTCCTTTCAATGGGAATTCAAATCTTCCTCCCCTTGTGGTTCTTCCGATAGATGTTTTTTCAGGCCAGATTTGAAAGAAACCAGTGATTCACATCCTTTAAGTGTAATGAATGGTGTCAGTCAGGGCATTCCACATTGTGGTGGCAGAGTAGTGGAATGACTACCGTAGTTTCCCATGTTTGTTCTAAATTTGGGGGGTACCAGATTGTGGGTGCATGATATCACAGTCTCTCTCTCTCTCTCTCCCCCTCTCTCTCTCTCTCTCTCTCTCTCTCTCTCTCTCTCTCTCTCTCTGTCTGTCTGTCTGTCTGTCTCTCTCTCTGTCTCTCTCTCTCTCTCTCTCATCCCTTCTTCTGGTCAGATTGCATACATGCATTTCCTTTTGGGAAACTGTAGACTGACTGATATGTTTGGTAATATCACAATTTAACAACAACTATGTTAGATTAAAATCGCTGATCTACAAGCTCACAACTTTTGCTTTTTGTCATATGAAGAAGTATAGGACTTTAATCTCTCAAGAACATATTCAGAGCTGGTCTGTCTGTCTGTCTGTCTCTTTGATCAGTTCTACCTGCACACCCCTCTCACCTCTTTCATCAGCCAATCTACTCACCAGTTGTCAATTTCCTGGACTCTCAGTTTGTAAAACTGTTTAGCGTGTGAGCAGTTTACCGTTTTGGCTTTTAGCATTCACTTCAGCCTGTGTTTTCTGACCTTGAAATTAAACAGTGAAACAAATTGTGCACCTGTTAAGACTATAACTCTGTAGAATTGTAGCCACGGTGGTAGAACTCTCTCTCTCTCTCTCTCTCTCTCTGTGTGTGTGTGTGTGTGTGTGTGTGTGTGTGTGTGTGTGTGTGTGTGTGTGTGTGTGTGTGTGTGTGTGTGTGTGTGTGTGTGTGTGTGTGTGTGGGTGTGTGTGTGGGTGTGTCTGTGAGTGTGTGCATGTGCGTGTGCTTGAGTCTGGGTCATCTCCATAGACATATAAAGGTAGACGCCTCCTCTGGCTCTGAAGCGTGTGTATCTCGGACGCACTTCCGCTTCCTCTATGCTTGTGGGGGGCGTCACGGCGATCCCTTTTTCTACCCCTTGTTTTTCAGTAGCGGGGGGCGGGGGGGCGGGGAGCGGGGGGCGCCCTAGTCCCTACGTCACATCCTAGACGGATAGCTCCGCCCACACTGGGCGAGCGCTGTCAGTGCAGCGGAAGTCGATGCGCAGACGGCTTTGTTGTTGAAGCCCGACTGACGCACGCTGAAAACAGTCTGGCGAAAACAGTTGCGTGCATTAAACTTTAAAGGAAACATGCAGTCTAAATAATTAAATATCAACACTTTGCTATGTGGACCATCAACCCAAAATAGACCTTTGTTGACCATTAGTGAGGTAAATGGAATAATGATGATAATGATATGGCCCACTTAATAGAACCGCATTCTTTGCATGGCTTTTTGATCATCTTGATGATGATGGACCAATTCATAGAACCACATTCTTTGCATGGCTTTTTGATCATCGTGATGATATGGCCCACTTAATAGAACCACATTGTTTGCGTGGCTTTTTTGATCATCTTGATGATGATGGACCAATTCATAGAACCGCATTCTTTACAAAAAAGTGCAAACAAAGGTGTTGTGCACATTAACAAAATGTCTCAAAATCATGTCCCCTATCATCATATATAATGCTTTACTTATATTGACTGTATCGACAGCTGTTTCACTCATCTAATATAACAGTTTATACTTAGGCTGTCGTGAAAGTGTAATATTTAGAGAAATTCTAAGTTTCAAACGCAAATCTTATTTTTAATTTAACCAGTAAAACCACGTTGAGACACAGTCGCAAAAGTAGTGGTGAGACAGCTGTTTCACTCATCTAATATAACCAGTAAAACCACGTTGAGACACAGTCGCAAAAGTAGTGGTGAGACAGCTGTTTCACTCATCTAATATAACAGTTTATACTTAGGCTGTCGTGAAAGTGTAATATTTAGAGAAATACTAAGTTTCAAACGCAAATTTTATTTTTTACTTAACCTTTATTTAACCAGTAAAAACACGTTGAGACACAGTCGCAAAAGTAGTGGTGAATTAGGCAAATGGATATTTATTATATATTTAGACTGCATGTTTCCTTTAAAGTTTAATGCACGCAACTGTTTTCGCCAGATTTCATTTCTGCTGTTTCTCATGAGCGTGCGTCAGTCGGGCTTCAACAACAAAGCCGTCTGCGCATCGACTTCCGCTGCACTGACAGCGCTCGCCCAGTGTGGGCGGAGCTATCCGTCTAGGATGTGACGTAGGGACTAGGGCGCCCCCCGCTCCCCGCCCCCCCGCCCCCCGCTACTGAAAAACAAGGGGTAGAAAAAGGGATCGCTTGTGGGGGCTTATACCTCTATGGTGGGGGCCAGCTGGAAACTTCCGTGTGCGTCACAGAAGGGGGCGTTCGGTAGGCCAATCAGAGGAAGGTGGGGGCGGGACAACTAGATTCTGACAAGTCCTGGAAAAGACGCACTGTGATTGGCCAGTAGTCAACTCGCTGTGATTGGCCAGTGCCCGTCCCCCGGAAATATGGTGGCCACCATACCAAGCACGTCGCTCCAATGAACTGTAGAGGCCAATGAGGTATCTAGGTTTCTATATCTATGGTCATCTCTGTGTAAATCAAATGGTCTGCGATACAAGATGTATGGTCTTTACGTCTTCATATAAAATGGCTCCCTCTGCTGTGTGAAACATAGTACTACAGTTATCTGTCATTTATTTACATGCCTCTAAGCAGCGCATTGTTTCTGAGTTGTTTTGAAAAAGTTCAGCCAGAATCAACTAGTGTTTGTTAATATATATTTTTCTATTTGTGCAAACTGATACAAAAATACATACAACCATAGAAAAAATTGAGGCTTGCCAAGTTTAGAATAGTGGTCCATTTTCAATAGTAGCCACTTTGGCCAGCACATCAAGTCATTTCTGAGCTACATTAGATGATTGCATACTCGCAGTTTGATATTTTACCTGACGCCCATACATTAAATTAAACCCCTGATCATAATCTGTCATATTGTGAAAACATTCAAAAATGTTCAAGTATTCAGTAAATTTGAAACGTCTTTTCTTCAGTAGAACATTAGATGAGTCAAAACATTTGTCACTTTGGACAGCATTTTCAGAACGGTGAAAGTGTTTTTTATATTGTCCATTACGTTGAGGCACACAGGAATTAGTTTTGGTCAAGGTGCAAGAAACAGGTGAAAGGGGATGAAACGACCATAAACCATTTGCAAGACCAGGAACAATTTGCAAACAAGCAACAACTTTCAGTTACTTTTTGTCGTAAATAGCTGTTTTTAAGAGGGCAATGTTATTTCTTTTTCCATGTGATTTTATTTGCATTTTCACCTTTATCACATAATATGATTCTTGTTCAACTAATCAATACACCCCATAAAAAAAGACACAGACCCCCGCCCACTTCAAAATTCCAAAGAATCCCATCAACATACAAGACAAAAAGAAAATAATTAAAAGAAGAAAAAAAAATCCCCTTCCTCCTTGGGCTATGTTGTTTTTTCAGATGTTGTTGCAATAGTTAATACAAAGGATAAGAGCACTGCAATGATAAGAATGGTTGAAATCAAGTTCATTATCTTCAGCTTACCCTTGCGGTACTTTTTGCCAGACCCAGAGGGTCGGCCTACATGAGGCTTTGTTTGTCCCTCTTTCGTCCCTCCCTCTTTTGTCCCTCTTTTGTCCATATATGGGCATAAAAGGGACACAGACAGACACATACAGAGATCTCTTTTGTCCCTCTTTTCCTTCAACCACTAGGGGTCTGGCAGTACCAGGTCTCCTGGTCCTAGTTCTAAATCAAACAGCCTTCCTTACATCACGACCAGGTGTATTCTACGGACAATGTGTCGTCAAGGGGAGAGGCTGGCCGAGGCGTAGTCATGGCTTCCAGTTCCCACCTGACGTCATGTGTGAGTCCCGACCGCTCCAGACCGTACTGAATAACAGCCAGCTGGCATAATGTCTTCAGACTAGGACTCAGGTCTAAGATGTGCAGGTCATTGGGTGTGGTGAGTCCTCCGAACAATATGACACGATCTCCCACCATGCAGCAGCACATTCTAAACATCTGAGACGGGCATTTCCCCCTGGGCTCGACCTTCTTCGTCCAGGAGAAGGTTTCTGGGCTGAATTTCCACAGATCCTTGAAGTCCTCGGTGCCGTTGCTGCCACCACATATGTACAGCTCGGCATTGAAGGTAAAGGCTGAATGACCAAAGCGTCCTTCTGGAAGAAGCTGTGCGGAAGGCATACTCAGCCAGCAGTCGGTCTCTGTGTCAAACACTGTGATGTTGTTGTAGAGGGCCGCCCGGTTCCCCCGGCCCCCAAATACAAACATCTTTGTCCCGATGACGGTGGCAGAGTGACATGACGAAACAGGTGCCGGAGTGCCTCTGGTCTTAATGAAGGACCAGACCATTGTGGTGGTGTCCAACCTGTAGATGTCATTAGTGTAGCCGGTCAGCTGGTTATATCCTCCGTAGATATACATGAGCTCCCCCAGGACACAGGCCGAGTGGTCCCTTCTCGCCTCTGGCACAGTCCCGGAAACCGTGGGCCTGGACCATCCGCGGGTGTCGACGTCAAACGTGTAAAGCACGTTGCCGTAAGGAAGCCCGCCCCAGATGTAGATCGTATCTTCTATGAGCACAGCCGAGTGAAGACAGCATAAGCAGGGAACCTCAAGGGGACGTTCTCCTCTTCCGGTCGTCGTTGCCGGGGGCAACTTCATCCAGTGCAAAGACAAAGTGTTGAATATGTGCACGCCAATCTGATCCATGTTGTTCTTGTTACTGTACCCTCCAAATGAGTACACCTTGCGCCGTACTGCTGCAGCAGCATGGAGGTCTATCTCTGGTTCATCTCCCTTCAGATGTACCGTCCAGTGAAACATCTCACACCCCGGCACCACACGTCCTCTAACTGATGTACAAGGCGGTCTGACGGGTTAGTGAAAGCCGCTAAATTGATGTGATTTGTCTATTTGACGATTCAGTTTAAAGGACAATTACTTGGTTATGATGACGACGTCGCAATGTCACTGTCCGATGACGTCATCGTGTAGAGCAGTGGTTCTCACCCTGTAGGTGCAAGACATGTCTATGTCCGTGGCACATTTTCTATTTTGAAATAAAATGTTCTTAATTATAATGTAAAAATGTGTTTGAATGACTTCGGTGACTTGTAAAGTAACATGCTCATTAACATGTTGCAGGAGACTTGTAGTATTGCACATGTACCTGTACACAATTGCATCAGGTGAAGACAACAAGACAGCTAGAAGAAATGATTGCCAATAGCTGCCTCAATTCTGTGAAAATATAGCAAAATGTGCTTTCAATCCTTTGTTGGAGAAACAACTTTTTTTCTTCCTTTTTTTAAGACAATTTATTCATGGAGTGTATGTGGTGTGGTCAGACAATTACATAATTAAAGTCAACGGCATGCAAGGGACCACAGTGAAAAAATGGTGCAGAAAAAGATTTCCGGAGGGAGGGGTTTACCAGGCTACCTCAAGTAACCCTGTCCTTTGAAAATCTAGCAATCTCTATAATACCGTATAGGTATAGCCATATTATGCATAATACTCACCCAATCACCTTTGCAGCTAAGTGGCCCTTTTGCGATGGAAGCACTGTCTTTACTGATGAGACTTCTTTAATGTCTCTCATTTGTATCTCATTTTGTTTGTTGGTTTGTTTGTTACTCACTTTTGATGAGTATTCTATACCACTCTTATCTCATTGTTGTCTAAGTCATATGTATCTGTAGTCTGTACTGATTAGACTCAATTATTATTATCCAAAATAATTAGGATACAATTGTTTTGGTGGTTAAGTGGCTCAGTAGTTAAAGCAGACATACTATTGTTTTAAAATGTGCAGCACATTGGAATAGACCATTAGTATACATTTAGGGCTAGGCCAATGGGTTTTTGGTCGAATTATTATTTTGCATGTCAGTGGCAAAAATGAAATATTAATGAAAATGTCCATCACAGGCTGCCATGGTGATGACAAGCCATGCAGAGAGGCCAGAAGGTAGAGTATGTGGGTATTGATATACATGGCTCCCTCTGCTGTGTAAAACATAGTACTACAGTCATCTGTCATTTATTTACATGCTCCTAAGCAGTCCATTGTTTCTGAGTTGTTTTAAAAAGTTCAGCTAGAATCAAATAGTGTTTGTTATATATTTTTTTTTGTTGTAAAAGCTCATACAAAAATACATACAAACATAGAAAAAAAGTGAGGTTTGCCATAGCCACTTTGGTCAGCACATCAAGTCATTTCTGAACTACATTTAGCTCAGAAATTACTTGATGTGCATATTCTTACTCACAGTCACAGGGTGATATTTTACTAGAAGCCCATACAATAAATTAAACCGCCAACATTCAAAATGTTCAAGTATTCAGTAAATTTGAAATGTTCAGTGTCTTTTCTTCAGTAGAACATTAGTCAAAACATTTGCCACTTTGGACAGCATGAATGAAAAAGCCTCTCCAGCTGTTTTCAGAACGGTGAAAGTTTTGAAACACTTTATTGTCCATTACGTTGAGACACACAGGAATTAGTTTTGGTCAAGGTGCAAGAAACAGGTGAAACAGGAAGAAACGGATGAAACAGGACAACAACTATTTTTACATTTACTCAATTAAAAGTATCAATATTGCAATGCGAAAATACTACAAGTTACTTACAAGTACACGTCCTGTATTCAGTATTTACCTGAGTAAAAGTACAAAAGTATTTGCATCAAAATGCACTTAAAGTACCAAAAGTAAAAGTACTCATTATGCAGAAATCTTTCATTTCATGGTTTCAAAATGTATCATTTGAAAATAGCCGATCAACAAGCAAGGTATCTATCCTGTCCCGTTAGTTAAACCCCCTTGTGTTTTTCATAAATAAGATAATTCGGGTGAATAATACACTGAAATTATACCTTTCTAGTACCTTTATAATCCCCCCCTGTGTTCTACATAAATAAAGTAACTGGAATGAGTAATGTACTGGATTTAGAGTTACTCTAGTTAAGATTATATCCCCCTTGTGTTGCTCATGAATGACGGAACTGGAAATAAAATATATACTGGATTTGGGTTTTGGACCGGTGTAATCTGGGATAGAGGTATTATTTTATTATTAAATCCAGTATATTATTCAACAAAATTACATTTTCATATAAAATGTCATGATACGATGTATGTAAATGATAACATACAATGTGGATATTTGTTATTTGAAGCAACTGAACTCAATGTTTATTTGAAGTAAACATCATTCCTTCATGAACATTTTTTCTTTAAAGATGTATTTAATTAGAACCAAAATCAATCAATCATATCGGTGAATTATTTTGTAGCATGACAGGATTTGTCAAAAGTTAAATGAAATATTTTAGTCAAATCTTTTGAGGTACATCCAAAGTGGTACAGCGATTCTGAGAAGCTGTGTAGAAATATACGTATTAGAAGTACTAGACAACCAACATCATTGCGAGTGACACACTACAAAAAAATATACAAAAGTCGGTATGCATGAAATGTTTTGTACAAAATACAAAATAACTTATTGTTTTGCTATAGTCTGACTTTAATTTGGTATACAATTCCATTTCACATCAGAAACAGTATGTCTCCTATCTTATTTAAGAGACTATAGAAAAATAGCTAACAGAACAGTTCAGCGAGCATACTGAAAATAGTACTGTTAAAAGCAACTCTGCCAGCTTGAATCACTGTCATTTTGAGATTTTTCCCCAACTATATGTACTCTTTTAGTTGATTGTCTTGTTGTATTATTCATTAGCATCCTTCTCCTTATATATCCCTATGAGTGCATTCATCCTTTTTCCCTCCATTTCTCTATTATTTCCATTCTTTGCTACTGCAGGACAGCAAATCAGTCTGTAAATCAATCATTTTGATAAAGATAAAGTTTTTAACCACATGTTGGTGTTATTTTTAAAGCCCCCTGAGTCCTCAACTAAAACAATAGATAATCCACAACGTGACATCATCACCATCATATGGACGTGCTGATAACTTGACAGATCAGAGTGTTGCTTTAAGAGTCATTGTCAGAGACCACAGTACAATCATGAAGATACAAAAAGCTTGTAATATTTGCCTTTAACCCATTAAAACCGGGAACGCATTTGTGTAACCAGTATATTTTATACTTTGGCTATTCAAAAAAAGCAGAGATACAAGCTCATAGCCGCGCTATGATCTTTTTTTTTTGGTACATTTGTGGAATCCCCAGAAGCAAAGATTTGAGTTAAAAATGTTCGCTTTAGCAGATCAACAAGCAGATCAACAAGCTCATAGCGCGGCACTCGGTGCCGGCGCTATGAGCTTGTAGATCTGCTATTTTTGAATAGCCAAAGTATAAGATAATGGTTAAAGTGGTTCAAATCTAAAATGACAGATGCTTTCCCGGTCTTAATTGGTTAAAGACTGAATATCTTGACATCATCATCATCAGTATCATCATCTTAATTTTCATCATCATCATGTCTAACTACATTGTGTCAGACTAACACTGACCTTCCCTGGCAACACCTTGATAGGGACGGTATGACCTGTGTAAATGTAGGGAAAGAGTGTGTCAGCGAAAGTGTGTGTGAAGGTGTGTAACTGAGTGTGAGTATCGGAATCAGAGAATGACAGCTTTCCTCCTTTCCAGTCTAGCTGGACTCTGATCCTCCTGGGCTTCTGCTTCACTGGGAGATCAACAGGTGACCCCGGTTTGGACGATCCTGGTCTGGAGGACCACGCCGTGTATTGACCTTTACCTAACCGTATTGTCCAGAATTTACCCCCCCTGACACCCTTCCTCTGGCAAGACTCGGCTACCACGCCCAGGTCCCAGTGGATGTTGTCTCCCACCTCCACGTCCCAGCTGTGAGTCCCCGAGTTAAAGCCCTCGGAGCCCAGGACACAGTGCCAGTGGTCGAACCTCTCCGGGTTGTCAGGAAGCTGCTGCGTTTTTCCACGTCTCACGCTGGTCAGATCGTCGGACAGGATCAGTTGTGAACGGGCAGTGTTGGGGTCCAGAATGACAGGAGTGTAGGAGACGATGTGCTTCATCTTGTCCCACACTCTGTAGGACAGGTTACCCAGGTGTTTGACCTCGTCTATCAGTGCTCCTGAGACAGGCTGTGTCTGCATGCTGTGGCTGCGGTTGATGGGGCTGACGTGTAACACACACATCTGGTATTGCTGCAGGAACGCGATGTGTTCAGCTCTCATCGCCTTCTCTACGTCTCGGACTGCGTTTGAGATGTATGCGAGGTCTCTGTTCAGAGCCTCGATCTTCTCCTTCATCATCTGACTCTTCTGCTGCTCTTCCTGCCTCAGTGCAGCAACGCTAGCATCCTCTTCCTCCTGCAAAAACTGACGAAGCTTTTTAAACCGTTCCTTGATCTTCCTCTCCGTGTGCCGGGCCTGGACCTTGATGTGTTGTGCCGTTTGCTCACATTCTGTTTTAAATGTATTAAAGTCTGTCAGTTTCTTCTGTAAAGGCGTCAGTTTTTTCTGGATTTCCTTCTTGTAATCCAGTGCCGCTTCATCGATGGGTCTGAAACCGTGGTTGGTGTGTTTTTGTGAATGGAGACACACAACGCACACCGGCTCTTTACATTTCTGACAGAAGAGCTTTAATTTCTCGCCGTGCAGACTGCAGAGATCCTCCGGAACCACCGCTGAAGCTCTCTGATGATGTCTCAGCTGTATGAAGGCCTCACACAGGTTCTTCAGGACCAGGTTACAGGGCGGGCGGTTGACTTCGATTTTCTTACAAACTGGACATTCCTTTTGCTCCTTCTCTCTCCACCATTTCTGCAGACAGGCTTTGCAGAAGCTGTGGCTACACGCCAGGACAACAGGATCTTTAAAGATATCACAACACACAGGACAGGAGAAATCATCTTCTGAGAGACCCAGCTTGGAAGCCATTGTGTCTCTTGAGTAAAGCTAAAACCAACACACTCTGTTCAAGACAGGAAATCAGTCAGTCAGTGGTGGTAACAACACTCCCTGCTCTAGATAGAATGTTCCCTGAAGTTTACTTTCACTTTGAATCCTGGTTGTTATTAAAGTCCATTCAGCTGAGCTGGCAGAGTGAGCAGCAGGTTCCAGTGTGGGTCAGTATTCTCTCCTGTAGCTGTAGGTGTGGAAAGACAGTCAGTCCTCCTCCCTCACTGGAAGCTGTTTGGTCTGAAGAAAGACTGAAGGTGAACAGCGTGTCCACGGCAGAATAATAACAACCCCTCTGTTTCCTGGTTCTTCCCCGACGAGTTTGTCAAGGGGCGGGACTATGACAGACCGGTTACACACACACTAATCTGAGTTCCCAGAAGTTTTCGCCAGCTCTGGCGAGGAACTTCTGGGCCACAGCCCTGGTATTTGTGGGCGGGATGTACGTCACGCTCTGAATCTGAGCGGACACGCCTCTTACCGGTCTGAGAGCTGTGCAACTCGTCTAAAAAGTCCGACGAGAGGCAAACAGCAGTACACAACAATGGCGGCCGAAATTTCTCAAGGGGAAATTGCTTCCCGTCGATCCTATTTAGATGCATCACCCACTGCATGTGGATCCCGCCCCCTTTTCTTCATTGGCTGTTGATTTGAATCACAACGCAGTGGCCGCGCCCCTGCTGTCCAAGCTCCGACGCTAACCCTCCCAGACTACACACACACACACACACACACACACACACACACACACACACACTAAATTTAATTCACACATACGCTAATTGAAACTACATCTGCGTCACTTCTTGGAAAGTTGGCAATTTCAGATGTGTTGTTGTTTTTTTTTCCTGGCAGTTGCTCCTACTTTTATTTGTGTCATCATGGCTGTAGGTGTTTGTTTGTTTGTTTGTTTGTTTGTCTGTCTGCGTGTGCGTGTGTGTGTGGGGGGGTGGTTCGTTTTAGTTCGTGCGTTCACTGCGTTGTCATGGTCAGGGAGCTCGAAATTCAGGAATGGATGCAGTACCTTCATTCAACAAATGATGGTAGCAGAGGGCTATAATCATTCTTAGTGGCTCAGAGTCAGACTCATAGTCAGACTAGACCACTGTTTCCCAAACAGGTCGCCAAGGACCCCTTAGCTGAGAGAGAGATGAAGCAGGGACCCCCACTACATATTGTATACAATTGTGTTTCAGATTAAACTTAATTTCATAGACAGCTTCATAGACTTGTTTGACAGCATATCATCAGTGTATTTTCTAAACATGACCTAGAGGTACCTTAGGCTCTGTACTTTCTCTGCTCTTTTTCCCTCACACACCAAACCTCTACCACCACAACACGTAGCAGTGCGTCGTGTTTTGAGCTTGTAGATCTGCTATTTCTGGCTGATGTTCCTGTCAGAATATAGGGATGCTAAATTGTTCAAGCTAGGGTTCAAGTGGTTAATGTAAATAAAATAAAAAGTTCCTATCACACCAAGATTTGGAGACCCCCTGTAGAAACTGTGAGGACCCCCGGGCCCCTAGGGGTCCCACACCCCCTGTTGAAGACCCATGTACTAGAGCATGGGTTTTCAACTGATTGTGAACCAGGGACTACCACCCTGACTAAGAATCAACCTGCAGGTACCACCGTTAGTGTTGAGAGGGGATATGGGCTAAGATTAGTTTCTCAACCAATGGTCCACGGACTACTAGTGGTCCATGGCATAATTAGGCCTGCAGGTGGTCCATGGGGAAATGTTTTAAATTGTAAATAAACATAAATAAAATACCTTTGTTGAATTCATTAAAATATGTTTAAATAATATTTCATAAGTCCATCAAATGTCAGAACATTTTTTTATTAGGCGTGCTGTGGGAGAAAATGCTTGAAATTAAATAATGACTGTTAAGGGCTTGATTTCATTCGTAGCACAATACTATGTGCACCAAATGATATCAAGCCCAGGCATTTTCAACGGACCACCTGTTGAAAACCCTGTACTAGAGCATCAATGCTGAAGTACTGAGCATAGCTCCAGTCAGTCAGGAGAAGAGGATGGTGTTGAACACACAAAACCCAGTCACATCAGAGATAACTCAATTCAAGATAGGCCTAAAGGACAGAGCCGGAGGCGTTGATGTTGTGTAACGTGTGTGGCGAGGCAGAAACTCTTTCTTATCGGCTTTTCATGATGTGTTTGGTATTGGTATTCTGGTTCTTCATGTCGTAAAATCGGGGCGTTTTGAGAATATTTAAGGGCGTGTTATTTAAATGACGCTCGTTTTCAGACGTGAGATTTATCAAAGCTCCGACCAAATGTACGCTAGGATTGGCTGTGTAGGATCCTTTGATAAATCTGACTTCGACGTTGGTGTACGGCCGAATATATGGATAAGGAATAAGCCGTATATATGGAAAAATATAAGCCGTTTTTTACGCTTCGTTGATAAATGAGGGCCACTGTGTACCGATTTCCGTGATATTTGGACAACATCTGTAGGAGTTATAATCAAAAAATGTGTTTGACAAAAATCGGCCTCCTGGTGCCGCTATAACAGGCTGATCTGAAACATTAGAAGTAGAGGTTCAGCTCTGGCATCCAGGGAGTGTGTGTGCACAGTTTCGCTGCGATTGGGCCAACGGTGCCGGAGATTAGCTGCTCACAGACAGACGGACTGACACACGGACGGACATGATGCTAAACATAGTCTCGGCCTGGCGGAGACAACTAAAAATCGAAGACATTCCACAAATACTTGTCTTTAAGTGGTTCTTGAAAATGTCCACAGAGGCTGCAGCTCTCAAGACCTGTCGAAGGGCATTCTTCAACACCTTTAACACTCTCAGGGAATGTATCCCATCGGGGCCAGGGGCTTGGTTTTAGCCCTCCTTAATTGTCTCCGCCAGGCCGAAAGGCATGGCGAGAGAATATGTTTTACCCCCTGTCCGTCCGTCCGTCCGTCCGTCCGTCCGTCCGTCCGTCCGTGTGTGTGTCATTCTGTCTTGTCTGTGTACAGCTAATCTCTGGCACCGTTGGCTTGATCGCAGCGAAACTGTGCACACACAGTCCCTGGATGCCAAAGCCGAACCTCTGCTCCAAATTTTTCACATGGGACTTTTATAGCGCCACCAGGAGGCCGATTTTTGCAAAACACATTTTTGAACAGTACTCCTACAAATTTTGGCCAAAACTCCCCCAAATCGGTACACAGTATCTCTATAGTCATTAAAAGAAACGGCTCATTTCAGATTTTTCATATTCCATCCTGATTGGCAAAAATTGTCTTTCAAAGTTTGTAGGAGTGCTCCGTTTTGAACAAAATGTCTCAAATCATGAACATAGCATGCAATATCCTTGAAATTTCCCACGCATATTTCCACTATACCCAGGAAGAAATGCCACTTCAAAAATCAGCCTCATGGTGGCGCTATAACAGGCCGATTCGTGTTTTTACCTATAACTGCACCAATCTGTGTAAAACTTTGTAAGTGCACTCCCTAGAGGTCAAGGAAAAACCTTTGCCTTGCTTTTTTCACATCTGCCTTTTATACCAGGAGGCCGACTTATGTAAAACATTTTTTTTATATTACTCCTTCCAATTTTATCCAAATTTCACGCACATCGGTACACATGATCTCTATAGTCATGTGATCAAGACGGATGTGTGTGATTTTTCATATTCCATCCTGATTGGCTAAGATTGACATCTAAAGTTTGCAGTAGTGGCTTGTTTTGAACAAAATGCCGCAAATCATGAACGCAGCATCCGAAACTTTGCACGCACATTCTCACTATGTTGAGGAGCAAATGTCACCCTTTTAACATTGGCCTGTTATAGCGCCACCAGCAGGTCTAATTTAGCAAAACATTTTTTTTTTGAAAAAAATGCCTCAAATCAAAATCATGAATGCAGTGTCTGATTGTCGTGCAAGGCCTAAGAAGAAATGGCACCCTTTTCATATTGGCCTATTATAGTGCCACCAGGAGTCACAATAACCTACCTGACCTGGCGGAGACCTGTGCTCCGAGGAGCACTTTTTCTAGTTGTCTCTGCACCTCCCATGGATGCATTTCAGCCAGGGGGGTTTGGTGATGGAGGGGGTTTAAAACCATGCTAAAAGAATCACAATAGAATTAGCTGGTATTTCCTGTTCTTCTAACCTGGCACTCAGGTCAAACTCCCCAGGTCAAAAGAGAAGATACTAATTCAAAAGAGCATCTGCTAATGCCCGTCTTGTGAAGGAACTGCTCCTCAGTTAGATAACTAAAGTAGTTGCTAGTTGCACTCATTCTTTTTTTGTAATACTTCATACAGTTAACTTTTTGGACAATCATTGTACATAATTCTGTTGTATTTTCTTTTTCTTGGTGTCATATAGAGGCGGCGCAAATAATGGCTGAAGGTAAGACAATACATCAAAGTCAAACTGTCTCTGTCGGGTGGAAACCTCATTATATCCAAAACTGGACATTTGTTGGACATATATAGCAGATAAACGTACATCTGCTACTTTTGATGCTTTTGTAATTGTGTGATGCATGATCAAGTAGGGCGTTAATTTACGAAAAAACACAAAAAGTTAAAATATGTATGGTTTCTACCCGACAGTAACGATATAAAAAATTATTCCTTAGTCAGCTGCTGCTTGTTATTATGTTGTGTTATGTCTTCTGGAAGAAAAAGCCTTGCTCGCTGCATAAAGATTAAGGAAAAATCCTTAGACAGACTTAAGAAAATATAATTTATTTATTTTAAATTATCATAATGTGCTCTATGCTCATAGTGAGGGGTGAATTAAAAAAAGGAAACGTTTCGGTCCTGGGACCTTCGTCAGTGCTATATTGCACTGACGAAGGTCCCAGGACCGAAACGTTAGCTTTATTAAAATTCACCCAGACTTTTACTTTTTACTTTTACAGAGTATTTATACATTGTGGTATTGATACTTTTACTTGAGTAAAAAAGCGACTACTTCTTCCCCCACTGCCTGTGAGCTCACATATTAAACTTCTATCTTAACCGACTCATTTGCCTCAACAATTGCTAACTGAATTGAATCAAAATTCCTCGACACCTCTCAGAGCAAAAAAACTAAAGAGAACTCTTTTTGACGGTCAGACAGGTATTGTCTATCTGGCTGTGAATAATTTCTCATAGCAGAATTCTCATCAGAGCATGTGACTTGGGGTCAATAAACCTTTTTTTCTTTTCTTTAGATTTAGTCTCTGCTTCTGCAGGTCCGGAATCGTCGGGAGGGCTGAGGATAGTCCTGGTGGGCAAGACTGGCTCAGGGAAGAGTGCGACAGGGAACACAATCCTAGGAAGAAAGGACTTCCTAGTGGGCAGCAGTCCTCGTTCTGTGACCACTGAGTGCAGTAAACTGAGTGAGGAAGTGGATGGGACCCTGGTGCATGTCATTGATTCACCAGGCCTGTTTGACACAAGGCTAACCAATGAAGAGCTGACGTCAAAAATAGACGACTGCATTGACATGTCCCTCCCGGGGCCGCACGCCTTCCTGCTGGTGATAAGGCTAGGGGTGAGGTTCACCACGGAGGAGCAGAATGCCGTCAAATGGATCGAGGAAAACTTTGGAAACGACGCCTCCATGTACAGCATTGTGCTGTTCACGTGCAAAGACCTATACAGTCCTGAAGAGGCTAAGAAGGAGTCCAAGGAACTGGCGAGGATCATCAACAAGTGCGGAGGCCGGTACCATGCCTTCAACAACCTCGACGAGGACGACCACGATCAGGTCAAAGAACTCATCGCCATGATCAAGACGATGGTGGAGGAAAATGGCGGGATGCACTACACCGACAAGATGTACAAGGAGGCTCAGCGGGAGCTGCAAGAGCTGGAGGAGCAGAGGATACGGGAGGAGGAGATGAAGGAAGAGGAGAAAAGGCAAAGGTGGCTAGAGGAGGAGAGAGAGAAGGAAAAGCAGAGGAGTGTTAGAAGAAACACGGTACTCGCGACGATAGCGGTTGGGTTTGTGCTAGTGTTTGCCGGAATTTCTATTGCATCGGGAGCAGGCACAATGGTAGCCCTGGCTTTAGGAGCACCAGCAATCCTACTGGGACTTGTTTGTGGCATAGTTGCTATCTGTATGTGGAACAGGGTGTGTTGTACGCCCAAAATGGCAATGGCAATGGCAATGGCATCAAATTCAATAGTATAATTAGAATCATTGTAACACGCCCAAAATGGCAATGGCATCAAATTCAATAGTATAATTAGAATCATTGTAACAACTGACACCTTCTGTATGTGTGTGTGTGTGTGTGTGTGTGTGTGTGTGTGTGTGTGTGTGTGTGTGTGTGTGTATGTGTGTGTGTTTAAAGATTTATCATGAACTGCTTTTATCATGGAACACACATCTTGAGTGGTTTTGATAGCCCACTTGAACACAGATTTGGTCATTACACGACAAATAATGATTTCTAATAAACCGTGTTTGTTTGTATGTATTGTTTCAAATACATACAAATGTTTCTCAGGAGCTGATTCTGTAATTATATTTCTGCTTAGTTCACAGTGTTTCACATGTTGTATTGGATTGAATGATGGGATTCCATGGCATGTTATGCCGTAAGGAAATGTGGGATTACAAAATTGAAATTAAACGTCTAGGTGGAGCATCTAAGATACACTTTGTACACTATGCACATGTTGGAATGACTTATGAAAGCTGCAAAGCCGATGTTTACATTTCTTAGTTGTGCATTTTGTGTAAATAATGTAAATTTATACTATGTGTTGGGTTGGGCCTATAGGTCATGATGTCACAGAATCATGTCCTGGTCTGGTTGGTGTGATGACTGTAGCCACACACAGGTCACAGACAATCACTGAGAGACACTCCTACAGAAGATTGTGATTGTCTCACACCTGTGAACAGGAAGGGGTGTATATATATATATGAGAAGATGTTGGTATCATTGCTGTAAGACACTCTTGATGAAGGTCCAGTGGGACCGAAACGTCTGTCAATTTAAATAAAAGAGGCTGCTGAGCAAGAGCAGTGTGCGGGACTTTTTGTTCATGAGAATATCTTTTCATGTTTGCTTCAGTTTTCATTGTCAGGACAGTGGAAAATGAGAGGCCCAAGCACTGTTGCATGGCTCACACCACCTCTGACCTCTGCCCGGCCGGTAGCCCGGTTGGAGTGTCAGTCTTGGTACCGTACACTTTGGCTGCCCTGCAGCCAGAGACAAAGCTACACGACCAGGGCAAAAGGGCCGACCTGACGCCCAGCTACACGCTCCATTGCGACAGTTACTTCCTCCTACATAAAACTGCAAAGGGATACAGTTACTGTAAGATTGGTTTTGCAATGGCAACGATTACTCAAGAGATGCTTTTGTTGCTTTTGAACATGCTTTTGTTCAGATAATTTATTGAAAATAAAAAAATAAAACACTGACGTATGCACACAATAACATACAATTATGTGGAAAGCATAATAATGTCCACATCAAAGCAACAGCACTAAGGTATTGTTTTGATTGCATTCAGTCATATTTAACCATAGACAGATGAATGCACAGTCCTGTAATTAAACTATGTCTTGCTGCAATCGTTCGGTTAAGCCTCATTCAGTCTCCGACATGTACAGACAGCAGACAATTAAGGCAAGGAGGTCGACCTGTGGCATTCATTTCACCAGACAAACACTCCCACTCCTAGTCTATTATTGATACACTTATACATTCTTAACTCACTCACATTTGCCATCATTTCCTTTGAAGAACAACAAAACAAAACAATATAATGAAAAACAAAAGTGTCCATTTGTTTCCATTTTAACTCTCTTCAGAATTATCTGGGGTGCTCACTGTTCATACTAAAATGGTCCCTTACGCGCTCAGAGTTAAATTAACATTCCAGATTTTACTGAGTACTATTGGTTTCTTCTAATGTTGATGCACGAGGAATTGAGACTCATTCCAACATCTGAATGTTTTAAGAGTTCTAAAAGCCTACACATTGTGAATGTAAATACTTTTGTATGAATACTGTGGCTACATCATGCTTACAGTAAATGCAATGAGGTAACACTTCAGTGCAGTACAATAACAGACTCCAGATTATATCTGAAGTTAATACTTAGAAATACATCATTATAATATGTACATTTTCATTTTACAACCGTTAAATTCTTGGGCATTAATTCAATGTTGACCTCGAGACGAGTTAAATGTTAACTCGTCTTTTCCATAACTTGCCGGAACATGTAAGGATGGAAGGGTATGAAGTTATTAGTCATTGGGATGAGGCTACTAATGGATATTACTCAGTATGACTCCGTCTAGTTGTCGCCTCGATTTTCGGTGACGGGCGCGGGTGTTACAATGTCGTGCGTGACGCAAGGGGTGAGGTCTCCCGGTAACGTCACGTGCGGCGTGCCGCTGGTGCTCATCCTCTCTGGTACGGGCGTGGCCGTCGTCATCACGGCGTCGACAGTGGGCGTGGCTGCTGTGGAAGGTGACTCCTGTCCGGGCGTGGTCGGGACCGGGGGGGTGACGATGATTACTTCCTCAGAGGATTCTTCTGAAGACTCAGAGGATTCTTCTGAAGACTCTGAATCGTCCTCCTCGCTGGATTGAGATGATTCTTCTGAAGAATCTGAATCGTCCTCGCGGGATTCCGATGAGTCAGAGGAATCCTGTTGTGAGGATGAGTTGGACTCAGATGATTCTGATTCTGACGACTGAGAGGACTGCCAGGATTCCGATGACCTCATCATGGCGACGGCGTGCATCTCCAGCAGGGTGGACAGGTCGTCGTCTGCGATGTCCGCATCGTGATGCCGATGCCAGCCGGCCTGTGGAGGCGGGAGCATGTCACATGAATGTCAGACATTCACTCTTAATGCAGTTCTGAGACAATGACATACAATATTGAGGACAATGCTGTGCTACTCTATCATCAGAATCATCACCACCATGAGTTAAATTCAGGATTTTACCGTGTACAGAATGCATAAAAAGTAGTAGGATTTGAAAACCAACAGAGGAGTTCAATAGGAAAAAAGCTCCAGAATGTTGAAAGGTAATCTCAGGGCAGATTACTCGTTACAGGCTATTTAGTTCCTGCTGGAACGGAATGGAATTTTGAGCAAGATACCATACCAAATAAAAAGACTTCTTCCAAACACTGCTTAACGTGCAAAGAGGAAGTGGAGTAGGTTAAGATTGCCATTGAGGTCAGTGGGTATGCATGGCATACTGGCGAGCTGGAGGCTGCTGTATTAATAACTGTTATGTGCAGCAGTATTCTACAAAGAGAATGCAGGATACATGCGCACAGTAAGTACAATGTACGTCTCACAGACTGAGTAATTACAACTTATCCCTGACACATTTCGCTTTCATATTGCCACTGTACATACAGTGCAAACAAGTCCTCACAATGCGGCTCAGAAGAAGTTGAGTGAGAGGTAGAGAGAGGTATAGAGAGAGAGAGAGAGAGCTAGAGGGTGAGAGGAGAGTTATACAGGGAGACGTGGGATTGTTAGCGAGGGGGAGAGAGACAACTAGAGATAAGTAGTGAGAGGGAGAAAGAGAGAGATAGAGACAGAGCGTCAAGACTCAGAGCAAGGAAGAGGGTTGACGTCTAGCGTAGCGTTGTGGTCATCTCACCGGCTTAGCAGACGTTGTCGCGAGGATCACAATGACGAGGAACGATGTCAGAAGCTCCATCTGTGATTGGCTGGTCTGTATGGAGGAGGGAAGCCGCAAACAAAACGCAGCGTTACCGTGGAAACAGCCAGCCACTCAGTGCGTGTGTACTTATCAGGAGGGATACAAAGTTGCACATCTACAATATGTACAATCAATCATCACATCAAAAGGAAGTTAAAGCACATATTGATCGTGCACACATCTTCACATTTATTTTGTTTTTGTTTTTACAGGTTCATTATCCATGATCACATTTCATAATTTTCCAGAACAAATTTTCATAATATGTATATCCTTCAAAGATTACTCATACAGGAAGTCACCCCTTTAAATCTGAACTGATCAGGGAATATTTATTTGAAGGAAATAAATGTAACACACAGTAAAATCCTCAGTATTAATTTATCCATATGTAACTTTGAGAGGTAAATTGACAATAATGTGTACCATCAACTTTTCAACGCTGCAGATTAAACAAAAAGCAACAAAAGCAATGACAAGTCATAAAAACAACAACATACCAAATCTCAGTCCCACCGATTGTAACCGATGCTTTTTCCTCAAACTTATAAGGCTTTGGTCGCCTTCTCTTAATCAGTACAGTAGCTCCTTCAGAGATCAGAGTTACTGTGTGTGCTGAGAGTCTCCATGCATCACAGCTGTTCATATATACACATGAGGATGAGACGCAGCGAGCACTGGGCGGGGCCAGGATGGGCGGGGGGGGGGGGGGGGGGGGGGGGCAGGATGGGCAGGGGACCAGCGACCACACACACGTTGAGCAAACAGGAAGAGGAAGAGAGAGAGGATGGCACAAGTGGCAGAGGACGGCAATTCAGGTCACCTCAAGATGCCGAGGGGGGAGTTTAGATTATGATTTACCGGCAGACACTGTGTGTGTGTGTGTGTGTGTGTGTGTGTGTGTGTGTGTGTGTGTGTGTGTGTGTGTGTGTGTGTGTGTGTGTGTGTGTGTGTGTGTGTGTGTGTGTGTGTGTGTGTGTGTGTGTGTGTGTGTGTGTGTGTGTGTGTGTGTGTGTGCGCGTACTGTATGTGTGGTTTCCTATTGAATAACACTAGGAGTTTGTTTTTTGTTTGTTTTGTGTAACTTTCCTTTCATCACTTGAACGTCACGTTGTGAGCTTGTAGTTCAGTTATTTTTGGAAAAAGGGAACGGACCAAATATAGACCCCTGGAGGATTCCAGTCTATGACGTATATAAGGTTTAAGTGGTTCAGGAAGTGTACGTAACGTTTGAGGAGTGGATGGACAGACAGCCACAGTAAATGGACAGAAAAACAGACACGTGGATTGATTGATTGGACAGACAGACATATGCAGACAGACAGATGCACCAAGTGAGGGAAAGATAGATAGACAGACGGGCGGACGGACGGACGGACGGACGGACGGACGGACGGACGGACGGACGGACGGACGGACGGACGGACAGACAGACAGACAGACAGACAGACAGACAGACAGACAGACAGACAGACAGACAGACAGGCAGACAGACAGGTATGCTGTGTTTATGTAATGACAGAAAGACAGATAGACACAGACATTCAGACTAGGTTAGCTGAGGACAGACAGACAGATAGATTGAGTTAATAACGTGTCAGTCGTGTCGGCGTATAAGGGATGGTCCGTCAGCCTATGGAATGTAACAGTAGAATGACTTTGGCCGGATGTGTGTGTGTGTGTGTGTGTGTGTGTGTGTGTGTGTGTGTGTGTGTGTGTGTGTGTGTGTGTGTGTGTGTGTGTGTGTGTGTGTGTGTGTGTGTGTGTGTGTGTGTGTGTGTGTGTGTTTGACACCGACATGTTACACACAATGCGTTATTTCATCACACCATAATCTTTCCATCCATCATCTCTCCTTCCTCACACACAAAATCACACACTGTAAAACCCTGGAAGTGTACATCTAACTCTATAGGGTCCATTTGGTTCCATTTGTACATTCTCATACATCCACATTAGGCTGAAGACTCATCTTATCAACCTCACAGATACTTTCTTGCCCCTCCTGTTTTTATGCGAGAACTTCTGAGAAATCAGAGATACAGAGATATACGACAGACCTGGATTGACCCCACAGGGGAAATTCAGTTTTCATGGTAGTGCAGACAGATACAGAAAAAGAGATACAACTAAGAGTGAAAAAAGAATAATAAAATAAGAGCAAACAGGTAGTACCACACAGGGATTAGGAATGAAGTACCAAAAAAAACAATGGAGAGGTCCTACTTGGCCCTCGGCACTGTGGCCTGCCTGAGATTTGCCTGTTGTACTGTATGAGCTATTAGAGGTATAAATATAAAAGGGGTCAAAGTACACTGTGTATCACCAGTATTAACAGTATAAACAGGTATAAATAGTGTACAAACTAATTGTACATAAACGATCTATGTCCAATATGGATAAAGAACACTGAAAATCGTAATAAAAAAACTAGAAAACTAAAAAATTAAACTGAACCACAAACATGAGAACAAAGATTTGAAGTTAAAGATCAATGCATGGAAACGTGCATACAATAAGTCTCTCTCTCACACACACACACACACACACACACACACACACACACACACACACACACACACACACACACACACACACACACACACACACACACACACACACACACACACACACACACACACACACACACACACACACACACACACACACACACACACACACACTTGCACCACTTTAACCCTACATTGGCTATCTACAAGCTTTTATTTGTAGATCTGCTATTTTCAGAGAATCTTGATTTTTCTTTTGAAAAATCTGGACTGTTTTTGAAACATTTTAGAACACAAGTCTTGTCCGTCCGGGCACAAAATATTTTCAGATGGTGATCTGTGGCCAAATACACATTTTTGGGGCTCATTGACATCAAACCGTTTCAGATCCCCATGGTCTAAAACAATATTAGACAATAAAGTTTGACTGAACTGCCCCATAGTCGCTTATTTTGGGCTTGTTTTCGTAGACCTGGTTTGCTTGATTCTTTCACAGAATCTGGCAACACACATCACCATACATGAGGCTTTTTGGTCATATAGTACTTGTTGGAAATTAACTAGACAGTGACGGGAGTTTTAACCACATTAGTTACTGTACAACCCATTAAGCAAACGTACCAGAAACCACAGCATAGCATCATCATGTAATACAGTCCTGTACTTCCCCATTACAGTAACACTCAGCTCATTACAAAACAAGACTGTGGCTCTAATAACAACTGAGCAGAAACTTTCCATAGCGATGCGTTATGACGGGAAACTTTTTTGAAATGTATTATAGGCTACTTTGATAATTAACTTTTTTAAACTTACATTTTACACTGGAAGCCAATGAAGAGGCAAATATGGTGCACATATATGGAGATGACTGATGTCTAGACGTACTTACATTTTTTTAAATATATTTTTGGGGTATTTTTATTATTACAGTGAAGCTAGGACAGGAAACAGAGAGAGAGAGAGAGAGTTTGCGAGTGACATCATAGATGCCCTCTAAACTACTGCCTATTTCACCTGCAACATTAACCTTAACATTAACAGTGTCAGTGCTAATGTACATGTATATTTATTATTTTGTTCATTTGTAAGGAAACTTCTTTCCTTGTAATGCGTTGTTATTTTGGGATTCTTTCTGTGAAATGCGCTGTAAAAATTAAGTTTAACTTGCCAAATATGGAGAAGCAAATACAACTAAATCAAAATGATCAGTGTTATTTTATGCTAGTCGGTTTAGTCACTTTATTTTGGATTATCATGCTAGCATGACCTCAGATACAAACAAAGACTCAAACACAAAGACACAAGACACCAGATCTTAAAGCATGAATGATTAGATTATATCTATATAATCTAGCAGGTGTTGGCCAAGGTCATAGGTCGAGGTCACAGGTCACTAAATGCAACGCATACCTAAAACCTACATTCCAGTATACTGTAGCTTCAAACTGGTTGCACTGGGTGAATTCCAACATACTCAGAGAATCTCAAGCATACTCAGAGAATCTCTATTATAGGATCAATGACACATTACAGACAACAAGACATGAAGCATAAAATGAAAGTATCATCACATACAAAGATATCAATAATGCAATGAATGGCTATTTGGAGCAAGATTTGTATGATTGGTTATAATGTGTTATACATTTGAATTGAAGCAAAATGTACTGTATACATCAGGGTATAATATAATGTATTCATAAAGAGATCATATTGAGTTTATAAATGTATTCTGTCTCTTTCATTTTTTTAAATAATTCTTTTCTTATTGAGTGAATGAGTACAAGGTACAACATGCTTCTTGACAATTCAAAACCATAGACATATAGTCATCGATAAGAATCAAGGAGGGACTTCTTGGATTGGTTTCTCAATACATTACGCATTTATCTTTTTTCCTTCACATCATCCTCATGCTTACGCATTCGTGCTCAGACTCTCTCCCTCACTCATACACCCACACAACCACACAAACACACGCACGCACGCACGCACGCACGCACGCACGCACGCACGCACGCACGCACGCACGCACACACACACACACACACACACACACAGAGAGAGAGAGAGAGAGAGAGAGAGAGAGAGAGAGAGAGAGAGAGAGAGAGAGAGAGAGAGAGAGAGAGACCTAGACACTCTCTTCTTTCTTTCCTAACTGGGAAAAGGTTCATATTTATGGAGTGTCATTAACAATAACAAAACTTTTTTAATTTAAATTAAATTAATTTGAAACATTTTAGCAGTTCTCATTAGTGATTACTATCTTACTGTACATGTTAGCTGGTATATCTAAGGTTTTAAATGTTACAATCAATCACATAATATTAATATTATTAACATAATATTAATATGTATACATAACATTTCACTCATTCGCTGACATGCATATCAAGAGTGAGTTGACAGCCAGTGGACACGATCAAATCTGTGATCTTTTGGTTACAGTATTGTCTAAAAACAAGCTAGGAGCAACATTAAAAAGCAGCACGGCATGGTGGCAGTGCTGCCTTGCTTTTTAGCACATTGACACAAGAACACATTATTGTGGGAACCTGTGATCTTACACCCGAAAATGTCCTTCAAACCCCTGAAAATAGTTGGCATTTTTTGCACTTCCAGTTCCCTCAACGTCTGTTTTTTTTTTTTTTGGGGGGGTTCTTGGTTAGATGCCTGAAATAGTCTGTGGTTGACACAAAGCTTAACCTCTGACGACCACAGTCCCACAGGGCTCTATACTAGGCTCTCTCCTTTTTTCCCCTCTAAGCCAAATCCCTTCACTGAAAATAGCCAAGCTCGTAGATATGGTAGTTTGGATGAATGTTCATGTAGGCCTATAGTTAAGAGATTTTCACTTTTTTGTTCAACCACATAACACATCAGTGAATTAATATACCACTTGTGAATTTTGAAGCTTTTACGTCTCTTTAAAAAAGCTGGTTGCTAACAACTGGCTAAATGGGATTACAGAGGTTGTCGGGCACATTTACATGTCATCACGGCAAATACACAAGCACTCATATTGGTGACGTCGAGTCTTCTGGTTACCCTCACAGATGCAGTGAGACCAGGCCAGAGGAAACAGGATATAATAACATCATGGGGTCATCATGTAGCCACTACTCACACACACACAGAAGGGGTCAGAAAAATATATATAATTGTCAATGATTTGGTAACTTCACATGTACCTGGTGTCATAAAAACTTTAATTGGCATGTTGTTAACTATGCAAACTCATAATAGCAACACAAATATTTGCCTACTGTTGCTGAAAATATTAGTTGTGATACTTTAGTGACACATTGTGGCCATGATTGGTATCATTTGAAAAAAGTTTACAAAGCCAATACATACCTTACCTGTTCATTACAATACAACATATCATATACTGTATCATTAAGAATTTAAAATTTGTTTATTTATGAACCAATTATTCTTTAGAAATTGGTTCAGAGAATGTAAAAGCCTCACAAAGAAAATGAAGAAAAATATTTTAAGTTTCTTGTTTAAAAGTAAATGTAAAAACAACGTACCTTGAAACCGTTTTAAATGTTGTCTGCGTAACTAAAAACAAAAGATGTGCAGTGCATGGGGTGACAGTGTAAATGATCTGAAACATTATTGGTTTTAGAATTATATAAGTCACAGCCCTGACTCAACCAATCAAAATAGAGCCACACCAAAACAATTTGTCAAACCCATGTGAAACCACAGCTGATGACATCAGGTAGGTTGGTAGAGCTTAATT
The DNA here is from genome assembly GCF_963454915.1 of Gymnoscopelus microlampas. Lineage (NCBI taxonomy): Eukaryota > Metazoa > Chordata > Actinopteri > Myctophiformes > Myctophidae > Gymnoscopelus > Gymnoscopelus microlampas. The sequence goes on from NC_139958.1 coordinate 13,805,986, forward strand.
TGTGCCCAGAGGGGCATAGTGGTTAAGCAGCAGTTACACAGTAAAACAATAAATGAAACAGTAATCACATAGTGTCACGAAAAATATACAAAACAATTTGATGCACAATAAGAAGAAATAAAAAATGTATTGCAAATTACTAAAATGAATATACAAGTTACAAAAATATTGTAACTTTTATATTCATTATGCATAATATCTGATGCTCCTCATGTACTGTATATCTGTTAACTGCCTCATACATTGCTATTTCTTCATGCACCCTATGTACAGGTATGCATACGCGTATGCTGTACCTTACTCTACTATTAGTAGTATAGTCCAGCAGTGCAGGGCCGGCTCCTGGATGAAATGACTATTGGGTGCAGTTGAAAATTGCGAGGGGGCCTACATTTTTTTATATAATAAAACTGAACAGTATGTTATCATCCCGATATGCCTTAAGCTGATTGATTTGACAACACAATAACTGAAATAAAATAACAACACTTACTGCCGTTAAATAGTATTTATTTAACTTAAGTGTACAATCTGCAAACTGTTAATAAAGTATTCAATCAATCAAAAAAACATACCAAAAGTACTCCTTATGCAGAATGACCCATTTTAAATTTTTAAAATGTATAATAATCTTTTGAAAATAGCTGATGCGATGCGACACGTAGACTGGAGCAAGCTTCAGATAATTATATTATAGGGGTGTTTCAATACTGTTATTGTAATCTCTATTGTATTGTAATCTCTATGACAATTATAATCAATTCAGCCAATATTTTTGTTATTTTCGATATTTTCATAAAACTTTACATAACATAAACTGAGGGGGCACGATTTGCAACTGAGCGTGCCAGGCCCCCTCTGGCGCCCCCGTGACGCCGGGCCTGCAGTAAGCTAGTATCACAAACAGACTGGCAAGCAAGTGAGGCGTCTCAAAGCCTGGTGCTCAAGGAGTTTGACAAAAAACTTCTTTTTTTTTAAATCGAACAACGATCTCGATCTGTAAATAGCCCCTTGTTGTCCATTGTTTTTTTTTCTTCTTTTCTTTATTTATTATTATGTTCTACATTGTAGATGGATACTGAAGACCTATGAAAGAACATATAATTACAGTGCAGTAGTAAACAAAAAAGTGTTATATTTTAGATTCTTCAAAGTAGCCACCAAACCCTCTCTGTTCCTTCCTGACACAGCACTCCATCACCCTCCTTCTTGGTCAAATAGCCCTTACATAGCCTGGAGGTGTGATTGGATAATGTCCTGTGAAAAACCAATGATGGTCCCCAGTGGTGGAAAAAGTACTCACATTGTCTTACTTAAGTAAAAGTATCAATGCTGCAATGTAGAAATACTCTGTTGTATGTGAAAGTCAGGGATTCTAAATTTGCTTGAGTAAAAGTACAAAAGTATTGGTGTCAAAATGTACTTAAAGTGCCAAAAGTAGAAAGTACTCATTATGCAGAATGCCCTGTTTCACAAGTTTTCAAATGTATGAAATGTATAAAAAATCTTTTGAAAATAGCAGATCAGCTATTTTCAAACGCCCCGAAATGTATGGGCTACTGTATGTACCTGTACAAGTTGTATGTTTTGTAATAATCAAAATATACAAAGTAACTAGTAACTAAAGTTTTCAAATAATTGTAGTGGAGTGAAAGTACAATAGTAGAAGTAAAAGTTCTGAAAATTGGAAATACTCCACTAAAGTAAAAAAATACCTCAGAATTGCACTCAAGTACAGTAGAATACATTTACTTAGTTACTTTACACCACTGATGGTCCCACTAAGTGCAGACCATTAGGGATGGCAAGTTGCTGCAGAATGCTGTGGTAGCCATGCATGCTGGTTAAGCATGCCTTGAATTTTGAATAAATCACCGACGGTGTCACTAGCAAAGCATCCCACCAACACTATCACACCTCGCCCTCCATGCCTCACATGTGGGAACCACACATATGCAGAAACCATCCGCTCACCTTCTCTGCATGTCACAAAGACATGGCGGGTGGATCTCAAATCTGGACTCATCAGACCAAAGTACAGATTTCCACTGGTCTAATGTCGGTTCCTTGTGTTTCTTGGCCCGCAAGCAATTCTCTCATTCTTGTCTGTTCGTTGAGTTGAGTCCATCCATCCATATTCAACGGCTTATCCGGAGCCGGGTCACAACATTAGCCACTTCCTCCTGGGAAATCCTGGGGCTTTCCAAGGCTATGTGGAGATATAATCCCCCCATCTTGTCCATCTGGTCTGCCAGGGGGTCTCCTCCCAGTGGGACGTGCAGCGAGGATCTCCCTAGATCTCCGTATAGATGCCCCCGAACCACCTAAACTGGCTCCTTTCCAAGTGAAGGAGCAGAGGCTTCACTCCTTGTCCCTCGCGGATGACCGAACTTCTCACCCTATCTCTAAGGGAGAGGCCGGCCACCCTTCTGAGAAAACTCATTTTGGCCGCTTGTATCCGCAATCTTATTCTTTCGGTCATGACCCGCACTTCAGTGACAAATAAAACCTTGAATCTTGAAGCAGTAGGGAAGCTGAGAGGGACTGAGATAATTATTATTACATGATTGTCTAAATAGTATTGCTATGCTTTTATATTTAATAAAATGGTCTGTGTATTTTTCCACTGCTGCTGCCAAACCATTAAAAAATGGAATCTACTTATTGAGGGCTCACCTTATTTACCAACCACAGGTTAATAGCACATTACCACTGCATTTCACCATGTTTAATCGTCATGTCCACATGAGGTTAGCTTTGAAGTAGATAAAGAATTGCCCAATGTCATTATTTTAACCAATCTGTATGGTAGAGTATTTTAATGCAATATAACCTAGCACATCAGCAGTTTAGAGGTGGTCTGCCAACTGTCCCATTGAGACCTTTCAAGAGTCAGATAAATGGCTGAACCCCTGCCTGCTAACTCAATACATACCCCTTTTCCCTGATTAATGCAACCAAGTAACTTGTACGTACCCCTATTTTAGAAACACTGATTCTACATAGATTGTGACAGTGACACAAACATAAAACAAATAAATGGTATACCCTATAACTCTATAACCGTATAGAATACTATAAAACATTTAACCTACATTTGTCAAGCTTTAAGGTGTATTTAAGAACTGAAAAGTTTTTCTGTGTTTTTAAATTTAATTACCCACATGATGAAGCAACTCCAGAATGATTGAATGTCTAGACATGTAGACCCAAGCGAAGATAGAGAAAGTGGTTAAATGTGGTTTAATGAAACTTGTGTCATTATCTCTAACTGGTGGTCAGGCTGTTTGTTTCTAAGGCATTTTTTCCCATCAGATAACCATTGGGCTCTGTGTATACTTACTTAATTTGCATTATTGAGTGGTTTACGATGTAGTTTACGTTTGGGACAACTGACAGAATGACATTCATCCAGTAATTAGCCGCATAAGCCCCATATACTTAATCGCACAAGGAATAGATAAAATAACATATCTACAAGCTCACAATGTGATGTTGTGAGCTTGCAGATCTGCTATTTTTGTTTGAAAGATTGTCTGTCTTTTTTTAATGTTCACCTATGTATAATGAAATGCCCAAAATAAGCACGCAAGTTTGCAACTTGTTAGAGACTGCATACTGTACATTAACATAATACTACATAAAACTGAGAAAATGAATTAATTTAGTAAAATCAGCAGTTTCATATGAGTTAAGCAAAGTATATGATCAATATAATACTCGGCTCTACAATGACCTTATCCCATGTATATGCCTACTATAAATAATACTAATTATGCAGAGATGCATTGAAAGTGAATTAAGGATGTAAAAGCACTTTATAGGCAGTGGTCGCAGAAGCACTCTAATTTTTTACGTAAGGTTTTTTACGTTTGAGTCTCCTACCGGATACTCTGCCGGTCATCAAATTATTGGCTTAGGAATGCGAATTCAGGGCTCCATGGGGCGAGTAATAGATAGAAAAAAAGGCATTTTGGGGTGAACTATCCCTTTAAGTAAAAGTACAAAAGTACTGGCATCAAAATATAATTACATTGCCAAAAGTACTAAAAGTACTCATTATGTAGAATGGCCCATTTCACAATCATATTTTTGTAAATTAAATGCCCTCAAGCGGCTGACAACCACCACATGTGTTTCCCTGGTGTGATTTGTTTTTGAGTGCATGTTCTGATCAGATAAGAGTTGATTAATAGCCACCACTTCATGTTGGGCTGTGTGGTGGTTAAATTCCTGCTGAGGTACCACTCTGATCTGATTGGTCCAAATGGTCTGACAGCCAATCTCTGGTGGGTTTTAAATGACTCAGTCAACAGCAGCCTGACAGAGGATTGACTGAGTTCAGATACACAAGGTAAGATAACATCTCTCTTTTCTCTCTTTTTTATTATATTCTGGGTTCAATTTACTGGGGGGGGCATTTATGCCTCTGCTTTTGATCAGTTCAAATGATTTGATGACAGTCATTTATCTGTGTTTGTCTGTGTCTTTGTGTGTCTGGCTTGTGTACTAGGCACACAGATCAAAGCTGAAACATGAAGTCACTGTTGGTGTTGCTGCTGTTGGGCCTGTTTAGCGACTCGCTGAGTGTTCCTGTAAGTATTTATCTATCTTACTCACTTATTTACAGTCTTATAGAGGACAATGTGGTAAAATGACTGTGCTTTTCATTAAAGGTTGTCTTGTTGTAGGATCATTGTAACCAAAAGTGCACTATAGAGTCCATCATGAGAACAGGCAGCAAAATCAATGAAATAGCGCCCTCTTCAGGCCTTGTGCCATTTCTGGTCATTTTGCTTGCTGGGGATCATATAAGGGAGTTAAAGGGACAATTCACATTACACGTTGTATGTAAAATACATACATAATACATAATACATCACAGTTAACTATAACCACCAATGTGCTATGAGATCAGGCTGCTACTGTACTTTGCTACAACCTGTATTTATGCATGATGTTTTGAAATGTGTGTTACTTATATAAGACAATATCACATTTTAGTACACAAATATCAGCAACATGGACCACACAGGTCATGCAGAGCATAGGGCAGTGGACAGGCTGTACACACCAACAGATATATTATATTGTACTAACATCCTCTATACAGATGTGTTAAATATATATATATAACTGTATTCATTAAAATAATGAATACACATTGAAGTGTAGAATTCCGGTCCACTGAAAGTTTAATCAGTTCACTTAGTTCATCAGTTCTCACCCGGTGGGGTCCTGAGATGATGGAACAGGGATGCAGATGAATGATTTGATCAGGTGCATGGTGCTGTTTAAGGTTAGATAATATGATTCAACTGAACATGTTTATTGGTGTGTAGATGAGCCAGCATGTGGAAGAGGCAGCAAACACTGAGCCAGTGGAGGTAAGAGTCTGCCCATTTTACTGGTTTTCATATAAATATTGCATTTTATATTTTATATGTAGTAAATGTTGGCAACATGGACCACACAGGTCATGCAGAGCATAGGGCGTGGACAGGCTGTAAACATCAACAGATATATGATATTGTACTAACATTCTCTATACATATTTTTTTAAATGTCATTTCATTCATTAAAATAACTGTCAGATTGCAGCTTTAAATGGCCCAACTTGAACGTGTCTACTCCCAAAGCTAAGAAACAGTTGCTGAAGTGTAGAATTACTGTCTACTGCAAGTTTAATCGTTCACTTTCATCAGTTTTCACCCGGTGGGATCCTGAGATGATGGAACAGGGATGCAATTATTGATTTGATCAGGTGCATGGTGCTGTTTAAGGTTAGATAGGATTCAACTGAACATGTTTATTGGTGATTATTAGATGAGCCAACTGGTGGAAGAGGCAGCCAACACTGAGCCAGTGGAGGTAAGAGTCTGCCCATTTTACTGGGTTTCATATACATTTTGCATTTTATATTTCATAAACATTTTAACCTCTTGAACCCGAGCGTCCAGGGGTGAATGTTTGGGTAGAATATCTGATCTACAAGCTCACAATGCTTTGACACGTTGTGAGCTTATACTGTAGATCAGCTATTTTCATCTGAAAGATGTGGTGTAGAAGAAATACTTGTGGACCTAGTATAGAGCCCTGACCTAGTAAAGTTGTCCTTCATGGCCGGTTAAAGGTCATATTAATAACATGTTTGTGTAGATGGATAATGCAAAGAAAAGAATACATCCACATCATTCCAATCATTTAAATACTTTTGTCTGGTCCAAAATTATTGTTTTTCTTTACCTCTGTAAGTTGCTTTTTTGTTGGGAAAGGTAATCTTTCCCCAAAAGAATTGCATGGAGACAGCTGTTACATTACAATGTTGTAAACTGCATAATTGCTGCCTTACGGACATGAGTCAGGGAAACAAGAAACCTTAAGAGAGGTGCTGTTGAATGTTGTCTATTGCACCTTTAAAGCAGATGATTTCTCTCTCTCTCTCTCTCTCTCTCTCTCTCTCTCTCTTTCTCTCTCACTCAGAACGAATCTCCTCCTCTTGCCCTCACTAGCGGAACGCCCGCAATGTACATCCTGTACCCTGTCCAGCAGCAGGCCCTCAGCAACCAGCAGCAAGGCTTCAGCAACCAGCAGCAGCAGAGCTACTGCTACTGCCCCGTCCCCGTTCCTCTCAATAACCAGCAGCAGGCTCTCAGCAACCAGCAACAGGGCCTCAGCAACCAGCAACAGGGCCTCAGCAACCAGCAGCAAGGCTTCAACAACCAGCAGCAAGGCTTCAGCAACCAGCAGCAAGGCTTCAGTAACCAGCGGCAGGGCCCCAGCAACCAGCAGCAGCAAGGCTTCAGTAACCAGCCGCAGCAAGGCTTCAGCAACCAGCAGCAGCAAGGCTTCAGCAACCAGCAGCAGCGGCAAGGCTTCAGCAACCAGCCGCAGCAAGGCTTCAGCAACCAGCCGCAGCAAGGCTTCAGCAACCAGCCGCAGCAAGGCTTCAGCAACCAGCCGCAGCAAGGCTTCAGCAACCAGCAGCAGCAAGGCTTCAGCAACCAGCCGCAGCAAGGCCTCAGCAACCAGCAGCCGAGCTACTGCTACTGCCCCGTCCCCATGGCCCAACCTGCCTCCAACCCTTACATGTTCTTGACGTATTCGTCCACTCAAAGCCGTGGAATGAGCAGCCCTGCTTACCAACCCCAGACCCAGTACACGATGTACACGCTCACCCCACAGTACTGAAAATAGACCCCGTATGCAAGATCACAACACGTCTTATCTAGTAGATCTGGTATTTTCAACGTGCGACATTGCCGTGCAACTATAGATTATGCACATTAAAGAGTCAGCAGTCATCAGGTGGAGGGATTGGATAAAAAAAAAAGACAGATGACAAAAGTGTATACTCCTATTATAAATGTTTTACTATACAAAATACTTTAGTCATGACTGTAGTGCTGACATAGAGGTGAATTATTACAGTACGTACACTGTAAAATCCTTGGTGTTAATTTAACACAAATTTGTGTTATCACAGACCCATAAGGCCAAGGGTCCATTTGGTTCCTAACTGGGAGTTAGAAGTCGATAAATCAAACACTGAGGACTTTTACTGTGGACACACCAATGAATCATATTATTATTAGTAGTATTATAATTTTATTATTTGAATCCTTCCGTGGTGTGAACTAAAGAGTCATTGCATGTGTCTGTAGATCATAAGTGGTGCTGTGTGTATTAAAAATGTTACACAATGTTGTTGGTTGTGTGTATAATGTCAGTCACTATTACAGTATGTTTGCTGTGCATTTAAAAAAAAATATAGCTCCTTTATCCAATGCGCTTTACAGCGCACATTACATTCACCCAGTCCCACTCATTCACACACCGATGATGGAGGAAACCATGCAAGGCGCCAACCTGCTCATCATGGGAGCAGTTGTGGTTCAGTGTCTTGCTCAAGTGGCTCAATGGTCTTGTGGTCAGAGTGTTTGGGGTTCGATTCCCTGGCCGGATCATACCAAAGACTATAAAAATGGGACCCAAGGCCCTGCTTGGCACTCAGCCAGCGTCAAGAGATGGATTGGGAGTAAGTCCCTGTGACATACTAGCGTCATGTCCAGGGGGTGCACTTGTACATCATGGCTGGAGGATGTACTTGTACATCATGGCTGAAGAATATGTGGTTGATGAGGACAGGATTCAACTAAATATGAAAATCTGTGTTTGAGATAAAACTAGAAAGGGTTTCACAAGGTGGCATATGCACTAATTATAATAGCAGGATAGGCCTACTAACAAAGTGGTCAAACTGTATCTCTATCACAAGGTTTGGCAGGCAACAGGAACCAACACACAAATGTGTTTTGAGATCGTGTATTGCAGAGAATTGAATGGGAATTCAGATGATATGAGGTGTGATTTATTATGGCTGAACTTGTTTACTTTCATCATGTGAGTCAGCACTTGTATCACTCTGTGTGTGTGTGTGTGTGTGTGTGTGTGTGTGTGTGTGTGTGTGTGTGTGTGTGTGTGTGTGTGTGTGTGTGTGTGTGTGTGTGTGTGTGTGTGTGCGTGCGCGTGCGTGTGCGTGTGTGTGTATGCACGTGTGTGCGCGTGTGTGTGTGTGTGTGTGTGCGCGTGGTGTGTGTGTGTGTGTGTGTGTGTGTGTGTGTGTGTGTGTGTGTGTGTCTGTGTGTGTATGCTCCTGCGTGTGTGCGACGTGCGTGCGTGAGCACATACCATCTAAAGACATTGATTTAATGTAATTTGAACAGAAAAGTGTTGGCTGACCTTTAAGCTCTTGAAAGAGATGCTTTCTGGTTCAATTACCAGAGGGACATGCTGGTGTCATAAACTTAGCAACGGCAGCAGCAAGGTTAACACACAGGAGAGGTAGGCCTATAGCTACAGGTGAGAGTAAGAGTCAAAAACAAGAGAAGGTAAATTTGTTCAAATCAAGTCACAAGATGAACTCTCTGTTCCAAAAGGGATTTTAAGCTCCTATCTTAACTGGGCAGAGTAAGTTAGTGATACAATACTAATGTATAAGTCAAACCCTATGCGACAGCGGCCTCTAGAGGTCGGGCTGCTCCTTACATACATCCAGACCAGTGTGGATTGACACTGCCACATTTAAGGGCTGTTCACATTGAACTATATTGTTTCCCATCGTATTTGTTACCTGTCGATGTGATCCCTGATACCCGATCAAATCGACAGGAAGTGATGCCCACCATGCCCCTAGGAAACTTGTGGATATCGCACGAGATTATGCATATTTGTCTTGGTTCCTGGCATCCAGATTGGTGCACCTGTCTCTGGTCATCTCATCTCACACACCTGCCTACCATCTTCCCATCAACCTCCACAGTATAAAATCCTGGTCTTCTCTCCACTCCAGTGCGGTAACAATTCTACCAGTTTTTCCTAGAGAAATTAGTGCATTCTAGTTCTACCGTGTTCCAGTTTTGCTCCCTGTGGCTTTGCTTTTTCATTCACTTATTTTTCTCCTGTTCTTCCGTTGCCTACCTGCCTACCTGCCGGTTTTCATCAGCCTCGAATGAATATCAAATATCTAAATATTGAAACAAGAAACTTAAAAACTGTCTGGGCTAAACACAAAAGCACACAAAAGAGTATAGATGTTAGTGAAATTCCATTTAACTCTGAGATGGTACAAAAGTAACAACATTTGTTTACAACACATTCAGATGATGTGTTTCTATAATTTTATTAGATTTGTTTTTAGTTTTATCTAAGACAAGACATCACTTTCATACTTCACAAACCCGCCCACACAGACCCACTCAACCAGACAGACCCATATAGAAACACACAGGGGCATAAAGGGATAGAGTCATTTATTTATTTTTTAACTACAAAAGTATAATAAATATTCTTAATGCCCAATGTCCAGTAATAGTACTAAGGTGTTGATGTATCTCAGTAAAGAGTTCAGTGTGTTGGAGGCTGTGCATGTTTTCAACACATGTTGAGTCCCTCTGTCCAGATGTTTCTAATGTAAAGACGTGAACAGCCCAACCCACTGGCTCTCTCATGTAATTACAAAGCATGTACATCAGGCATAGACACAAAAATAGACATGCATGCACATGCACACACATGTTCGCGTGCGCGCGCACACACACCACTTGACTTGATATATTTAGGGGCTGATAATAACAGTGTAGTTTGAGGAACTGTCCTCTCCTTGTATCTCACTGCTTGTCCTCTCTATCATTACTGGGCCAGAGAGAGAGAGAGAGAGAGAGAGAGAGAGAGAGAGAGAGAGAGAGAGAGAGAGAGAGAGAGAGAGAGAGAGAGAGAGAGAATGAAAACCAATTGTTACAATGCAAAAAACAGAATGGAGGGGAGAAATCACAGGGATGTGAGGGTGGGTGTAGGGTGAAAAAGAGAGGGAAGGAGAGAAAGATAAAACAGTATGAAAACAGATGGAAACACAGTAACATCTTAATGTTAAATTTACTCTGAGTGTGTACAAATGTCCACACAGATTTACAAATGGATAAATTAACACTGATGCTTTTACTGTGCACTTTATAGGGCAATAAAGTTATGATTCTTGAATTGAACTCTGAGAGGATATGAGAGAGAGAGAGAGAGAGAGAGAGAGAGAGAGAGAGAGAGAGAGAGAGAGAGAGAGAGAGAGAGAGAGAGAGAGAGAGAGAGAGAGAGAGAGAGAGAGAGTGAGAGAGAGAGAGAGCGCACACACAGTGATATGGGTGTATGTGTGTATCTAGCTGTGTGTGTGTGTGTGTGTGTGTGTGTGTGTGTGTGGGCTGACGCTAGAGGAAACATCTCACCACATTGAGGTCACCAACCTGACTGTTGCACCACTTCCTCTACATCACAGAGATGCGCAATATTGTTTATTGCACCAACAAATATGTCACAAGGCGATAAAAAAAATAATCTTTTTGTGCATCATCAAAATGTTATCACAATTAATCACCTTGCAGTTTGGACTTTGATTGAGTTTGAATCCGTGGTTTCCCAGCAGGTTCTTCTACCTGGAATTAATGACCAAAACCTGGAATTAACTACCAAAACCTGGAATGATACCAAAATCCATTAAATATCTCGACTCCCTATACCCAAACTCAAAACTAAAATATAGCTGCAAGCAGCGATAATACGGGGCCAGGAGAGAGAAAGAAAATTCCTTTAACAGGTCAGTTCATGAAAGTCCTTGCGGTCTTGTTTCCAATGAGGGCCTGTGAGCAATTAGGGGTTAAGAGTCTTGCTCAGGGACAAATTTCATTGACACATTTGCTGACCTGGCCTGGAATCGTACCTGGGGCAACCAGAGCCTCTGGCTCCCTAGGCGGGCTCACTAACCACTCAGCTATGGCCGACCCTCTGAGAGAGTGAGAGAGAGAGAGAGAGAGAGAGAGAGAGAGAGAGAGAGAGAGAGAGAGAGAGAGAGAGAGAGAGAGAGAGAGAGAGAGAGAGAGAGAGAGAGAGAGAGAGAGAGAGAGAGAGAGATAGATAGATAGAAACGGAATAGATTGAAGAGAGAGAGACATGAAAACGGAATAGATTGAAGATAGAAACGGAATAGATTGAAGAGAGAGAGAGAGAGAGCCATGGAAACGGAATAGATTGAGTCATGTTTTTTGCAATTCAACTTAAATGAGTCTGCATCAAGTGAGGCTTGAACCGGCAACCTTGCGGTCGTGAGGCACTCTTAGGTAGCTGCAACACCACCTATAGTGCTATAGCTTTGTCCAGGCTGATATTGTCTGTTGAGGATCACAAACTCTTGCCTTCTGTCATGACCCAAGCCCCTGTTTCACTAACACTAAGATCACTCGTTCACAAACCATTTACCATTGAAGAAATTGTAAATCTCCTCAGAACCAAAACTAGTGAAAGTAGCCGATCTACAAGCTCACAAACCATTAAAAGTTGTCAGATTGTACATCGGCTATTTTCACAATGAAGTATGTTATACATTGAAAAAAAAAATACTCTCATTGCTATCTGAAAAGTTGTGAGATTGTAGATCAGCTATTTTCACAATGTAATATGTAAAAAACACTCAATTAAGTATTTCATGTTATCTTTAACAATTGCAAATGTATTCATTGATAGTCATGTTGCGTGAAATGCAACTTAGATGAAGTCTGCACCAAGTGAGGCTTGAACCTGTGACCTTGAGGTTGTGAGACATACACTTAAGCGGGACGCTATTGGACCCACAGACAAACCTCTGAAAAAAGAGATCACGCTGATCATACAGTTTCACGCAAATAGCTGAAAAATCCTGGGTTTAAGTGTTTTTCAAACTGCTCAAGATTGCGGACAATCTAAGGGCGGTGCTTACTGGTCAACGTGATAGATGTGTTCCTCATTAGTCAAGGCACATGTGTAAGCAGGTCTAATGGCTGTCGGCCAAACGAGGCATGACTTTTGCCTGTTTAAAGTTTCAATTTTCAAAAAATTGCTATAGCGCCCCCGTTTGACCAATTGGAGTAAGATTGGTTTCAGTGATATTTGGAATGGCCCTTTACATTTCTGCAAAGTTTCAAAGAATGGTAAGTCTGCATGTATGTGTTAGGGGCAGATGAATAATTGTCATAAAACTGCAATATTCATTGGCTCATTAAAGCTTCATTTTTTCACTTATGGAAGATATTTTGCAAACGTTTTTTGGTATAGGTCCAAAGTTCATGTGTAAAAAGTTTCGTGCAGATTACTCAAAAATCCCAGGAGGAGATAGGTTTTAACTGTTTTTCATATAATTCGAAATGGTGGGAGATCTAAGGGTCAGAGGTCAAACGTCAGAGCGTGAAAGTTGTTCATCATGAGGAGACGCATGTGTGTATTGCAGTTTTATGGCTGTAGGTAAAACAGGGCATGAGTTGTACCTGTTCAAAGTTGGCATTTTCAACTGAGTGCTATAGCGCCACCTTTTGACGAAAGATTGTGAGATTTATTTTTTGATCGTTTTTCATGACCATCTATCATATGGCCGAGTTTCATAAAAAGCGTATGCACGGTTCAGCCAGAACTGGCAAAAACGGCAGAAGAAGAAGAAGAAGAAATGGAAATATAGCTGCAAGCAGCGATAATACGGGGCCAGGAGAGAGAAAGAAATGATAATTCCTTTAACAGGTCAGTTCATGAAAGTCCTTGCGGTCTTGTTTCCAATGAGGGCCTGTGAGCAATTAGGGGTTAAGAGTCTTGCTCAGGGACAAATTTCATTTCATCGACACATGTGCTGACCTGGCCTGGAATCGTACCTGGGCAGCTAGAGCCTCTGGCTCCCTAGGCGGGCTCACTAACCACTCAGCTATGGCCGCCCCTCAGAGAGAGAGAGAGAGAGAGAGAGAGAGAGAGAGAGAGAGAGAGAGAGAGAGAGAGAGAGAGAGAGAGAGAGAGAGAGAGAGAGAGAGAGAGAGAGAGAGAGAGAGAGAGAGAGAGAGAGAGAGAGAGAGAGAGAGAGAGACGGAATAGATTGAAGAGAAAGACATGGAAACGGAATAGATTGAAGAGAGAGAGAGAGCGATGGAAACGGAACAGATTGAAGAGAGAGAGAGAGAGAGCGATGGAAACGGAATATATTGAGTCATGTTTTTTGCAATTTTTGCAAACTTAAATGAGTCTGCATCAAGTGAGCCTTGAACCGGCAACCTTGCGGTCGTGAGGCACTCTTAGGTAGCTGCAACACTACCTATAGTGCTATAGCTTTGTCCAGGCTGATATTGTCTGTTGAGGATCACAAACTCTTGCCTTCTGTCATGACCCAAGCCCCTGTTTCACTAACACTAAGATCACTCGTTCACAAACCATTTACCAATGAAGAAATTGTACGTCTCCTCAGAACCAAAACTAGTGAAAATAGCCGATCTACAAGCTCACAAACCATTAAAAGTTGTCAGATTGCACATCGGCTATTTTCACAATGAAGTATGTTATACATTGAAAAAACATACTCTCATTGCTATCTGAAAAGTTGTGAGATTGTAGATCAGCTATTTTCACAATGAAGTATGTAAAAAACACTCAATTAAGTATTTCATGTTATCTTTAACAATTGCAGACGTATTCATTGATTGTCATGTTGTGTGAAATGCAACTTAGATGAAGTCTGCACCAAGTGAGGCTTGAACCTGTGACCTTGAGGTTGTGAGACATACACTTAAGCGGGAAGCTATTGGACCAACAGACAAACCTCTGAAAAAAGAGATCACACTGATGTTACAGCAAATAGCTGAAAAATCCTGGGTTTAAGTGTTTTTCAAACTGCTCAAGATTGCGGACAATCTAAGGGCAGTGCTTACTGGTCAACGTGATAGATGTGTTCCTCATTAGTCAAGGCACATGTGTAAGCAGGTCTAATGGCTGTCGGCCAAACGAGGCATGACTTTTGCCTGTTTAAAGTTTCAATTTTCAAAAAATTGCTATAGCGCCCCCGTTTGACCAATTGGAGTAAGATTGGTTTCAGTGATATTTGGAATGGCCCTTTACATTTCTGCAAAGTTTCAAAGAATGGTAAGTCTGCATGTATGTGTTAGGGGCAGATGAATAATTGTCATAAAACTGCAATAGTCATTGGCTCATTAAAGCTTCATTTTTTCACTTATGGAAAATATTTTGCAAACGTTTTTTGGCATAGGTCCAAAGTTCATGTGTAAAAAGTTTCGTGCAGATTACTCAAAAATCCCAGGAGGAGATAGGTTTTAACTGTTTTTCATATAATTCAAAATGGTGGGAGATCTAAAGGTCAGAGGTCAAAAGTCAGAGTGTGAAAGTTGTTCAGCATGAGGAGACGCATGTGTGCATCGAAGTTTCATGGCTGTAGGTCAAACAGGGCATGAGTTGTACCTGTTCAAAGTTGGCATTTTTCAATTGAGTGCTATAGCGCCACCTTTTGACGAAAGATTGCGAGAATTATTTCTTGATCGTTTTTCATGACCATCTATCATATGGCCGAGTTTCATAAAAAGCGACTGCACGGTTCAGCCAGAACTGGCAAAAACGGCAGAAGAAGAAGAAGAAATGGAATAATGCCAATAACAATATGGGTCCATGCTGGAAGCCTGGCCCCATAATAATGCGAATAACAATACGGGTCCATGCTGGAAGCCTGGCCCCGTAAATAAAAGAGCATTTAACTCCTCCTTGGTAGTAGCATCCTCTGCCCCACCCCAACCACCCCCCCTTCCTTCCTTTTTTGCGGTTTTGTTTTCAAATATTTTTTTGACACAGAATGAAATATTTTATGGTCATGATTCACCAGAGCCTTGTGTTATCCTTTTAGCATAACCTTGACTGTACAACCAACCTGTACTGTTAACAATCCTGCAAATAAAGTATTCAATCAAACAATCAATCAATAAAGAACCTTTTTTTAACGAGGGATCAGTTTAGAACTCAGGATAACACAGACTAGAATAGATATGAGCTAGCGGTCATCTGCATCAACATATTGCGCTTATGAGCTTCAGACAGTACTTGTCAACCGGTAGGTGTCCGCCTGCCCGACACCAGGGTCTAAAATGTCTCAGTGGAGGAGTAGGCAGGCCACCTCCAACCACTGCAGATGTACTGGTTATAATGTATTAACATACTCTACCATACAGATGTTAGATTGTATCAACATACTCTTACCATACAGATTGGTTACAATAATGATTTATTAATTTAAATTAATCTGTCAATTTGAAGACAGAAAACAACACGTACAATTTTAAGACGTAAGAATATGCAAGAATATAAAAGAGAAAAAAAACAGAGAATGTACGCAGTAAAATCCTGTTACATGGGTCAATTAACACTGTACTGTAACACTGTACAAGTACTGAGGACTTCAAGAAGTCAATCTTGAATTGGGAATTCAATTCCTTTTTTTACCAGGGGGATCTTGGAATAGAAATTGCAACATCCTTTATATTGGCAACCATCAACATCCACATCCACACACACACACACACACACACACACACACACACACACACACACACACACACACACACACACACACACACACACACACACACACACACACACACACACACACACACACACACACACACACACACACACACACACACGACATAAACTGGATGCTCTTACAGGAACACCGTTGAAAATGAGGACGGTGATCTAAATAAAGATTGATGATGACTTTATAAAACTAGAGATAGTAGTTTAGAATAATCTGGGTAAAAAAGAAGCATGAAAATAAGAACAACCCTTTAAGTCATCTCCTTAATAGATCTTTTCAATTCACACAAATGTCACACAATGTATTTCTATGTGTGTAGCTAATCTTGGACACCAATAGGTATGAGGATTAGCATGCTGCTATTAACTAGCCAATTACAACAATAACAGACATACAAGAATTCAAGATTAACACCAAAATATACATTCATGTGAATGTGACGACATACCTCAAAACCCCCAATAACGAGTCGTAGGGTCCTTACACACTGGGAGCGTTTTTTTGTTGTTGTTTATATGTTTGTGTGTTTTGTTTTGTCTGTGTCTTGGCGATTAATTTGTTCTGTTGTGTTGTTTGCGTAATGAGTATATTCACACAGAACACGGATATTACACGCAGATAAAGCAACAGGTGTTTTTCTTTATTTTTGTTTTAACCGCAAATAAAAGCATCAACTATATGGGATCGTTTATTCATCACGCTCCTGGTGTGCAAAGATATTTAATGTCTGCACACATTCATCTCAGTCAAAGCTGTCTTAACTCAATCTTTAGCCCCTTTTAGATTATATTAGATTAGAGTACCAATACAGAGAGAAAGATGGAGAGAGGTAGACAATGAAGAATGTGTAAGTATGAGAGAGAGAGGAAGTCAGTAGAGATGATTAACTGGTAATAACACTCTTTCATGTCTGTAGGTAGTCATTTAAAGGTGGTATAGGTGATATAAGCTCTATAAGCTTGTTTGCATTATCCTGTTGATTATGGTGGGTCAGATGTTTGTTACAGATGTATGTATAAGACATCAATCAATCATCAAATATTCTGATAGTAATCATCATTGCTATAGTGTTTGCTCAGGGGTCTCCACGTCTCTCCAGCTAATTAGTTAACAGAAAATACATTTTCAGGTGAGTTGAAAAAAGTTGAAAATCATGCCTTCCACTGTCACTTGAGTATCCTGTATGAGTACTCTCTCCTGATTGCATTCATTTGGTATTCCGACCTGAAAATGTATTTTCTGTTTACTAAAGAGCTTGAGAAATGAGCACTGAAGCAATGATTACAATAGAGAGCTAGTTAACCCATTAAGACCTGAGGTTCCGATTCTACAAAATGTTTCCTAAATCCTAACAGTTTTCTGAAAAACTTGCTGAAATGTACAAAATATATTCAAAGATTTGTACACATTTTCACGACTTAAAATAAAAATAGCAGATCCAGATATCCACAAGCTTGGATATCTGCTATTTTTGAATAGCCAAAGTATAAAATAATGGTTAAAGTGGTTAAAGTGGTTACACAGACTACACCGACTCGCTCGCCTAACGACTCACTCAGCGGTGCCTCTCGTGGCTCAAGTACGCTTTTTAGACAGCACGCCTCCGTCATTTTAACAGTTTTCTTTTTCCGGAGCTGTCACCCTTTTCCGTCTTCAGGCACTTCAGCATTCCAGGAATGCGGAAGTGACCGGGACGGCGTCAAAACATTTCACATTTTGTCCCAGGAAGTCACTGCAGTCCGTTTTGGGAGTGAGAGTAAATGTCAGTAAATGCGTTGTCGTCTTCAAGGTTTCAGGATAATCATCGCTCCTTCTGCAGATCATTGAGGACTTGACTTGAGTGTTGGGGTCAGTCCATGTACAGCATTGAAGCCTTCCGAGTGTTCAAAGTGCAAAGTGTAATTTAATGTCAAGGATCGTACATGGGGTTGTTGAATGATCCATAGGCCGTATCGTCTAATAGACGGCCGTAGGTAGCACGTCTGGGATAGTGAGAGAGAGAGAGACAGAGACAGAGAGAAAGCGAGACATGTTACCTGTGTTTTATCAATTGTTTTTATATTACACACACACACACACACACACACACACACACACACACACACACACACACACACACACACACACACACACACACACACACACACACGCACACACACAGCTATTTCTGCTATGCTATATGTATAAAGTTATTAAATATGTCAATAATTTATTTGCATATTTCAGTCATTTGTCATATCTGCCCTATGCAAATATTTGAGTGACAATTAATCGTCAAATTAAATGTGTAATCGTGGCAGCCTTACACACACACACACACACACACACACACACACACATACACACACACACACACACACACACACACACACACACACACACACACACACACACACACACACACACACACACACACACACACACACACACACACAAACACACACACACACACACACACACACACACACACACACACACACACACACACACACACACACACACACAGACAGACACACACACACACACACACGCGCGCGCGCCGTAAACTCACCTGAACTTATAGTAGTAAGCCCCACCAAACATCAGGATTACAACGATGATGAAAACACACACGATAGCTGCAACACCACCTGGAAATAGATATCACAACAACATACAGACAGAGGAAGAGGAAGAGAAGGAGACAGAGAGGGAGAATGATATTTACCCTAAGAAAATACACACTAAAATCCTCAGTGTTCATTTAACTTTGAAGAGTGTACTGTACGTGTGGAAACCAAATGGACCATTCAGGATATGACATCACATCAGTCTTGACCAAATATGGAGCGTCCCTCCACTAGACGGCTTGCTGATTGGTGTAGTTTGGCAAGATTTAATATGCGGACAGACACCACCGATGAACAAACACACACAGACAATGGATGAAAACATAACCTCCGCCCCGGCATTCAGTCTGGGTGGATTATTAAGTACAATTTACCAGTGGTGGGAAAATGATTCTCATTTTTTACTTAAGTAAAAGTATCAATACTGCAATGTAGAAATACTCTGTTACAAGTAAAAATCTGGAATTCAAAATTTACTTGAGTAAAAGTACAAAGGTATTGGTATCAAAATGTACTTAAAGTACCAAAAGTAGAAAGTACTCATTATGCAGAAAGTCCCATTTCTAAGTTTTTAAATGTATACATTTTATAATAATCTTTTGAAAATAGTAGACCTACAAGCTCACAATGCATTGCATCGCGACGCATTGTGAGCTTGTAGATCGGCTATTTTCAAATGGCTGAAATGTACATAGGGCTGAAGTGGGTAATGTATGTTTTGTAATAATAATAAAAATAAATAATAAAGTTTTGATGACCGGCGGAGACTCAAAGAGACTCAAAGAGTCTCCTACTGAGTCTCCTACTGACTGATGGTGAGCCGGTCATCAAATTATTGGCTCAGGAATGCGACAAAAAATTGAAAAATGTCCATTAATTCAAGGCTTCATGGGGTAATTGTAATTGATAGGAAAAAAAAGTCATTTTTTGGGTGAACTACTCCTTTAACACCCAATCCACACCAGCAACATTGACATTGATTGGCTATCGTGGTAAAGAAACAGACTGTATTGGGAAGTAGCACACTTTGAAAACAAAGATTTAGACTTGCGGCTGTAGATGTGAAATGAATCAATATTTAGCTGCTGGTGTGAAGAGTTTAAAGGGCAAGACCACTTTGGTAGAGGTTTGGGTTGTGTATTTACCATGCCATGATGTAACTCCAAAGGAAGGCAAGAAATAAAAAATAATTGCTCCATTGATTAGAAATTGATAATTCAAAATATGCTCCTCATTGACTTACATTGTACGGTAAAACAGCTGTCAAAGTCACTCTTTTCGCACATAAACGAACGCAAACAAAGTTGATTCAGACAATATAGAACATCACCAAACCCAGTACTGTTTTTTTTTTAAATAAAAATGTCAACTTCCTGTTGATTTTGCCATTTTTAATAAGTAGAAAACCTGGACTGGATCTCCGGATCCAGATCTTCAAATAGTAAAATCAACAGGAAGTTGACATTTTTATTAAAAAAAAAACAGTACTGGGTTTGGTGATGCTCTATATTGCCTGAATCAGCTATGTTTGGGTTCATTTATGTGCTAAAAGAGTGACTTTGAGAGCTGTTTTACCGTACAATGTAAGTCAATGAGGAGCATAATTTCTAATCAATGGAGCAATTATTTCTTGCCCACCTTTGGGGTTACATCATGGCAAGGTAACTACACAACCCAAACCTCTACCAAAGTGGTCTTACCCTTTAAGCAGCTGTTGAAACAGCTCTGACTGCACTCTGGACACATGACACACTAAACAAACAATTTGCCTATAATACATTGTTTTAGCTATGTCAATTAAGGCTAACAGTGACAATGCTTGTGCTGTGTAGTCCACTGTTTCCCAAACAGTGGGTAAGGACCCGTGTTTGGGTCGCGGACCAATCTTTATGGGTTGTGAGTAAATATCCCCTTTTTTGTGTCTTCCATTTAAAAAACAAATACATTTATATTCCGGTATTAGTTTAAGGTTTTTTAAAAACAGTTTTTTTTAAACAAAACATCCCTGTGTTATATGATACTGTATCATGTAAATGAAGGTACAGTAGTTTTTATTACTGGAACTTATTTTTCCGACCCATCCTTATCAGGAGTTGGCTGATCATTAATTACCATGAGGAGAAGGCTGATAACATCTCACTCACTGCTAGACTTCAAAGTCCAACATTCAAGATCTGAGTTTAGGTCAGTCCCTTTTTCCACACCGAACACGGTTGCATGTGATCAGTTAGAGGTCTATTCATCACACACGACAATATTTACTTTAACCACTTTCAACCTGTCATCTCTATTTTGGGCATGTCATTATATACGTAGGCGATTATAGGTGAAGTGTCACAAATGGTCAAACGTGGAAAAAAAAGAAGATTGTGACACGTTATGAGCTTGTAGATCAGCAGTTTCAACCATTCGCCGCATTGGCCAAGTGTGACTACATCTTGAGAAAGTTACAACACTTTCAGAGCCCTGGTTAAGGTTCCAGGAACATTGTAGTCTGTAGCCATTCTTAACCACATGAACCCCAGCGTCCCTATTCTGGGCATGTCATAATAGGCAAACAAGCATCGGCAAAAATAGGCAAACATTCGGCAAAAATAGCTGATCTACAAGGCAAGCTAACAGTGTGTTGCAATGCAGCAAAGAGATTTGGTGTAGATGGAAAACATTAGAGGGCCAAGGAAACCTTGGACCACTGGAGTACCCCGGTCAACTAAGTATAATAGGGTTTAAGTGGTTAAAGTTGGTATCACAGATAATTTGACAGCAACATGCTGGTCATGGGTCACCCCCCTGCTCCCCCCAATTCTGGTGGAACCATCAGCACTGAACAACACTGGTTGGTCAAGGACTCTCCGCCTTGAGGGAACCTAACATATGCCAAGTTTAAACAGATAAACAAAAGACTGAAACACAATCATCAAACACAGCTTTGATGAACGACTGTTGACAAGTAACCTACTTTAACCCGCTTTTTAAGTACCCTTGAGCAAGACGCAACCTCCCACTGTCAGGTAAATCTGTGTGTGTGCGTGCGCACGTGTGTATGTGTCATAATTGACTGTTGACTTTTCAGCTTCCCTTTGACTGGAAGTTGTGACATGTTGACACACACACTACAATATTGTGGTTCCCAAAACGTTTGGGAACCACTGGTCTATCAAACAACTTACTGTTAATGTCATCCATTTAATGCCAGGTCATATATCATGAATGAGGAAACAAACTCTGTTAATATTAATGCACATAAGCACAGCTGAATGCCAAAGGAGGAAAGTTGACAAAGATAACAGATAACAGCTCAGAACAACTGGTGACAAACAGGAAAGACTTGACAAGCAGAGCAAATACTCTTTTCTTTATCCTTGCCGTTAGTATTTTTGTCATCTGCCAAAGGAGATGAGGCAATGCCCCTGCAAACAGCAGGGGCTTTGGGACTCGCCTACACTGTCTCCCTCTCAGCGTCCCTGTCTGTCTCTCTTACACTGTTTCTTTCTCAGCTTTCCTACTGTCTGTCTGTCCTATATTGTCTCCCTCTAGCTTTCCTACTGTCTGTCTCTCCAACGCTGTCTTCCTCTCAGCTTTCCTACTGTCTGTCCTATATTGTCTCCCTCTTAGCTTTCCTACGGACTGTCTCTCCTATGTTGTCTCTTTCTCAGCTTTCCTACTGCCTGTATGTCCTATACTGTCTACTTCTAGCTTTCCTACTTTCTGTCTCTCCTATGCAGTCTCCCTTTCAGATTTCCTACTGTCTGTTTCTCCTACGCTGTCTTCCTCTCAGGTTTCCTACTCTCTATTTCTCCTACATGGTTTCCCTCTCCACTTTCCTTTGCTATACTCAGTATTATATGACTTCAGTATAAAGTGCTTATTCTCTGCATAAAGTACAATACATTTGTAACCTGGCATTGGCCATCCTGATCATGTGGGTTCACAAACGTTTCCCATAGATCAATCTGTATAGGATAGTGGCCTGGAGGAGACAAACTCCTTCAGCCAATCAGCGTGACAAAACATCTGACGCCTTCATGGTGTGCTTTCCAAATGTCGGAAGAACAACGAAAACGTAATTTCCACGAGAAACTCCACCAGTGCATACTCTTTTTGCAATAACTGCACTTATAGCTGTATTTATTCTTCCGAGTTAATGTTACCACTTCTTGCTTCAGGGGCTACCATTGTTGTTTCTCCGCAGCCTGTATTTCACATCACCACCAACTACATCGACCAACCAAGGTCTGCTTTCTAGGCCTGTCAAAAAAAATCGATTCATGAATAAATCGCGATTCTTAATGCCACGATTTTAAAAATCGAATCAAAATATTAAAATCGATTTTTTTTATTAAAAAAAAAAAAAAGATTTTTTTTTTTTTTTTTTAAGTTAGTACCTTTTTCACTGGCACTTTGTCTGAAATCAATGTCAGAAAGACTAGATGTTCTAGTATAATTAAAGCAAAGTGATTTGGGGTAGAAAATCGCAATAAATCGCAGAATCGAATATCAATTAATCGCAGAATCGCAATTTTAATCGAATCGGCACCCTAGAAAATCGCAATAAATCGCAGAATCGAGTCGAATATCAATTAATCGCAGAATCGCAATTTTAATCGAATCGGCACCCTAGGAATCGATTTTGAATCGAATCGTGAGGTAAGTGAATCGTGACACCCCTACTGCTTTCCACTGTGGTACAGAACAGCAGTTAGAACGCTGTCCCTGATTGCCCTGGTCATATTGTGACTTCTGGTACTCGTATTGGCTTAAGTCCAGATTTATCTGTAGGGAACTTTTGTGAACCCACTTGATCAGGATGGTCAGTGCCAGGCTAATACATTTGCACTTTGACATTTCAAGCCTTTTGGACTCACGTTTATCTAATCATCTTTCTTTCTTTACAAGTTCTATTTTTTAACTGTGTTCCTTTATTCCTTTTCACATTCTTCTTCCAGTAAAACTGTGAAACACATTTTTATTATAGAGCTTACCTGAACTTAGAGGCTTATGTTTGTGCTCCTCTATTGATATCGTTGTACTTTCTGTGCTGGTTGTGACACTGGTGGCAATACTGGCACTGGTGGTTGTTCCTGTAGTCGTACTCATCGGTGGTTTAGGCCCTAAAGTGGTCACCGGGTTGTCAACGGTGGTCTGAACTGGACTGCTGGTGCTAACTGTGGAGTCATTTGTGACAGTTGTTATCGATGGGACTGTCGCGGTCGTCTCTGGCACTGTCGTCGCGGTTGAATCTGGCACTGTCGTTGCAGTTGAATCTGGCACTGTCGCTGTGGTTGAATCTGGCACTGTCGTTGCGGTTGAACCTGGCACGGTCGTTGCGGTTGAATCTGGCACGGTTGTTGCGGTTGAACCTGGCCCTGTTGTTGCGGTTGAACCTGGCACTGTTGTTGCGGTTGAACCTGGCCCTGTTGTTGCGGTTGAACCTGGCCCTGTTGTTGCGGTTGAACCTGGCACGGTCGTTGCGGTTGAATCTGGCACTGTCGTCGCGGTTGAACCTGGCACTGTTGTCGCAGTTGAATCTGGCACTGTCGTTGCTGTTGAATCTGGCACTGTCGTTGCTGTTGAATCTGGCACTGTCGTCGCGGTCGTCTCTGGCACTGTCGTCACAGTTGAATCTGGCACTGTCGTTGCTGTTGAATCTGGCACTGTCGTTGCTGTTGAACCTGGCA
The DNA here is from genome assembly GCF_963454915.1 of Gymnoscopelus microlampas. Classification (NCBI taxonomy): domain Eukaryota; kingdom Metazoa; phylum Chordata; class Actinopteri; order Myctophiformes; family Myctophidae; genus Gymnoscopelus; species Gymnoscopelus microlampas. The sequence continues at coordinate 13,830,198 of NC_139958.1, forward strand.
CTGTTGTCGAGGTTGAATCTGGCACTGCAGTGGTCGTCCTTTCTGACATTGCTGTCGGCGTTGTGGATGTCACTGTCACTGGTGTTGTGGTTGTCTCTGGCACTTGCTTTGTGGATGTCACTGGCACTGGCGTCATAGACGTCACCGGCACTGGTGTTGTGGTTGTTTCTGGCACTGGCGTTGCGGCTGTCACTGGTGTCGTGGCGATCACATCAGTTGGATTGTGAGGAGTTGTTGTTGGGTCTGCGACATCCTGGGCTGCAACCCCACAACCCAGCAGCGACACTGCAAATGAAAAATGGTGAATGAATAAATGGTGCTTTTCTATAGCGCCTATCTCCAAAGCACTTAACATTCACACACACACACACACACACACACACACACACACACACACACACACACACACACACACACACACACCACACACACACACACACACACACACACACACACACACACACACACACACACACACACACACACACACACACGCACACACACACACACAGACAGACAGACAGACACATAGACACATAGACACATAGACACATTTTACACAACGACGGCAGAAGAAACCAAGCAAGGCCCCAAACCGCTCATCAGGAGCAGTTTGGGGTTTGGAGTGGGGGGCCTCTCCATCATCCAACAGCAGACACATCTCCTGGACCCCCAAGATAAGATACTCAGAGTCAAGAAAGACCCCTCCCCCTCCCCTGGAATCTCCATCCCACCAATCAGCATTACCGTCGGCTCCCAGACCTTCATCACCTACACCACTAACCACCAGACGGCATCAACACTTTACAATAAACTACCTAAAACTAAATAAAGGCACTTGCAGTTATTTTCTCACAATGTAATACTTTTAATCTGTGTTTGGTAGATTATTTTAATACAATATAACTAGCACATCTGCAGTGTTGGAGGTGAGCTCCCCACTCTTCCATTTGAGACATTTAGACCATGGTGTCTGGTAGACAAGTAGAACCGCCTGAAGATCATAGGCACAATATCTTCCACGACCAAACGGGTTTTGCCTCAATAATGCTTCAATAAAATCTTATTCTCCTCTACTGCAATGCTCTCAGAATTCCTTTCTCCAATAACCCAACTGCTCTGGTCCTGACTTTTCCAAGTGCTCCGCTGCAATGTTAACTTATTTACTGTGTGTGTGTGTGTGTGTGTGTGTGTGTGTGTGTGTGTGTGTGTGTGTGCGTGTGTGCGTGCGTGCGTGCGTGCGTGCGTGCGTGCGTGTGTGCGTGTGTCCTTTAATAATGATATCATAACGTATCCATTGTGTGCTTCCTGTGAGTGATATGTAGGCTAATGTTTGTGTGACTAACACTCATTGTATTTAATGTGATGCGTGTCCTGATTATTATGATGATGTTAACCTAATAGTGTACATGCATTTCCGTTTGATGATATCACAATTTAACAATTTAATTAATCATTTATGTAAGCCCTGTTGACTCTGGTGTCCCTATTTTGGGCACATTTGTATAATAGCAGATCTACAAGCTTGATGTAACGCGTTATTTTCACAATCTGTCATATGAAGAAAATGTCCCGTCTCCCCTCTGTTTACAAATAGAACTATTAACTACACTCCCATCACTTTGGTGACGGCTATTTCTCCCCATTGACTGACTATACTGTTGTGTTGTCTTGCACTCTGTTGCATTGTGTTGAACTAATTGCTTTATTCCAGATATAGTTTGTTATTGTGTGACATTTATTATGATACCAACCAACTCACATTTCAGTTATATTTATTGTAGCTTACCCAGCTGCACAGCAACAGCTTTAATCTGTTAATTTCATCCTCTACTGCTGAGAATGAGGCTGTAGTAGTTGCAGAGTTACAAATGGATACTGTGTGTGAATACTCAGATTATGTTTGCAAAAACCACAAGATCGTGTCATAGATAGTAATCTAGATGGAGGGAAATGACAGTTCTACATCCTGTTTTAAAAGTGTACTCAGAGCTTATCGTACCTATATAGCCTGACGTGACAAAAAACATGCACGTCAAACAGGACCGAAATCATCTGAATCGATCATATGAATTATTGCCACTCCAGACAAGATAAAGAGGTCACTAAGCCCTTTGTAACACAATGACACTATTACAAAACGTTTGCTGTTATGAAAGTAGGCTAAAGCATGTGGGTTGCTATAGCTTGTTGCAACATAGGCAAGTCTACAGTAGACTCTGACTGTATGCAGTGGTGTAAACTAACCTAAGTACATTTAATCAAGTACTGTACTTCAGTACAATTTTGAGGTCTTTTTTACTTTACTGGAGTATTTGCAATTTCAGTACTTTTACTTCTACTCTACAACGTCTCAGCGGCAAATATAGTACTTTTACTCCACTACAATTATTTGAAAACTTTACTTACAAGTTACATTGTAGATTTTGATTATTATTACAAAACAAAGCATTGCGGCGGGTTGCGAGCTTGAAGATCTATTTTCAAAAGATTTTTATACATTTAGAAAACTTGAAATGGGACATTCTACATAATAAGTACTTCTTCTTTCGGTACTTTATGTATATTTTGATCCCAATACTTTTGTACTTTTACTCAAGTACATTTTGAATTCCGGACTTTTACTTGTAATGGAGTATTTCTACATTGCAGTATTGATACTTTTACCTACAGTAAGTACACATTTCAGTACTTTTTCCACCACTGAACGCGGGGAGACCCAGGTTCGAATCATGGGTAGGACATACAAGTGAGGGATTTCAGCTCACAGCCTATAGACAAGAGAGCAGGAATAGGCTACATCACGATATCTGTCTCTGTGTAGAGAGAGAACCACAGAGAATATGCAGGGACTTTAATGTTAACCACATGAACCCTAGCATCTCTGTTCTGGGGCAAACTTTGAGGTGTAGACACGTAGAGGGGGAAAGGAGGGGAAGTCTAGAGCCCTGGGTGACCCCGGCAACAAATAGGGTTGAAGTGGTTTATATGCCACTGTCATGAAAATAATGGGCTGAAATGGGTATATTTTGTGGCAAGGTCTTCTCCTGTAGCAGATTAATACATAATAAAACTAACATCTTCTCCCAAAAGGGTGCATTGTTTGATTTAGGCCAGTGGTTCTCAAACTTTAAAATGTCAAAGAGCCCCCTTAACTCTGGTTCTATTCGTATACTGTCAGAGTTGCAGACTTGTAGGGGTCAATTTAGAACCCTTCAAGGAACCCTGAGAGTCCCTGGACCACTCTTTGAGAACCACTGGTTTTAGGCTACATCTCTTTAAATATTAAGTTGTGGGAAACTTAGTCATTTTATAGTATGCTATTGATTTTGAAAGCCACAATCCATGAGTTTCTTGTCCTATACCAGGGATTCAAACCCTTGTCTCCCACATAGGAGACCACATTTCTACCACTCTTCCAAGAGGCAACACCGACACGGGAGATATTGGGCTTATGAGCTTCCCCAACACCAGAATCTAAATTAAAATAAGTAAAAGCACTACACAGTAATCCTCTGTGTTCATTTAAATTAAGAGTGTACAGATGTAACCAAATAGACCCTACATTTGGTTACATAACTTACATTAGTACGTCACTAATATTACATTAGTATTTTTACTATAGGCTTATTGTTGTACAACCGTTATTTCCTTATCTCTCACAACCCACCAAGTTTCTGTTTCCTAGAAACATGCAGTCAGTGACTCACACACACATAGGCTCAGTGGTGTAAAGTAACTAAGTACATTTACTCAAGTACTGTACTTAAGTACAATATTGAGGTATTTCTACTTCCAATTTTCAGTACTTTTACTTCTACTCCACTACATCTCATAGGCAAATATTGTACTTTTACTCCACTACAATTATTTGAAAACTTTAGTTACTAGTTACTTGTTTTTTTGATTATTATTACAAAACATACATTACTCACTTCAGCCCTATATATATTTTGGCCATTTGAAAATAACCGATCTACAAGTTCACAATGCATTGCAATGCGACACATTGTGAGCTTAGTTTTAGATTCGATATTTTCGAATGATTTGTATACATTTTATACATTTGAAAACAGAACAAAGATTTTCTGCATAATGTGTAGCCTACTTTCTACTTTTGGTACTTTAAGTACATTTTTATACCAATACTTTTGTACTTTTACTCAAGCAAATTTGAATTCCGGACTTGTAACAGACTAGAGTATTTCTGCATATAGTATTGATACTTTTACTTCAGTATAAAATGTGATGTGAGTACTTTTTTCCACCACTGCATACAGTAGGTACACAGTAACATCCTTGGTGATCATTAATGCATTTATAACTCTGAGAGTAAGCCATGTGTGTACACAGACTGTGAGAGTTAAACACTGAGGTCTGAGGATATTAAAGTGTACATAGGCTACATTTAACTGTCCCAACAACACCAACAAAACCTGTAAATCGACTGTGTGGACAGACAGGCAAACTTCATCACCTACAGGCAGCACATGGAGACTGACTGACAGACAGACAGACAGACAGACAGACAGACAGACAGATAGACAGACAGACAGACAGACAGACAGACAGCTTGGAAAACCTTCATTCAAATCTAAACGTTAGGCTACTATGTATCCATGCGTAAGTCTGGCTACACAGTAACAAAACACTGATGGATTTACTGATACATAACATACCTGTCATGAGGAGAAGAAGTGACCCCATTACGGCTCTGTGTGTGGTGGTCTTCTTCATGTCATGTGTTTCTGTTCAGCTCTGCTGTGCTCAGTGCGCTGATAGAGTGCGTGTGAGGCGCGTGCGTCTTGACGCGGTGTCAAAGTGATTATCAGCCCCTGAGGGGGCGTTCTCTACAGTGTATCTCTCTCTCTCTCTCTCTCTCTCTCTCTCTCTCTCTCTCTCACACACACACACACACACACACACACACACACACACACACACACACACACACACACACACACACACACACACACACACACCTCTCTTTTTCTCTCCCTCTCTATTTCTCTTCCTTTCTCCATCTAACCAGTCTCTCTCTCTCTCTCTCTCTCTCTCTCTCTCTCTCTCTCTCTCTCTCTCTCTCTCTCTCTCTCTCTCTCTCTCATTAACATGTTTGGGATACATTGAATACTGTTATTAAACATTCTTTATTACATTATTTGGCATTATTTTGGGCTAATTCTGACAACGTTTCATACATAAGGGAAAGCTATTCATGTGCTTCACACACCAAATAGGCCTATAAAAGCAAAAGGAAACTGAACAAAGTGAAATAAATAGAAATAAATCAGGTGATCTTAAATATTATTAGAATTGATAAAATCGACAGAAATCATAAATTAAACTGACAGCCAACAGATATTGGCTAATGATGAGTCAAAAACAGAAACAGAAGGGTGGTTTGCAAAGAATATGTTGATGTGTTTGTTGTTTTCATTATTAATAATAATGATTACAATTATTATTATTATTATTGTTATTATTATTATTTTATGTATCTATTGTAATTTGATATAGGCCTAATCTATTTCAAATCATGATACATGTCAATGTCATGATTGTTGTGTGTATAATGTGTGTAATAGTGTGTGCCTATTCTGCCTAATGATCCTATCCGCCATGATAAAACCTCCTAAAACTCTACATGAGGCAGAAGCCAATTGATTGACTGATTGATAATCAGAATGTTATAAAAGCCATCAGGACACATGAGAGGCCTTTTGTTGCTAATTGCCTGCAGTGCGCCTGCGCAATGACGTTGCTGCTGCACTGTGTTTGTGTGGCTCTGCTCCTTCATATGAAATGTTTGACAGGTAATAAACCATATTTAGATCAGTTTTAGTTTTACATCCACACATTCCGTCAGTGGTGGAAAAACAACTCACATATGTTACTTAAGTAAAATTATCGATACCGCAATCAATTTAGAAATACTCTGTTACAAGTTAAATCCGGAATTAAAAATGTACTTGAGTAAAAGTGCGTCAGTGTCGGATTCTGTTGGAAGTTCCCTGTATTCCTCAATGGGCGGTAGAGACGGGGCGCATCCGGCGAAAGCCGGTATAATTTTCAAAGTAAACGGGAAGTAAACGAGGGGGGGAATGGCGTTCAAGCACAGACGGGATTAAAGCACATATTTATTGAAAACTACGATTAAAGACTGTACAAAAAGATTCCGAATACCGAGTTAACATCCGGGGCTACCGCGTAAGCACCTTATATTTTGCATGTGTACATGCTCGGAGAAATACGGACTTTACGGGCGGGTGTCCAGTGACAATTGGGCGGTGAAGCCCAAGACTATCATAGATATGCAAATGTCAAAATCGGATCAAATACACCTATGATTGATAGTCTTGAATTGATTGATTCTAGGCTAGATTCTCTGATACTTAGAATAGAAGCTTGCTTTTACTTTTTGGTGCTTTGTGTTGGGTTGAATTTTGAATGAGGGACTTCTGCTTGTAGACAAAATACTGATTATTTGGCTACAAGGCAAGCGTACACCATTAAGGTGATGTTTTACAGCAGCTGAACAACAAACACAAACAGTGCTGTTCTCTTGAACACACACACAGCCCCGATACGTTGGTTCAGAGCCAATCAGCACGCAGTATTCGGGTCAGGTGACACCAGCCTGGCTACCACTGTCTTTAAGTGCTGTCTGTCTGAAACTGAGATTTCGGTTCAACTTTGGCACAAAAGTCATCTTTAATGATGGTTAATGTCAACGAAACCTCTGAGTCCTCCATGTTATCTCTTTGGGGACGTAAAGAGAAGAGGACATTTAGTTCTTCGTGGAAAGTTGAGGGAAAAAGCTCGTTATAGTGACCACTGCAGGGAAGTCACTACGCTGTTTGTAAACACAACTCGGCGTGGCGAAAAAATAGCAGATCTACAAGCTCACAAGGTGGCTCATCAGAAGTGTAGATCTGCATCTATATCTTATTTATTAATTATTTGCTTTTGTATTGTAATACATTGCTTTGGTCTTTCAGTCTATCTGTTAAAGGTAGGGTAAGTGATATTGTTTTGGTTAAAACAAAAATATTTTAGTTAAAAGGTTAAAGTACTATTCTCATGGTACTCATTGCTAGATTGTTTGTTCAGTAACAGGGGTCTCTCTCTCTCTCCAGCTCTTTGATAGAGCTGGAGAGATAGGTAGGTGACACCATTTCAGCCAATCAGGAGAGAGTACCCATTTATTAGCTTATTTTTTTATAGTGTTACACTTCCAATTTTGCATGCTCATTTCTTTGTGTCATCACTTCCAATAGCACTTGTTTAATCTGTATCCTGTCTGAGTTCTCTTTCCTGATTTGATGAAATCGGTATCCTGATAGTAATTTTAAATGGAATACTGAGTTACATTGAAGGGGGTACAGCAGCAATTAAGCTTAGGGCACTGAAAAAGGGCAACTGCCTATTTTTGCTGAATGTTCGCCTATTATGATATGCCCAGAACAGGGACGCTATAGAGCTCATGTCGTTAAGCGTCTCCCCATTCACTCTCATAGTGGTTCTCAAACTGTGGTTTGTGACCCTGAAGTGTCCAATTTGCCGTGCAATGATGAAGAAAGCTGCATTTACTTTGTTAACTTTGTTAATTTTTCTCTTGTGTGTTTTCAGGTCAGGATGTGCGCTGTGCTAAAGGCCAGTGGCAGTGTGACGACGGGAGCTGTATCCCTCAATCCTGGCGCTGTGACAAGGACGGAGACTGTCTGGACGGCTCTGATGAACTGGACTGTCCTGGTACCCACCCGGCTTTACTTTTACACACACTTTTCACTGTTTTCATGAAATTGCTGTTAATCCATTAAATCCGGGAACGCATCTGACATTTTAGATTTCTTTGGCTATTCAAAAATAGCAGATAATACAAGCTCATGAGCTTGTAAATCTGCTGTTTTTGAAAACTCGTGAAAATGTGTGCAATTTGGCCGATTCTACAAATGTCATTTTTTTTAAAGAATTATGTTGCTACATTATCAGTGACTCTCAAACGTTTTCATGTCAAGGACCCCCAAATTACTATCTATTTGGCCGCGGACCCCCAACTCAAATGTGTTGTTCCAGGACCCCCAGAAGCAAAGATTTGAGTCAAGAATGTTCACTTTAAAAATATATATATATTCAAAGATTTGCAAACATTTTCACCATTTTTCTAAAATAGCAGATCTACAAAGCTCGTACCACGGCACTTGATGCCGTGCTATGGGCCTATTCAAGCTGTCAAAATGTTGTATGAAGACAAACTGAGATGGATTTGATTACTTTGTGTCATGAAGATTGGACTTGACTTCACACAAAACCTCCAATTACATTGCTTTTGTTATAACGATCACAAAACATGTACAACAATTGTTTTGCATTTCAATATGGACCGAGTGAGCCATTATTTGATTTCACGATCCCATCATAACTTGCATTTCTGTCTTATCCATAAGGTAGTATATCAAGCAGAGGCATGGATTCCCCCCCCCCCCCCTCTCCTGCAAATTGAATCCTTGCTATTAAGAAATACTATTTTTTTTGGTTTATTCTATACTCTTATTGATGCTAGTAGGCCTCTGTTAACTTTCTTTTATAGTGTTTTAACCTTTTTTAACTAGTTCTTCCCAATGAAATAGTTCTTTTTATAAAAAATATTTTGTGCCAGTGATTTTGTAGGGAGCTTGTAGATCTGCTATGCCAAACTATAAAATATGGTTAAAATGATTGTGATGCCATATTAACTAATTTATCTGGGGACCCCCCTTGTACCCCCCCAAGGACCCCTGGGGGTCCCCGGACCCCACTTTGAGAACCAAGGATCTAGATAACATTTTACGTGGTGGTCAAGAAGACAACCATCTCAAGAGTTGTACCTCCATCTCGTATCTTGGCAGGTAACGGGGGGACCTGCGCTCGCGGCCAGCTGGCCTGCGTGGACTCTCCGGGTTGTGTGAACCGGTCCGACCTGTGTGACGGACGCCACCAATGCTTCAGTGGTTCCGACGAAGCAAACTGCACCGCCACCGTCAGCTGTTTGGACTCTGACTGGACTTGTCTCAACGGCCTGTGCATCTCCAAGGAGCTCCGCTGTAACGGAAAGAACGACTGTCTCGACAAAGGCGGCTCCGATGAACGCGACTGTGGTACGATGAGGATGATGATGATGATCTCCCCACACAGTAAAATCCTGAGTGTTCATTTCATTCCCAGAGTGTACAAATGTCTCCAAATGGACCCGTACGGGTCCTTTTTCGTGACATTTGTACACTCATGGAGTAACAGATCTGTAAGTGCCCAATTTATGGACATTATGTTTGATGTAATGTACAGTAGATTACACAGCTTTTTGAACTTATGTTCTGTAGTGTTTTACACACAATCTATAGGCAATGGATTTTAGTATAATGTGAGAGAAATCTGCATGGCAACAGCACTCCTAGGCAGGACAAGTAGAAATTTAGATGGGGCAAGTAGATTTGAAAGCCATGCAGGGCAAGTAGGAAAAGAACGTAATCAGATCCTGCACTTTGAGGTGAATTTGTGCTGTGAACCATCCTTGGACTCGTAAAATGGCTACCGGGTTGCAACGCACCCAGATTGATCCCTGATGGAGACACTTCTACCTTCTCCTTTTAAATCAGGGTTTTATTTGGAATATTATTGAATCCCCAAAAAGGCAGAACATGTAGTCTTCTTGTTTTGTTTGGTTGTTGTTTTGATGTAATGATCAGGGAGTTGTGAAGATGGTGGTCTTCGCTGTCCAGAAGGAATGTGCGTCTCTGCTCAGGAGAGATGTGATGGGAAAGCTCACTGTTCTGATGCCAGTGATGAACCAACCACCTGCGGTGAGGCTGTTTTTTATCTGCTCACGTACTTGTATCTTGAAGTATGTGTAAATGAATGAAGTGCATGGCAAATGTATCCACTTGTAACTGTGAGAATGTACAAATGTAACCCAATCCATTTGGTTACATTTGTACATTCTCATAGTTGCAAGCTGCAATCTAGAATTCATTTTAATGAATTAAACGTTATTTTTAACCAATCTGTATGGTAGAGTATGTAAACGGCACATACAGTGATTGAAGGTAGTCTCCCTAATCCTCCATTGAGACATTTAGACCCTGGTGTCGGGTATGACGCATACTAGTTGATGCGTAGTACTGCCTGAAGCTCACAAGTGCAATATCTGGTCACGGGGGGGATTGCCTCTTGACTGGGCAGTATATAGTCATGCGGAAGAGAGACCCGAGTTTGCTGGTAGGACATAACGGATTGCAGATAATCATCAGTTATGATTTTTACTGTATTCAAAAAAGTTGCTGACTAAATGGTATTTTCCCCTTCCTTCCTGTAGGTGGCAGGTGCTACGTGGCTAACGGTGGTTGTAGCCATGTGTGCGTGGATGAGCCGTGGGGCGCTCTGTGCGCCTGTCCACCTGGATTTACACTGGCCGACAATGGAGCGGTCTGTACAGGTCAGTGCGGTGGGGACATGACCTTTTGAAAGCGAAACACAGATTTCCAACGTAAATCCCATTCTGATGTGAGATGGTCAATAATAATAGTGTATAGTTGACAATCGGCTATGTTTTCCTTTAAATTAACACTGAAGATTTGACAGTGTAGTGATTTTAAAGGCACACTGCAACAAAAACTTTGGATTGTATAGAATGTGTAGATCAGTAATCAAGTGTTTTGGTATGTTCCTTCTGTTCAGATGTGGATGAATGTGCCCAGCCGTTTCCCACCTGCGGCCACTACTGTTCCAACACTGTGGGCTCTTTCTACTGTGACTGCAAACCAGGCTTCAAACTGAATGGAACCACGTGTCTGGCTACAGGTACGCAAACCAGGCTTCACTCTGAATCGAACCACCTGTCTGGCCACAGGTGCTGGAAATGTAGCTAACTGCAACACAGCATAGGAAAACCCTGAGTGTTAAAAAAGGAACACTGTAACTTTGCTTTTGGGAGTGTTTTCCATGCATGGTTTACACAGATTAACAAGAAGTTCCACATTCTCTTCACTATACATTTCCTGGTTATTGACATGCATACACATCGGGTGTGGCATTATTATTTTGAATGACACAATCCTGTATTAATGATGTGATGGGAGATGCATGGTCTTCCATTCTGGCGCATCAGGTGGTCTTGAGTAATGTTCACTCCATAGACAAATAGACAAGGACAAATAATGCAGATATCAGGATGGCATGGATCTCAGACTTCATGTTATGTGAACAGCTGTAACCTCAGTCATCTATCTACATATCTATGATGAATATCTCCAAATTAGGGCAAGGTTTAATAGGATCACAGCCCTGTTGACTTCTGTGATCAAATTCAAAAAGTATAAATCATGTTTTGAATTGTTGGAGGTACTTGTGTGGCATATACTGGCAGTGTGCATAGTGATTTGCAAGATTAGCTCCAGACCGGCACACACAGACCCTGTCATAGATGGATAGCCTCTTGGAAAGCCTCACCATAAAATCAGAAGTACCAAAATCAACGCCCCTTCCTCTTTTAAGTATTGTAGTGTTAGAAGTACAGTGTGTAAATGTTTGTATACACCATGTCTGTGTTGCCAGGTAATCCTGTGATGCTGCTGACACAACGGAAAGGGTCCATCGTTCTTTTAAACCCAAAGTCCCAACGGCTTCTGCCCCACTCCATCACGGCTGGTTCCAACCCTGTGTGTCTGACCTACGACCTGGTCCGAAACTGGTTCTACTGGGCAGACCGCAAGGGAGCGATTCTCAAGTCCGATGGACGACGGACCTTAACGGTCTACACCGGTGAGACAACATCAATTATTTGACGGCGAACTTTGACTGGATGTCAGCCAATAGGAAAGAAGCGTGTGGTTGACCCCACTTGACGGGTGTTTTGCGTGTAGTTTTCTTTCAGTGAGCCAACCACTACAGACAAAATAACACTAAATACACACAGGAAAGCGTCACTGCCCACATTCCGCCAGACGGCATGGGTAATGACCAGTTCGACGCCTTGGCAGTCGGCATGCGTTTGCTTCCCCTACAATACTTGTGCCGGGCGAATAGAGCTTGATATTATTCTTTTATTCATTTATTTTTCTCAACCAACAGGAGAGCCTGGGATTAAAAGCCTAGCTTGTGACTGGCTGAACGGATATCTGTACTGGACCAATGAGAAAACGCACACCATCTATATGGGATCTCCTGATAGGAGCGACTTCACTACCGTGCTGAGTAAAGACATCCGCCCACGAGAGCTCGTTCTCCTCCCCGTAGAGAGGTAGGTTGCCATTACAGTACAATATTCACATAATGAGAATATTGTCAATAAGCTTGCGTGGCAAAGGATAAATGTGTCTTTTTTTTTTTTTTTTTTTTTAAGTTAGTCATACTATCAATTCCCATTTCTCTTGTTCTTGCATCCATTATGCTGACCCCTACTGGTTGTTGAATAGGAGTGAGTGTAGTTGAGCACCCACTGAGCATTTTTCGGGCTATTAGCTCACGAGCGAGCTTGTACATCTGCTATTTTTGAGTGGTTGATTTTTTTTTATTTTTTTTATTTTTTAATTACAAAACAGTTTAACTACTGATTTAGAAGGCATTTGTAGAATCGGCCTCAGGTCTTAATGGGTTAAAATATGATGTAAATCCATCGTCTCCTTTCCCCTAGCTCCATGTTCTGGACCAACGCAGGCCCCGGGAATGCCACAACACTTGAGAGGTCTTGGATGGATGGATCGGAGCCCAGTACTCTGGCAGTCCTCACAGCCCAGGGTCCTCACAGTCTTACTATTGATGTGGCAGCCCGCAGGCTTTACTGGCTCAGTGTCCTCAAGATGGTGAGTCGATCAGAGGAAATGTGTAAAGGGTCAATTTTCTACACTTGAGAACAGGCTCTGTGCATAACGGTAGTACTCCCCGGTTTCCAGAAGGTGGCATACCCGCTCTCCTGTTCTGGGTCAGTTTCCCATACAGTAGCTGCCTTTTGATTGGCTTGGCAGCAGATTTGAACTGGAAACATGTTTCATACATGATTTTTATTTTTTATATATAATATATCAATTAATTGAAAACGCATTTCCAAGCTTTACTTTGAGGAGTTAATCGCATTAAGACCGATAAAAGCATCTGTCATTTTAGATTGTAACCATTATTTTATACTTTGGCCATGCCACGCTATGAGCTTGTAGATCTGCTATTTCTTTTTTGAAAAATCGTGAAAATGTGTGCAAATCTTTGAATATATTTTTCTTTAAAGCGAACATTTTAACAAAAATCTTTGCTTCTGGGGATTCTACAAATGTCTTCTAAATCCTAAAAGTCTTCTGTTTCTATAGGCATCAGTGGTTTAATTTCAGTTCAAAATGTTCACTTGAAAAAATATTTATATATATATTGAAAGATTGGCACACATTTTCGTTACGAGCTTGTATATCTGCTATTTTTTTAATAGGCAAAGAAATCTAAAATGACAGCAGATTTGAACCTGAAATGTGTTTCATACGTGTTTTTTTATATGTATATCAATGAATTGAAATTCAAATGTATGAGCATTATTGGTCACATTATTGCTTGCATGCTTTGTGTGCGTTTTTAAAACCGTTTCTTAATGGGGGGGCCACAGCCTAGAGTGATAACCGATATGATCGAACAAACGACACATTTCCAAGCTTTACTTTGAGGAGTTTATCCCTGAAGACCGGGAAAAGCATCTGTCATTTTAGAGTTTTACCACTTTAACCATTATTTTATACTTTGGCTATTCAAAAATAGCAGATATACAAGCTCATAGTGCCATGCTACGAGCTTGTATATCGCCTATTTTTTGATTAGCCAAAGACATCTAAAATGACACGGATGCGTTCCCGGATTGAATGGGTTTATATTGTTCCCCGCAGTCTGTGGAGACGGTGAAAGTGGATGGGACGGGTCGTCACTCCATCACAGGAAAGCTAGGCAGCAAACATCCTTTCGCCCTGGCTGTCTTCGGAGGCTGGTTCTACTGGGTCGATCAAATGGGAGCGTGGGCCGCGCCCCAGAATCAGCTAGGCCACAAGATCTTTCTCCAGAACGCGGTGTCACCTATGCTGACCGTTTACCATGAGCTACAGCAGCCTAAAGGTATTGTGGGTAATGCAGTTATTAGATCATTATAGAGTTAACCACTTAAAACCTTTTTTCCCTTCTACACCAAATTGTTTTGGCAAAACTAGCAGATGCCCGCTGATTGGCTATTTTTGCTCAATGTTTGCCTATTATGATGACATGCCCAGAATAGAGATGTTTGGGTTCTAGTGGTTATAACTTGCTTCTTTCCATGATATTTGAAATGAAATATTTCTAGTATTCTATTTGACTAAGTTATCTAGAATTCTATTTGACAGCTTGTCTTATATTTATTGCTGTCTGTCTATCTGTGTGACCTTACCTTTATTCTAATCTGTAATGTTGTTATAAACTAGGTCCTTCTCCATGTGAGAAGTCTCCATGCCAGCTCTGTCAGCTGACCAACGAGAACCAGGCTGGCTTCACTTGTGCATGTTCCATCGATCAAGTACTGATGCCTGACATGCCATGTGATTGTAAGTTTAAAATGTTTCACTCCCACTATTGCACTGCACTTATACTGTATGTGAGGCTTTGGTTGTATTGCATAATCAATGTGATTTGACCTTGGCTCAGAACCTCAACCTGCACAACTGCAAAATTCCTTTCATGTCCAGTGTCTTCTGTCTGCATTTTTCTTTACTAGTGCTTTTTGTTATTCTTGGACTCCAGGCCAAGGTAGGGTTACCACCTGTCCCGTAAAATACGGAATTTTCCTGTAATTGCCAATGAAATCTTGTGTTCCGTTCTGAATCAATATGGATTTTATTTTCATAAACATACCCTGACACTGAATTTGACAGTAATGAACAAAATAAAACGCAAGAAGTCCAGTAAATTTGTCGTACAGTAGGACCCCAAGTTGGACCTCCTGTGCCTTCGTGTCTGTCTCTGCCTGCTGCACCTGCACTGTCGGGTCCGTTTTTTGTTTATGCATGAAGTTCTTTTGAAGAAACGTATTTTTTCCAGCATTTGTTTGTCTTTTGTAATTTTTGCGACCCATAAAGATCCTGAACCAGTGTTTGGGAACCACTACCATAAAATGATTAAATCTAAATGAAAACATGACACCCCCCCCCCCCCCCCCCCCCCCCGCCCCCAACCATACAGATCCAAGGTTTCTATATGGGAGCCTGAGGACCATTCACCAGTTGGAGTTTAAAGGCAGCAAGGTGGTCCAAACCCTGGTGTTCTCCCCCAAAGATGTCATCGTGTCCTTCGCCGTGGACTTCTACAGAGACTGGATCTACTGGGTCAACGAGACTGGAGAGATCAAGCGCACGCCATTGGCTGACACCCAGGATAACTTTGAACTCATCCCAACCATTACCCCCGGTAATTAATCCCGTCTGTTGTGGATCTTGGTTCAGGCTCTTTATTGTGCATTTTTCTGCAATCCAGAACATAATTATTTTAATGAATATGTTATGATGCAAATAACTAGCAGTTAATGCAACCTCAACCACTGCAGTAGGTGGAGGAGGTCTCCTTACTTCTATTGAGAAATGTAGACCCTGGTGTCACATATATAGGGCACCTAGTCGTTGACAAGTGGCACTGCCTGATACTCATAAGCCCAGTATCTCCCCTGGCCTACAGGGGATTCCCTCTTGCATGAGTGTTATGCGTTTGGTTTCCGAAACGGGAAGACCCCAGTTTGAATCCTGGGTATTACAGTTGCAATTACCTCTCCCCAACAGGAGAGGGCATAGGGATTGCAGCTTCAAGCCCAATTCAATTTTGATTTTATTATAGTGCCAAACAAAATCACAACAAGTTGTTTCAAGACTAGAGCGCAGCGCCAGAGACCCCCGACTTTATCATGCCTTTTAACCCATTAAAACCGGGAAAGCATCTGTCATTTTAGATTTTAACCACTTTAACCATCATTTTATACTCTGGATATCCAAAAATAGCCGATATACAAGCTCATAGACTTCGTGCCGCGCTATGAACTTGTAGATCTGCTATTTTTTTTTTATCGTGAAAATTTGTGCAAATCTTTGAGGAACAAAACAATTTATATTATTTAAAGCGAAAACCGACATTTTGGGAATCTGCCTCGGGTCATAATGGGTGAAACATTTTGTATTCTTGTCTTTACCCTGCTGCTCAGTCTGTCGTCTCCGAGTGGACCAGAAGAGTGGCGCCCTCTACTGGATGTCATGTGATCAAACTTCGATCGGTGTCACCGGACCCAGACAGGTTCCCCCCAAGGTGCTGTACCGTACGTCTTCTGGTGAAGTCAGGGACATGTATGTGGACTGGATGAGGGCCAGACTGCTCTGGTTGGAGGCGGACCGTGTTCTCAGCATGAGCCTGTCGGGAGGTTCCCCCACGGAGGTCCTCAAGCTGGGAGGAGATGTCCATATCAGGATGGCCTTTGACCTCCAGGCCAACAGCCTTCTCTGGCATACGGGAAGTGTTGGTTAGTACAGAATTTGTTTCCCTTTTTGTCAGTATTAAACTTAACATGTATGTCTCAGTACATGCATAGAATGTGGCTTAAAGTATAATACTACTGTGATTCTCAAACTTCTTATTATAACTTAAGTACATCAATTTCATATGCATTAGGCCATGGACCCCCCATTTGTTATTTCTGGATTATCTGGTTATCTCTAAGAAAGGTTTTATGACTTGGTACGATAGTCTTTCATTTGGACCAGAATTCCTATACGATCTTATGTACTGGAGGTGTAGAGACAACTGTGAAAATCTGGTTATAAATTAGCCGTTCTTGTCCGTTCTCTTGTATTTACTTGTACAGTACATGTAAACATGGTGAAGATTTAGCAGGGGAACTCCCTCAAAGACCCTTTAGGCTCCCTGGACCTAATGTTGAGAACCACTGTGTTAGGATATGCCAATAAACAAAAGGGAAAAATCACACCTGTGTGAAGGTAGCGGCGCCTTTGATACATTTTGTCATAGATATGTGTTTCAATCAGAACCTCGACGGGCCTGACCAATCAGAACGTTGACGGACCTGACCAATCAGAACCTCGACGGGCCTGACCAATCAGAACGTTGACGGACCTGACCAATCAGAACCTTGGCGGGCCTGACCAATCAGAACGTTGACAGACCTGACCAATCAGAACGTTGACGGAAAAGCCAGGTATAGAGCAGGACCGCTCTATACGCCAGCGCCGCTAAAAATACAGTAAATGTGGAAAAATATCAAAACGAGGCTCATCCGCTTTACAGTATGAACTTTGTACTGTAGCTGTAGGGTCTCCCCTCGCGAATCGGAGCTTCAATCAGTAATGTGATACAGATGACAGGAACACCATTATACAGATGAACGCATCAAAGCTAACAAATCCTGAACATTAATTTACCATTGTATACACAGAATTGAGTTACACTAAGGATTTGATATGTAATGGCCTCGAAAACATGAATGATTATCTCAAAATGAAAATGTTACCCATTTTATTATATTAAACTGGAATACTGATGACTGTGCAGGACTGTCAACCATGAGTCTCCTGACTGGAAGGACCCACCTCGCTGGAGGAGGATGGAACATATCGGGATCAGTCGTGGCCGCTTTTGAGCCTTTCCTGTTGTCAGTCTCCTCTGATAACATAACCCTGTGGGACCGGAGGGACAGGAGACGCATTAGAGATGTGAAGAGGGTAAATTTAGTGTTGGAGGTCATGGTCGCCTTGAAGGACATCAAACCAGGTCAGGGACTGAGTTTTCCACCAAAATTCAACAGATTTGAATTTGGGGGATTTTTTTTGTCATTATTGGAACTTGGGGATTTTTTTTGTCATTATTGGAACTTGGGGAATTTTCCAGAAAATTGTCATTCAATGTTAATGAAAGTTAGTGCTGTCATGTCATCTCCAGAGGGCTTAAAGGGATAGTTCACCCCCAGAATGACTTTTTTTTCCTATCTATTAGTCACCCCATGGAGACTTGAAGTCATGGATATTTTTTTGTTTTTGTCGCATTCCTAAGCCAATAATTTGCCGCTGCCGGTCATGAAATTACTGGCTTAGGAATGCGACCATGAATTCAAGTCTCCATGGGGTGACTAATTGATAGGGAAAAAAGTACTTTTTTGGGTGAACTATCCCTTTAATTTTCTAATGTTAAAGAGATAGTTCACCCAAACAATTACTTATTTTCTATCAATTACACACCCCATGAAGCCTTGAATTCATGGAGATTTTTTGTTTTTGTCACTTTCCTGAGCCAATAATTTGATGACCGGTGGAAAGATGCTAATGTCTCCGGTAGGAGACTCAAAGTTGACACTTTGAGTCTCCTACCGGAGCCGCGGCCGGTCATCAAATTATTGGCTTAGGAATGCGACAAAAACAAAGAAATCTCCATGAATTCAAGTCTCCATGTGGTGTGTAATCGATAGAAAAAGTCATTTTGGGGGTGAACAATCCCTTTAAGAAGTTATAAAGAGGCGTGTATCATTTTGTAACAACTGTTCAGCTGAACTTGGTGAAACTGATTGTTTTCCCTTTCTATATATGATCCAGGAAAGACCACAGTCATTCCAAAAGTTCCTGTTCAAGATGTCCGTCCGCCTCAGCCCTCTCCTCCCACGCAGCCAGCTTGCCCCAGTCCATCGGTTCTCTGTCCTCGTACAGCTGTTCACCTGTGCATCTCCCCAGCTCAGCTTTGTAACGGTCGTAAAGACTGTCCTGATGGCTTTGATGAGGAGAACTGTGTGAAAAGATGTCCCTCAATGGGTAAGCAATGTGCAGTTTTAAGGCCAATATAATTATTATTTAGAGTAGCATTAATATTTTGCCAGCATAAACATTCCTGTCCTCAACATTACTTCACTTACATTTGCATTATTTTTTTTACCCAGGTGACTTGAACCATTTGGCTATTCACGTTTGAAACCTCTTCATTCTCATGTTAGAGAATATCTTTAAAGTAAACATGAATTCTTGGATATGTCAGTATATGCTCATAAAATGTTTTCTGTCGACACTGGTCCTTGGTCAGTATGGTACAGTACATATTGAGTTGAAAACTGAGTATCAGTTTTCAAACTCCAATTCCACAGCAAATCTTGCACACCTTTTTTCAGGATAGGTTTTTATGCCGTTTTTGGCTTTAATTCAACATTCTCATGGAGATCTTTATACTATTGTAAAAAAGGCACTCTTCGTATAGACTTTAAATTAGAAATGAGTTTTGCGTAACTGCAAATGTTCCATTAAAGGTTAGGCATCAGTTTATGGTAAAGCTTAGGGCCAGCTATGTGTGTTAAGGGTAAGTTTGTTTTAGGGTACAGAGTTTAAGGTTGAAATGCATTATTTTTGTTGGGGTGAGCATTTGTCATAGTTTATTTCATTTCAAAATACTTGCTTGAGCTCACATGGTAAACATTGATCTATACAATGTGAAACAAGGTAAAGTAGTTATCATAACTAGAACTGGGTTTTCCATGAGATGAGACCCTCTACAGTAAACGGGATAACGGAAAGACATGAAACTGAGGGTACAGACAGAGGCATTATGACAAATTCCTGTCTTTGATAATTGTTGAATGCACCACTGGATCCAAAAGTGTGACATGTCCAAATCAATGTTTTCATCCTCTGTAGCCGACTTCCGCTGCAAAGACCGCAGAAGCTGTGTGTCCAAGCGTCTGCTGTGTGACGGTCGATCTCACTGTCACGATGGATCAGATGAGCTTGACTGTCCCTCTATAGCTGCCGCTCCATACCGGTCAGCTGCTCCGTCCCAGTCAGAAGTTCTGAAGTGTCGTAAAGGCTCCAGACCATGTAGAGATGGACGGGAATGTGTTCTGTACAGCCACGAGTGTGACGGAGACGCTGACTGCCAGGATGGATCAGATGAACAGGATTGTTGTGAGTCTTTAACAGTACTGTTGTTGAAATGTAATCTTAATCGTTTTCACCTTTTATGGATTCATTGAACATTATATTAGGCAAAAGAATGTAAAACAACACAGTTACATTTATAATACTTTTTGTCTAAAAGGTCTGACCAAAAAAGTCCTTGCGCACTTGTTTCCGTCGGGGTCCTTGGTATTAATTTCATAGACATATAGTAGCAACCAAACAGTTCAAATATCAACATAAAAATACAGAGAAAAAATACCACTATGTACAAAATAAGCATGACAAAAAAAAATATATACAAAAAAGGGGAGGGGGTGACCTGTACTTACTGGTAAGACACTCCCATCATACTGATACTATGTTCTACTGCTACACAGCTATAGTGTTATTTAATGGCGTGGATCTCGGACGCCATGTCGGCCTTTTATGATGTGTCGGTCATTATGACGCATCTAAGACATCCGTCTCAATATTTGGGCAAGTTCTCCCATTTCCATTGTTAAAGTTAAATATATAAAGTAAAGCATGAAAACGAATGCAGGAACTAGGGAGTTACTATTGTTGCATACAGGCAGTGTGCCTAAGAAATGTGGCGAGATTATCCCCGGACAGTCTCACAGATGGAACCATTTCTAGATGCATTGCCCCCTACAGAGCATGACATGCAATAAATCGCGGTTCTTTAGTCTGTTTTAATGAAATGATTTGATTAACATTCCAACGGTTGACCTGCTGTCTCTAGACTCTCCAATGACTGGTAGTCCTGCATTCACCGTCGGCTCGTCCAGTCAATCCCGCCTGCCAGATACAGTTGCTACCCAGCCTCGCACCACCGCCAAGCCACGCTGCATCTATCCTTCTTTCCTGTGTCCGGGGTCACCTGTGTGCATCTCCTCTACCCAACTGTGTGACAAGAAGAGGGACTGTCCTGATGGAGCTGACGAGAAGAACTGCGTCTCAAAATGTCCCAACAGATGTAAGTTGTAATGGAGCCTTACTTATTTTCTAGCTGCAGTCCAGAACTTATTTTAATTAATACATTTTAATTTGAACCAATCTGTATGGTTGGTTGAAAAAAAAAGTTGTGTTCCAGTTCCAATTTGTGTCTGCTCATTTATTTGTTTACTGTTGTTCACTTGTAATTTCATTTATCATCCTGTGTCCTGTATGAGTTTGCTTTACTGACAGGATTAAATTGGTATCCTGGCCTAAAGATGTATTTTCTGTTTACTAAAGAGCAGGAGAGACCCCTGTTGCTGATCAAACGCTCTATAGCAATGATTAATATCACAATTATTATTTACAGCACATAACTCTTTGAGTTAACAAATATTTTTTTTGTTTCAATATAACTAGGTGAAGCTAAATTAATATTTCTGTGTGGGCAATGTGTGCTCATTGTCCAAATCAATGTTCTCATCCTCTGTAGCCGACTTCCGCTGCAAAGACCGTAGAAGCTGTGTGTCCAAGCGGCTGCTGTGTGACGGTCGATCTCATTGTCACGATGGATCAGATGAGCTTAACTGTCCCTCTATATCTGCTGCTCCGTCCCAGTCAGCTGCTCGATCCCAGTCAGATGCTATAAAGTGTCGTAAAGGCTCTAGACCATGTAGAGATGGACGGGAATGTGTTCTGTACAGCCACGAGTGTGACGGAGACGCTGACTGCCAGGATGGATCAGATGAACAGGATTGTGGTGAGCTGCCTTAACAGTACTGTTGTTGAAATGGAATCTTCGTCTAGTTTTCAGTCTTTGCAATTGTATCTGTGACTTGTGCTGCTTGAATAGTCACTATAGTTAAGCTTGTGAATCCTGCTGCTGAACTGCCTCTTTCTATGTTCTGCTATGTTATACCTAAACAGCAATAGTGTTATTTAATGTCATGGCTCCCATGTGGATCTCGGACGTTATGTCACCAGTCTATGACGGGACTCCATATCTGGGCAAGCTGTCAGCCCCCATCGACTTCCATTATAAAATTTAAGTTAAATATTAACAAAAATATGAAACTTATGTGAAAACAGATGCAGCGAGTTACTTCCGTTGCCTACTGACAGCGTGCACAAGAAATTTGGAGCTGATCGGTCCAGCCATTTGTGAGATTAGCTCTGACAGACTTTCTGGACGGCTCGCCTCCTACAGAACAAAATAATGTAATGAAGACGTCTCAGTTCTTTGGTCTATTGTAATGAAAGGATTTGATTGAACGTTCCAACCGGTAACTCCTCTGTTTCAGACTCTCCAGTGACCGCCACTAAGGGCAGTCCTGCACTAGACGTCAGACCGTCCAGTCAATCCCGCCTGCCAGATGAAGTAGCTACCCAGCCTCTCACTACCACCACCACCAAGCCACGCTGCATCTATCCTTCATTCCTGTGCCCTGGATCATCTCTGTGCATCTCCTCTACCCAACTGTGTGACAAGAAGAGGGACTGTCCTGATGGAGCCGACGAGAAGAACTGTGTTTCAAAATGTCCCAACAGATGTAAGTTGTCATCATGTCCAGAGTGCTTCTCTCTCCAGCATGGCTTTAGCATTGCAGAAAGGCACTGGCAGCTCAAAAAAATGCTTTCTGTGGACATGGCCCCTTAAACTGTAATCTGGAACTTATTTGAATTAATTTGTATGGTAGTGCATGTAATTTTTAAAAAACAAAACAAATACAGTACATATGCAGTGGTTGCACATGTAAACACTGGTGTTGGGTAGGACGCCACCTACAGTACTTGTATGGGTAGGACACCACCTACTTGTACCAACTAGTACAGGGATTCTCAACCAGTGGTCTGGGGACCATCAGTGGTTCTTGAGGGGGCTCCAGGGGGTCCCCAGCAAAAGTAGTAATACAGCATCACAACCACTTTATCCATTTATATGTTGGCTATTCAAAAATATCAGATCTACAAGCTCTACAGCGCGTCACTTCATGCCGCGCTGTGAGCTTGTATATTGCTATTTTTAAATGTTTTTTTAACGTAAATCTTCTCTTCTGGGGTCTCTGGCACAAAACCTTTTCAGATGGGGATCTGTGGCCAAATACATTTGGGGGTCCTTGGCATGAAAAAGGTTGAAACCCACTGAACTAGTACAGTAATGGATCAACTCTTGAGTTTACTAGGTTAATTTGATCTACCAAGGTGAAGCCGATTTTAAAATGTCCATGTGTGGGCAGTAACGTTACATGTTTTCCAAATCAATGTTTTCCTCCTCTATAGCTGACTTCCGCTGCAAAGACCGTAGAAGCTGTGTGTCTAGGGGTCTGGTGTGCGATGGCCGATCTCACTGCCATGATGGATCAGATGAGCTTGACTGTCCCTCCACTCCTATATCTGCTGCTCCGTCCCAACCGGATGTTCTGAAGTGTCGTAGAGGCTCCAGGCCATGTAGAGATGGGCGGGAATGTGTTCTGTTCAGCCACGTGTGCGACGGAGATACTGACTGCCCGGATGGATCGGATGAAGAGGACTGTCCGGACTCCTGTAAAAAAGGTTATTTGATTTACAATCTAATTGTAGATGTAAAATGTCCCAAATGATCTGCTGTTTTCTTTTATCCTACCAGGACCTCTAGTATTTCTGGTTTTCTATCCTACCAGGACCTCTAGTACTGCTGTTTTTTTATCCTACCAGGACCTCTAGTACTGCTGGGTTTCATTTAATTTATTTTTATATATAAGTTACTTAGTAATTCATAGTAATCAATACAAGTAAGCTACAACAAGAAGTCATTCAATAATTGCAATAACTAATAATTGCAATATAAGAAATAACTAACTTAAAGGCTTACCAAAAGGCTTACCAAATGTACTAAAGTATTTGAACACCTTATGTTGTACATCACTGTTTCCCAAACAGTGAGTTGGGACCCATGTTTGGGTCGCGGACCAATTTTTATGGGTCGCAAGTAAATATTCCCCCCTTTATTTTATTTCCTACATAAAAAAATTCAAACAAAAAAATCACAACTTTTCATCGATTAAAAATATTTTTCAAAAGTATTTCATAGATAAAATCTAATTTATTTAATAAATAAAACCAGAAAATCTAATTTCCATAAATATATATATTTTTAAGAAGTAGTTTAAATAGTAGATGTATAAACTCAACCCAACGCGACGCGTTGTGAGCTTGTACAGTAGATCTACTATTTTCACTAGTTTGGGTCCCGGGCAAACGTCTAATTTCTCTTTTGGGCCTTGAACTAAAAAGTCTGGGAACCACTGTTCTACATGCATGGCTCCGTCTGATCTAACTGTTTAGGTGAGTTCCAGTGCTCGCATGGGAAGAGGTGCATCCCGCTGTCTCAGGTGTGCGACGGGGCGGCTCAGTGCCTGGACAACTCTGACGAACTGGACTGCTGGAAGCCGAGTAAGAGCTGCCAGCTCCGCTGTGACAACAAGACGCGCTGTGTCCCCGCAAGTCACCTGTGTGACGGAGAGAGAGACTGTCGCGACGGCGCCGACGAGAACGGCTGTGGTTAGTCTTTTGAAGTGTTCAGTCATACCATGGCCGCGGAGAACACTCGAGTCTGATTGGCCAGAGGATGTGCAGTGTTTTCGTGTAACTGCACATATACCGTAGTAATAATAATGCCTCCGATTTATATACTCTTTTTTAAGTACTTACGTCGCTTACAGTAGAGTAGTTTCATCACCGTTCTAAATTTTGAAATTTTTTGAAGGAAATGGTACTGTATTGATATTATACTGTGTAAGCTAGCATCTACAAGCTATCCTTATACAAAACACAGATTTAATGTGTCATACATATAAATAAAATGTTTTTTTCTTAACACCCACTCCATAGTATCAGAGCCATCAGAAGCTGCTGGACCCCCTTCAGAAGATGCTGGACCCCCTTCTTCTAACCCATCAAAAGTTGCTGGAAGTGGAAGCCCTTCTAACCAACCACAAGAGGCTGGTGCTCCTCCTATCCCGTCAGAAGTGGCTACGACCCCTTCTGTCCGGTCAAAAGTGCCTGGAGCCCCTTCTATCCAGCCAGTAACCCCTTCCATGCAGTCATGTGCGGCCCCTTCGGTGCGGTGTCCACTTTCTCCTGTGTGCATCTCTCAGAGCCAGCTGTGTGACGGACAGAGAGACTGTCCAAAAGGAACTGACGAACGAGGCTGTTTGAAGAGGTGCAGAAAC
This sequence comes from Gymnoscopelus microlampas, assembly GCF_963454915.1. Taxonomy (NCBI): domain Eukaryota; kingdom Metazoa; phylum Chordata; class Actinopteri; order Myctophiformes; family Myctophidae; genus Gymnoscopelus; species Gymnoscopelus microlampas. The sequence continues at coordinate 13,855,303 of NC_139958.1, forward strand.
CCCAGTAAGTCATAGCTAGAGCTGCATTAGAGCTTTTATTGGTTGCAGCGTTTGCTTGTGGATATACTTGGTCATCTATTCTAACCTGCGTCTTGTCTTATAAACTTGAGTGTAATGTTTAATTTATATTCCATGGCACGGCGGTGTAGCTCACCGAAAATGGCTATTTTTGCTGAGCGACACCACCGCACGACAAAGTATAAATCGGTGTCTTCTGCCTTCCTCCATCTCAGATTACTTCCTGTGCAAGGACAAGAGGAAGTGTGTCCCCCCGTCCCAGAAGTGTGACGGCCGGTCTCACTGTCCAGATGGATCGGACGAGAAGGAATGTTCATCTAAGGCTGCTGCCTCTTACTGTAAGTCGTCCTCAAACATCACATGTTCACACTAAGTATGAAGGACCGGGTGAACATGTTTTGTGCACGCTTCCTATGACTGTAGTTACTTAAAGAATTCCTCTGCGATCGAGGGTGGTGCAGTTCCAGTACCAGGCAGTGATGCAGCTCTTCAGGATGCTCATGCTTCTGGGGGTCCCTGGAACAAAATATTTTCAGATGGGGGGGTCTGCAGCCAAATACATATAATTTTGGAGGTCCGTGACATGGGAAAGTTTGAGAACCACTGATATTTTAGCAAGTTTTTCCGAAAACTGTTAGGATTTAGAAGACATTTTGTATAATCGGAACCTCAGGCCTTAATGGGTTAAGTACAAATTCACTGACATTCAACTGAGATGCATGTTCCACCCTGTTTCTTGTAACTGGATAATGTCTCTGTCCCAGAGTAGTTCTTGTCTTTCATCCCTGAGTAGTTCTGGTGGTAACGGCATGTTATTGTTTTCCTCTGTGACTTTGGTAGACTCTGCTCCCTCAGCCAGTGAAGTTCCAGGTCCGCTGAAGTGTCGTGTAGGCTCCAGACCGTGTAAAGATGGTACTGAGTGTGTTCTGTACAGCCACGTGTGTGACGGAGAGACAGACTGCAAGGACGGATCAGATGAAGAGGGTTGCACTATTCAGTGCCAAACAGGTTCATTTCATACTTTTTAAATTCCTGATTACAGTTGGATTTATCTTATCTGAATTTTATAGACTAAATATGATGGACTAAACATGATGTAATTGACACTTTACATAACTATGTTTACATAACTTATACGTAACATTACACTATACGTACCAGATGACATCTTGATAGTCATTTGGATGCTATTGGTGTTAACCTGCATGACAATAGTTACTATTAACTACAGAGATGCCACATACATTTTTGCATGTCAATAGTGGTAATTTAGTAGTATTCTTTATATGCACTAAACTTAATTCATGGAAGTCTTAAGATGTTACATAACTTCTGATCCTTACTGAGTTTTATACTCATGTTAAAGTCTAATTTTCTCTACATTTTGAAGATAAAAAAATCGGTAGTTTATCCAGAACCTTGGACACTGTTTCGCACTAAGTTTGATGCACACGTTTAGTGGTGTTTTCACGTATTTGTGAGGCTAAGGTCTTAACATTACCAGTAACATGGATATTCCACATTTCCACAGTTTTACTTAACAGCAGTCATTTAAAAGGTGAAGTTGTCACTACATGTTGTCAATGTTCATACACTGTTGTGTGGCTGTTGTGTCAGTACTCTCTACATGAAAAACGTTTACAAAATGACTGCTGAAACTAAAGACAAGAACCCGTCCCACCTCCTCCCAGCTGAGTTCCAGTGTGCCCATGGACGGAAGTGCATACCCAAAACTCAAGTGTGCGACGGAACGTCCCAATGTCAGGACCGCTCTGATGAATTGGGGTGCAAGGCTCGCGCTGAGGGGTGTCACCATCACTGTGACAACGCCACACGCTGTGTGCCTGAGAACTTTCTGTGCGATGGAGAGAGAGACTGTGCCGATGGGTCAGACGAGGACAAGTGTGGTAGGACAACATGCATTTGAATGAATGGCTTTTTGAGAATAATATCTGTTTGGTATTGGTTAATCACCACTGTTGGATATTTAAAGGTACAAAAGTAACATTTATTATTCAAAAGGGCAAAATTATTGAGAAAGATCTGCAGCCAATACTTTTGTTTTATTAACATTCCCAACCTTGTGTTGCCTCCAGGCCTGCATCCCTGTGGGATCAGTCAGTTCCGCTGTGCCAGTGGTCAGTGCATCTCCGAGGCCCTACGATGCGACGGCTACGCCGACTGCCGCGACCACAGCGACGAGGTGGGCTGCTCCAGACCGCCCCGATGCCCACCCGAGCTCCGATGCCCTCACAGCCACCAGTGTATCATGAAGGACTGGTTCTGCGACGGAGAGAAGGACTGCCAGGACGGAGCAGATGAGAAGGTAAGGGAGGGATGGATGGTTGGCTAAAAGAGGAGGAAGGTTTAGGGCAGGGTTCTTCAACGTATTTCAGGCCAAGGACCCCTTAGCTGACAGAGAGATGAAGCAGGGACCCCCATTACATTGCGTACAATTGTGTTGCAGATTAAACTTTTTCATAGATTCCATGTTTCTTGTTCATTTCAGATCTGGTCAGATCACCACTTAAACCTTCAATACTTGATTTGCTCCTCTTCCCCCCCCCACACCAAACCTCTTTGCCCAAAATAGCAGATCTACAAGCTCACAACACCTCGCAGCGCGAGGCAGTGTGAGCTTGTAGATCTGCTATTTTTTTTTAAATAGCAGATGTAGATCTGCTATTTTTGATTATCTCAGTAAACGGATGCTAGGGTTCAAGTGTTTAATGTAAAAAAAAAAACATTTCTCACACAGATTTGGCAAACCCCCTAGGGGTCCGGGACCCCCTGTTGAAGACCCCTGATTTAGGGGAACAGAAGAACTGGGCAGAATTTACTTTTTGTTACATTTGACATTAAACTAATGCTCCTATCCAAAGTGATGTATAAATAATGCAGTGGAATCATTGGTGAAAAGTAACAATACTGTAGGTACATTTAGTCAAGTACTGTACTTGGGTAGAATTCTGGGGTACTTCTACTTTACTCAAGCATTTACATTTATCAGGACTTTCTACTCCACTACATCTCAGAAGTAAAATTGTACTTTTTACTTCACTACATCTATTTGAAAACTTTAGTTAGAAGTTACTTTGTAGATTTTAGATGATTATTACAAATCATACATGCATCAACCAATTATGGCCTATTTTATAGTTTGTCAATTCTGAAATGTTTGTCCAGGACTGCGCGGCGGTTCCAGTGTCTTGTAAAGAGTTCCAGTGGAAGTGCGGAGACAGCAACCAGTGCATCCCTCTGTCCTGGAGGTGTGACGGACAGATGGACTGTCACAACGGCATCGACGAGAACAAATGTGAGCCTGCCACCCATCCATTGCAAATGAATATTCAACTCACTTAACTGAATCCTGTCTTGCACAGACACTGTAAACCAGTGGTTCTCAACCTGTGGGTCGGGACCCCCAGGGGGTGTCACCACATGATTTTGGGGGGGTCCCCAGATGACTAATGACAATTTAGGGACTTTTAAGTCCTTTTTAATACCTAACAAAGAGAGGAAATGAAAAAAGAAAAAAAATCCGCTAAAACTGGTCAAATATTAGCCAAATTGTCAAATAAAATGGCAGATCTACAAGCTCTACAAGCTCTACAAGCTATTTTATTGTTTTTAATCTGTGGAACAGAGTCAAACTAAATGCCTCAAACTCCTACAATTCCAAGTGCTTGTCACGGTTGGGGGTCCCCAGTTCAAATATGATTACCTTCTGAAAAGGTTGAGAACCACTGCTGTAAACGACTGTGTTAATTTATCCATGTATAACTGAATAGCGTGCAAATGTAACCAAATGGACCTTATGGTTCCATTTGGTTATATTTGCATGCTCTCAGAGCAATGTCTTTAGGCCTATAGTTTTGTTATATGGGGCATTTTTCAGGGGTAAAATAATTATTTGTTATTTTGTTAGACAGTCGTAGTTATATCTACAATAATCTGAGAAATAATCTTAGAGTTAAACAAACACTGGGGATTTTAGTGAACACACAGACTGGTTATGTAATCTTTGTCATTTCAGGCAGCCGACCATCTTGTCCTCCCCAGCACTTCCAGTGCAGCAGTGGAGAGTGTCTCAAATCTTCCCTGGTGTGTAATGGCATCACCAACTGTCCTGACAGCTCAGATGAGGGTGTTGGTTGTACCCAGTCCAACTGTTCCAGCTCCAGAGCGCCCCAATGTGGCCACCAATGTATCAGCACACCACAGGGACCAGTAAGTGTTACTGTCAATGGTGGAGGGGTTTTCACTTAAAGCTGTATTATGTAACTCCTGTTTCTGGTTTGACAGGACCAGAAGTTCAAAATACAATTTTTCCGATGAGCAAGCAGGCAGGCTCTATTAGCTCGGTTGTAAAAAAAAAAAAGTTCAGCACTTGCACAGGAGATCTGGGTTAAAATCCGTGGAAGGTTATACATAGTGCAGCTTTAAGTAAAAGTAGCAAAACCACAATGTAGAAATACTGTTACAACTAAAAGTCCTGAATGTGAAAAAAAACAAAACAAAATGGCATCAAAATATACTCTATAACACAATGTAAAAATATGAATTACTTACAACACAGTATGCTTGTGATTACCGAAGTTGCTTAACTCATTGTCTGCCCTGGCTTGCATATGTTTATAAACCCTTTTGTCTGTTTTGCAGAGGTGTAGCTGTACCGCAGGCTTTAAACTCAAGTCGAACGGCATTTCCTGTATTGACATTGACGAGTGTAACGAGGTGAAACCTGCAGTGTGTCAACATTTCTGCTCCAACACACGAGGGTCGTACGTCTGTCACTGCTACCATGGCTTTCTGCTGGAGCCCGACAACATCAGCTGCAAGAGTCAAGGTGAGGATGAACTCTCTGTTCTTTGATACCTATCATGTCCGACGGGGGAACTAAAGTTTTCAGCTTAACCCAGCTGAGTGCAGCCCGCGGAGGCGGTGGAGCATTTAAGGGGGAGCAGTTAGGGGTTAAAGGTAGGGTAAGTGATTTGCTTTGGTTAAAATAAGTGTTAAATAGCTCTATATTCTGATAGTACTCATTGCTATGAAGTGTTTGTTCAGTATTAGGAGTCTCCTTGTCTCTCCACCTCTTTATTAAACAGAAAATGCATTTTTGTTTCAGTTTCATTTCCAATTTTATCCAACCAGGACAGAGAACTCAATCAGGATACAGATTAAACAAGTGAAATTGGAAGTGATGACACTAAGAAATTAGCAGACAAAATTGGAACTGGAACAATATACAAATGAAGCTTAAAAATGGGTACTTTCTCCTGATTGGCTGAGATTTTGACACCTACCGAAAAATGTATTTTCTGTTTATTAAAGAGCTGGAGAGACAGGGAGACTCCTGTTACTGAACAAACACTCTATAGCAATGATTACTATCAGAATATAGTATTTTAACCTTTTAACAAAATACTTTTTGTTTTAACCCAAAAATATCACTTGCCCTACCTTTTAAGTGTCTTGCTCAGGGACGCTTTGACACATTTCTGAGAGTTGGAATCGTACCTGGGACTTCCGGAGTCTCACTAACCAGCTATGGCCACCCCATTGTATGCTGAGAAATCCTGAATGGAGTATAAAGACTCTCAGTAGGTTGAACCAATAAGGATAACGAGGATTAAATTAGAGTTTAGAGCTAATCTAAGATTGGTTGATCCATGTTGCTCAATTTATTTTTACATTCAGATTAACCTTAGTTTAGTAATCTAATGTAGGATTAATTCATGGATTCGATTATTCTGGGCCGTCGTATTGAATTATACAGGTTGTAAGTAACAATATGAGGATACTTTATTGAGGATAATTGATTAAGATTAGATTTTTTTAAACCTATTTTTTACCAAAAACGGGAGCAAAACCAGGCGGTAATCCTTGAGTATAAAGTTGTGAAAAAGTTGATTGGATTTTTTTCATTTGCTACTTTGATATTGGGCAAAAATACTTGTCAAACACTGTTAACACCAGTGTCTAAATGTCTCTATGGAAGAGAAGGGAGACAGACCACCTCCAACCACTGCAGATGTAACATACAGATTGGTTAAACTTACATATTTTGTTCATTTAAAGCTGCAATTCGGAGCTTATTTTATTGAACACTCTGGGTTTTCCTGTGTACCTCATAGATGAACCATTGCTCCTGGCCTCCGTCCAGTCCCAGCTGCTCCTGCTGGGAGTCCACAGCTCCACCATGCGTCTCCTGTCCTTGGCCAACCGGCCCGTCTTCTCCCTGGACTACGACTGGTCGGAGCAGAGGGTCTACTGGCTGAGCTCCTACGAGAGCATCCGATGGGCCAACCTCAACGACACCAACAGCATAGGAACGCTGTTTAAAGGTAATCATACCAACAGCGAAGGACACTTAAAGGTATAGTTCACCCCCAAAATGACTTTTTTTCTTATCGATTACACACCCCGTGGAGACTTGAATTCATGGAGATTTGTTTTGTTTTTGTCGCATTCCTAAACCAATAATTTGATGACCGGCGGCAGCTCCTGTAGGAGACTTACACACCGGGGCGATTTTTTCGTGCGAATAATGCGTTTTTTTAAAAAACCTTATAAAGTCAATGGCTCCGTACATGGAGCGAAAAAGCGAAGCGAAAAAGCGTCTTTTAATTATTCGGAACGAGTCCGAATTTTGCGTATATTCGCCATATTCGCCGGTATGTAAGGACCTTTAAAGTGTCAACTTTGGGTCTCCTACCGGAAACATTAGCATGTTTCCGCCGGTCATCAAATTATTGGCTTAGGAATGCGACAAAAACAAGTCTCCATGAATTCAAGGCTTCATGGGGTGTGTAATTGATGGAAAATGAGTCAATTTTTGGGTGAACTATCCCTTTAACCCATTAAAAGCGAGAAAGCATCTGTATTTTAGCAACAACTTTTCCAGAAAACTCTTTAGATTTTAGAACAGTGGTTCTCAAAAATGGCAGATGTGCAAGCTCACAGTGTGTCACTCATGCCGCGTTGCGAGCTTGTGCATCTGCTATTTTTTTTAAGAAATGTGAAAAATATATAAACACACACACAGCATTTGTGGAATCAGCCTCAGGTCATAATGGGTTAAAGGTCGCGTGACTGAAGTGGCTTTGTCTGTTTTTCAGTCCGTTTGTCCTGCTCAGTCTGACAATTTGGCCCATGACTCTACTGCGATGTACTTAAAAGTCACTCTACTTAATCCCAGTGCATGTGTGTGTCTCCAGGAGTAAAGCCAGACGTCATAGCGCTGGACTGGGTGGGCAGGAACCTGTACTGGATAGATGGTCTGGTAGCTCAGATCCTGGCAGTGAGTTTGTCTGATTCTTTGGCCAAACCTCAGAACTACACCGTGATCTTGGATGAGGAGCTGGAGCAGCCCAGTTCTCTGGTGCTCATACCCAACCAAGGGTAAGATAAGCACCTAAAAACCAGTGATGGAAGAAGTACTCACATTTTTTACTCAAGTAAAAGACTAAAAGTATCCATACCCTATTGTAGAAATAGTCTACAAGTTTGGTGGTATTCAAAATGTACTTTTGTAAAAGTGCAAAAGTATTGGCATCAAAATGTACTTAAGCTGCCAAAGGTAAAAGTATTCATTATGCAGCAGCTCCCATTTCACAAGTTTTCAAATGTATAAAAATCCTTTGAAAATAGCAGATCTTGTTGTGAACTTGAAGATCGTCTCTTTTCAAATTGCCAAAGTATATACATGTAGGTCTGAAGTGGTTTTGTCATAATAATCCTTAATCAATAATAATCAATCTACAAAGTAACTAAAGTTTTCAATTAATTGTAATAAAAGTACAATATTTACCTCTGATATTTAGTGGAGTAAAAGTATTGAACATTGGAAATACTTAAGTACAATTTTACTTGAGTAAATGTATGTAGTACTTTACACCACTGGATTGGTGACATGGTTGGCAGCCTGGCAGAGATCTCAATGGTCTGGCAATGTGAGACTAATTCTGTCTGTCTCTTGCGCTCGTCTCCCTCTCAGTTTGATGTTGTGGTCTGAGATTGGCAGTGCCCCTCAGATCGGGCGGGCAGGGATGGATGGCACACGGCGGCAGGTCATAGTGAACAAGGGCCTGAGCTGGCCGGTCAGTCTGACCTTTGACTTCCTGGATAACCGCGTCTACTGGGCAGATGAAAAGCTGCGCTGCATTGGATCCACTTCTTTGGATGGGCAAGGTGTCAAGGTAGGACAAATAGACGAGCTTGCATCGTTGTGGAATACTTGTACCACTTAAGCCAACTAACTTACTTGTAAGACGAATAGCGAAAAAGTGCATCGACAGTAAAAGCTCACAAAATGTTGCATTGTGACACGTTGAGCTTGTATAGTAGATGCACAGGTTTCACAATTTTTTAAAAATGTATTAGGAAATTGAGGCAATAAAAAACACGTTTTGTGTAGTCACAAAATCCCAAGGCACACCTGGACTTGTCTCATGTTAACATGAGTTAACATTAATACCACTGTCTTCATGGGTCAGATCCTCCAGTTGGCGGAAATGGCGAGTCCTTTTGCAGTGGAGGTCTTCAACAACAGGGTCTTCTGGTCCGACACCAAGAGGAGGACAATCCGCTCGGCCGACAAGAACACAGGAAAGAACCAGAAAGTTCTGTTAAAGAGGCCCGGCCAGCCATTTGCACTCAGGGTGAGTCTCTTCACTGCATTTGACTTGGAACTCAAACTTGGAACTCAAACGTTTGCAACCTGGAATTTCACATGAAGACCTGTAGTCTTGAGGTTTCATTGTGATAATGGTAATACCGTATGTGACAGCCTGGTTGCTGACCCTGTCTCTCGTCCCTGCAGCTGATCCATCCCCTATCCCAGCCACCTGTCTCCAACCCCTGCCATCACATCAGGTGTTCCCACCTCTGCGTTTTGTCTCCTGCAAACAAGGCCCTGCCCAGACCAGGGGCTCCTAATTTAGCCTCTCAGGGACCCACGGCAGTGTGCCGATGCCCACCAGGACTGTCTCTCAGCCAGGACAAAGTCACCTGCGCTCTCTCCTTGGATGCCACCTTCCTGCTGCTGTTGTCTTCAGATACAGTCACACAGGTGTGTGTGTGTGTGTGTGTGTGTGTGTGTGTGTGTGTGTGTGTGTGTGTGTGTGTGTGTGTGTGTGTGTGTGTGTGTGTGTGTGTGTGTGTGTGTGTGTGTGTGTGTGTGTGTGTGTGTGTGTGTGTGTGTGTGTGTGTGTGTGTGTGTGTGTGTCAATTCCCCATGACCAACATGGTTCTTTACACTGCTAACCCCTACAGTTGTACTGTGGAGCTTGTAGACCAGTGATTCTCAAAGACCTCCAGTTTGATATGCATTAGGCCACAGACCACCATTACATTTTATATCGCAGGCAGGACCCCATTCTACACTGCAAATCCTCAGTGTTAATTACAGTGACAGTGAGGAGTTTCACTGGGATGCATAAGCGTGTGGAGGAACACGCTATCCCTCCAGATCGCTCCCGGCATGCCCTGATCAAACAGTAGCAGTAGCTAGTGCAGCAAACACATATATATGTATTTTATCAAGTCTGACTTTTGCTTTCGTATCTACAATAGTCTTGGTCTCTATAGTCACTGGACATCCCGCGTGCAAAAAACGTATAAATTGCTGACCCTGTAACCACGGATGTTAACTCGAAATTAGCAACCTGTGTGCACTGTATTAGTCTGTATGCTTCAATAGATGTGTTTTAATCCCGTCTGTGTCGGATTCTGTCTGAAGTTCCCTGTATTCATTAATGTTGGTGGCGGGGGGGTATCAGGTGAAAGCCGGTACTACACTGGATGTAAACGGGATGTAAGGGAGGAAATAAAACTGCGTTCAGGCACTTATGGGATTGCGTACAATTTGCAACATTAGATGCATTGGTTAACTTTTATAACATGTCATGTTGGATATTTCATTATTTGTGGTTGATGGTGCATCTTTCAGTCTCAATCGGTTTACCTACACCTACCTTCATGGTTGATGTTGCATCTAATTCACTCTCTTGGTCTCATCTCTACAGGTTTACCTACGCTCCCTCCATGAAGGTTCCAACCTGAAGAATCTCCCCAGTATGGGGAGTCGTGTGCTGGGTCTACCTGGCATGTCCGTGTCGACGGGACTGGATGCAGTGGTGGATGGCATGTCTGTGTACGTGGCCTCCTCGGGGCTCGTCACCCAGCTGAGACTTGGCAACACCAGATCTAGACAGGGACTGACCCCTGTGGGACGAATCCTTAGACTTAGGGTAAAGAATAATAATAGTTTACAGTGTCTCCCTCTCGCTGTCATATTGTCTGTCTCTCCTACACTGTCTCCCTCTCAGCTATCATATTGTCTGTCTCTCCTACACTGTCTCCCTCTCAGCTGTGATACTGTCTGTCTCTCCTACACTGTGTCCCTCCTCAGCTTTCCTGCTATCCGTCTCCCCTACACTCTAGTAAATAACACATTCAAGCTATGCTAAAATGCTGTCTCCTTTTGGAATAATGTCTTTGTAGGATGATGTCATCACAGCTATGGCAGTTGATTGGGAGACCTCTAACCTTTACTGGAGCAGCTCCAAGCTGCCTCTCCTCCATGTGACCTCTTCTCACTATGGTTATACCATCCCTCTCCTGCAAGGGTCACTACAGGTAACAGTCTCCGTCTCTGCTGAGCCATAGCCTCTTCCCACAGTTAACTTGCAATAGTGTTGCTGTCGCCAGAAACATTCTGTCTCCATATTATATCTTTTTGATATTTTTAATATATTATGAATTGCTTCCTTGTCTTTTTGTCTTCAAGGGTACCACATCCATTGCACTGCACCCCCCTGCAGGACGCCTGTGTTACTCTGTGATCAGGAAGGTGGACGGTAGCAGTCGCTCCCAGATAGAGTGCGCCTTCATGGATGGACGCAACTGGCAGCTGCTGTGGGACAAATCCAACATACCCACCTCTGTTGTCTTTTCAAGTGAGGGAACCGATGTCTTCTGGGCTGACATAGGTGAGACACAGAAATAATTCCATGTTCTACAACAAGTACAGGTTAAAACATGACAGACCAGTAAGCAACAGCGCAATGGGCGTGCCGATGTGGAAGCATAGAAAGTAGTCGGCTGTATTGTCAATGCACTTCGACACAGCCATTATTAACCCTCTGCCATCTGGCATTTTGCTTTACAATACAAAATGACTATAATAATACATAGAATGTATATAGCGCTTTTCTAGGTACCCACCTAGAGCCGCCCCGTCGCACACCTGAGACAGCGGGATGCACCTCTTCCCATGCGAGCACTGGAACTCACCTAAACAGTTAGATCAGACAGAGCCATGCATGTAGAACAGTGGTTCCCAGACTTTTTAGTTCAAGGCTCAAAAGAGCAATTAGACGTTTCCGGGACCCAAACTAGTGAAAATAGTAGATCTACGTTTAAAGGACAACTTTGTTTTTTTACAACCAAGTTTTATATTTTAGCTTGTAATTAAAGTAAATAAAAGATGAGTGTTCTTTTTTTTTTGCTTTCATCACGGTGTACTATAAGGTCAGCCTTATGCACCCTGCCATGTTTTTGAAATACTTTTGTAAGGGATTTTGTAAGGGTAATTATGTGTGTTGTAGGTGATGGTACCATCAACTCCATTGGACTGGATGGCTCAAGATACCGCCAGTATAAAACTGGGCCAAATCTGGTCACTTTCACACGGACTGACAACATACTACTGTGGATCACTAGAGAAAAAGGTGAACACACACACACTGTATTTACTATACTTGAGGACATCAACATTTTATGAATGCCATTTTTAACCATAACTCTAAACCCGACAGTTGTCTAAACCCTAACCCTTTTGTTTACAACAGAGAATGCATGCTTTTTATGAAGAAGTTGGGGTCAAATCTCCTGTGCGATTATTATCATGCACATATTGTACTTTGCTCTATTCCTAAATTATTATCCTTCATATTCTGTACACGCTGAAGTTTTTACTTGTTTCCTCCTTTAAATTGTATTGTTAATTTTTTAATATAACTTTTAATATATTGTTGGCACATTCTGTGATGCATCACATCACTATTTCACCGTACATCCTTGAGTGACAAAAGTGCTTGGTACTGTTTAGGCCACTAGATGGCACTACAGAGCTGGAAGCTGTAATAATGATTGACCATAACCGCTTAAACCCTATACTTAGGTGATCAGGGGTCCCCCTGGGCTCTATACTAGGTCTCCTTATTTCCTTAAACAGCAAATCTCTCCACCAAGCTGATCTCAAAGCTCACAACGCGTCGCAGGGTGACGGCGTTGTGAGTTTGTAGACCAGCCTATTGTCAATGGTGGACTCTTTAGGAAGGGAAAAAGTACATTATGAATTAACCACTTAAGCCCTATTTCAGCTATAGTGACATTTTCTAAAAAATATATATCAATAATGGTGAAAATGGCAAGCTCACAATGCATAAAGTGATGGGTTATGAGCTTGTATATTTGTTTTTTCAGGAAAATCTTTGAATTTGTGGATGTCTAAATAACAATGCATTGATAGTAAAAGGAAAATGTACTATTTTTGAGCGTTTTTTTTTATCATGATAAACAATCCCTAGTCCCAACCCACTGTTTGGGAAACACTGGGCTAATCTGTCTCTCTTGTCCCTCCCCCCCCCCTCCTCCTCAGGTACATCCAGGGTATGGTACAGTAATAACACGGAGCACAAAGAGTTGTGGTTTGAGGTGGAGACCAGCTTTGTGACCATGAAGTCGTACAGCCGGGCCACCCAGTCAGGTTGGTCTCTTTGTCTTCATGACATAATGGTCATTTATCAGAGACACTACTGTAAAAGTGTCACTTTTAGCCATTTTGTTAGAGTTGCAATTTGCTCTTTTTCTCTCTCACCGACAGGAGGTCAAACTTTAAACCAACCCTCTGGATTGGATGTACTGTAGCAATATCACAGGCCTCACGTAGCCTTCAGGTTACTGATTTATATTGGGGCAATATGTAGGAAAAAAGGTAGACAATTTGACTCGCCAGTTTCTCACACGTTTGTATCTGATTGCTCACATGTCACATGATGTCCCTACCTGCTTGCTTGTCTCTCATTGTATTGAAAGTGTAAAGTATTCAGTATGAAAAGCTTTACCTTTTATGTCGGTTGCAGATCTTCTGCAACGGTTACTAAGCTTACCATGTTCATCGAGGTGTAAGCACTGTTGTTACACTCGAGTCATATCGTGTATCGTATTGCAAACGGGATATTTAGCATACATATAGATCTGTAATTTTGTATATCCATAATTTATATTCCTGTCACTCAGTTCCTGCTATCATTGGATCTAGCAGGGGTTGTAGTGGCATGATCTGTCTGTTTGAGGTCTTTCCACGGTGAAGCCTGGTGCAAGTGTTAATGGGTGAAACTTTGGAAAGGCCTGTTATTATTAATGTGTAGCCGGCATTGAGTGGACTGAAAAGGCCCACTCAGTGGACTGAAAAGGCCCACTCAGATTGTATTCAAGTTGAATAGAGGGCAGGTTCACATGATACCTTGTGAGAGACCAATGTTGGCAGGCTTTGAACGATCCCAGTCTGTTTGTGTGCTGTGCTGAATGGGTTGCGCTCTCTCCCTCCTCCTCTCTCTCCCCCTCTCCTGATCCCTCCCTCACTCTCTCCCTCTATCCCCCTCTCCCTCCCTCCGACCAAGAGCATAGTGCGTAACAGGTCATGTCAAATTCCGCGCCTCCTCAAAACAATGGTGGTGGGAACCCTTTCCTTGCAGCTAAAATCTATACAACCCACTACTTAAAATTCTACTCTTTATTGACATGATCAAGTTCAGGGTTTTTATTGTCACATCACATTAAAAAAACATATATATTATGGCAGACCAAGACATTGATATGTATTACTGTATATCGTCGCTGTCGGGCAGAAACCTTGCATCTCCATATTACAGCAACTGCTTTTTCTCGCTGCTTTTGAAAGATGTGAAGGTGGTTAAGTATGTCTGTGGAGCTCAAACTTTCATGTCAAAGACCCCCAAAATGATATGTATTTGGCCCGTGGACCCCCATCTCAAAATATGTTGTTCCAGGGTCTCAAAGATTTGAGTAAAACATGTATATATTGAAAGATTAAATAGCAGATCTACAAGCTCATCATGCTATGAGCTTGAATATCTGCTATTTTTGAATAGCCAAAGTATAAAATAATTTAAGTGGTTACACAGATGTGTTCCTGGTTTCAATGGGTTAACTGTACAACCTAATCTGTTAGACTGAAAATGTTTTGTTTTGGGTTTTAATCCAGGGTCCAACAGCTGCATGGAGAACAACGGGGGTTGTCAACATCTGTGTCTGGCCCATCCCGAAGGTCGCACCTGTAGATGCGATCAGGACTTCCGCCCTATGGGAGACACCGCCTGTGTGCCCCTCCCTCCATGCACGTCTGTCAGCAAGTCCTGTTGGGACGGGAGCAGATGTTTCCTCTACTCCAGGTTCTGTGATGGACACGTGGACTGTGCAGACATGTCTGATGAAGTGGACTGTAGGTTTTCATTCAAACCTTTATTTATTCTCGAAGGAACATTGAGGTTGCACTCATTTGCAGTGCCGAAATAGCCTGTTCCAGACAAATCTGCCTTTGCAAAAAAATAATATAAAAAATAGAGATTTTATTTCTCCCTCCGAAGTTGTAAGGGACCAATCAGAGCCCAGTATGCAAATATGGGGCTGGTTTATCACCGGAGGCATTTTTTTTATTTGCCACTCGAAAATGCAGGTTCCACACAGAGATTCCAGACTAATATCTACGCAGTGATATTAGTCTGGCCATGCCAGGCTAGTGCCAAGATGCATCACAAACCAAATACAATTGCATGTTCAACACACACTTCAAATTAGGTGTTTTTAAATTTTATTTGTGCTTCTCAGACATTTTGTGTAGATCAGCTATTGAAATAATCTTGATTTTTTTTTATCACCATGTTATAGCGGTCTCTGCCATAAAGTCTTTTGGTCCTTGATATGAAAATGTTTGAGATCCACTGCTCTAAACCGCCTCAGGTCCCAACAAGATCTCGATGGCGTCGGACAAACCCAACGCTCCCAGTCCTGATCTGAAGACGCCGTCGTCCTCCTCTCCTCCTCCTGACGTCCGGACGGACTCCAAACCCCTGCTTGTGCACGACTCCTCGTCATGTGACCTCCAGCTCTGTAGCGGTCATGGCAGCTGTGTCCCGGAGGTCAAAGAGACTCGATGCCACTGTGATGGCGGCTATGAAGGAGCGAACTGTGAACAGGAAACGAGAACTAGCCACGCACCTCTGGTCCTGGGACTGATGGTTCTCGTAATCAGCTTGGCTGTCATCGTTGTCGTTTGCAAGAAGAGGTATGAGGAGGAATTCACCTTATCACGTTCCCTGTGTAGGAGAGACGGGCAGTAGACAGATTCCTGTGACATTTTGTTCAATTTAGATTTTTATCCCCATCTCCAGGCCTGGGTTCAATTCCCTTTACATTCAAGGCAATTCAGGAAGTAGGCTAAAGGGAATGTTATCTGTAAAATTGATATTAATGTATTATGTTAGAATGACTAACGATCAATGACATCTCTGAAAGAGTTGTACAATACTTATTATCAGTGGCGTCATTTGGGGTCCCAGTGGACAGTTGTCACCTCCTAGCGTTCACATTTAACCTTGATTTAGTATTTCGCATTTACCCTGTATTCATATTTTCTCCACCTCCTGAATTGTTTTTGCAGATGAATCAGATTTTTAGATTGCAGATTATAAAGTACATCTCAATCCATACCGATCCATCTACATGTGACATGTTAGAGACATGTTTTCTTGTCTGCAACCATACATTCATTAACCACTTTCAACATGGCATCCCTATTTTGGGCATGTCATTAACTTTTTTAACTTTTCTTTAAAAAGAATATACGCTCAAAACGCATTGCGATAACGTATAACTTGTTTTGCCACCCTTGTTCCTTTTTCCTGAAAATATGCCTCTGCTTATTTTGTGAACGCATGGAAGGCCTTTTATATTTCATCTAAACTTTCCCTCTGCTGCTTCAGTAATTTGAACATGTCATGCTCTCTGTAGGAGGTCTGGGAATAGAAACCCAT
This sequence comes from Gymnoscopelus microlampas, assembly GCF_963454915.1. NCBI lineage: Eukaryota > Metazoa > Chordata > Actinopteri > Myctophiformes > Myctophidae > Gymnoscopelus > Gymnoscopelus microlampas. Next base: position 13,871,445 of record NC_139958.1, read on the forward strand.
CCATTGAGAAGGAAACTTTGATGACTGACATGGGTCCAGCGTTGCCCGGCAACCTCTATGACCCTGACATGATGGAGGTACTGTACACAGTCTGGCCAATGAACATTAATGATACAATCCTCTGTGATCATTTAACTCTTGACAGTGTACAAATGGAACCAGATGGTCCCTTGTACACACTGTTACAAATGGATAAATTAACACTGAGGATTTTACTGCTTATCTGAAAATATCTATAGTAAAAGCACATGTTATGTACATAATACAAAGAGGGCTACAGTTTTCTAAATGATTAGTGAGAGATAAGGTCTGCAGTTTTCTAATGATTAGTGAAGGATAAAAACGTCAAAGACGTAAAGTAAAAAAAATAAGGCCCTCTTCACAATGTAAAATAACTTTAGTAAAAGACTAGTGAGCCTCAATGATATACAGTATATGCATGCATACATGTAGAAGAAAAATAAATCCTCATTAAATGCAGAATGCAGCAGATTTATGATAATTATTCTCTTCTCTTCCAGGATCTGGACAGTCCAGTTGATGCATTTGTTGTTCGGGAAGAGTTCAGAGAGCCTCCACTGTTCGACTCTGTACATCCCAAATAGATGAAATTCAATGTCCAATCTGACACTGTTTTGGCAGTCATGAAATTAATTGTCTAATATGACACTGTCTTGGCAGTCATGAAATGAATTGTGCAATATGATGCTGTCTTGGCAGTCATGAAATTCATTGTCTAATATGACACCGTCTTGGCAGTAGCTATGATACAACTTTTAACTGCACAGTAAAATCCCAAGAGTTAATTCAACTTAATGTATGCACTCTTCGGAGTTAAATGAACAGAGGATTTTACTTTGTGGTGCTGTGCCCTCTCTGGTCTCTTGAGGTCAGTGTATTCAAGACTCTACTAAAACCTTTGCCGTTTTTCTACCTGTGTAATTTATTTCATCATTTGCATCTTGCTGGTCATGAATTTTAACATGGTGATGTCAAACAGTTGTTTGAAATAAATTCTATTGGAGGAACCACAAACCGGACTCTGCCCCTTCTATTATTTTATTACCAGTAATTTATCAAATAGCCATTTCAATAACTGTATAACTCATGTAATACTAAGACGTCAACTGATTGATTGAATACTTTATTAATCAAAAATGTGAACAGCACGTGTAGTACAGACATTAAGGCTGAAAGGATAGCACAAAGTCCTAGGGACTTGTTTACTTTGTGGTCCTACTATATGTATTCAATTAATCAACATAGCATAACAATAACACATTTGTCATCAACAAATACAAACACTACGGTAATATGTACAAGGGAGAAAAAGGAAAAATGGCGGCAGTGAATGACACCTCCTTTCTATGGGAAAATGCATTTACTGCATCTCCCGTTGTGGTCTCCTGATTTTTTTCAGGCCAGTTTTGAAAGAAACCAGTGATTTATATACAGTATATATATATTTGAATGGATGGTGTCGGGGGATTCCACATTTTGGTGGGAGAGTAGTATGAGCAGTTCCCCATGTTTGTTCTATATTTGGGTAGTACTAGATCGATTCCACTCACTCCCTCTAGTGTTGTGGGTGTCACTTAGCCTGGTAAACCCTCCCTCCAGAAATCAAATGGAAATGAGATTTCTGGAGGGAGGGTTTACCAGGCTAGGTGTCACTCACTTTGGAGAAGAAGTTAGTCAGGGATGAGGATATATTGAGAGCACTACCCCTTTAACTATTTTAAATACCAATCCCATGCTAATCCTTACACACCGGGAGCGTTTAATTTTCATTAATTTAAACGCGTCATGAGTACTTAATTGGTGTGATTAATTTGTGTTATGAGTAGTACAGTATTTCCACATGAGAATATTAACGTGGAGATAAAGCAAAACATAGTTCTTTTTCAAAGCGAGGTTCATTTTTTTCCACTGCAAATAAAAGCATCAACCTGTATGAATGAGGCTTCTCCAAATGTATAGTTTGATCTGAAATATTTGTGATTCATTTTCAGATTGTTAATCATCACACTCCCAATGTGTATGGACCTTAACCATGATTTAGCACTAAGATGTTACATTAACTCTGGTTTATCCCTAAGATAGTTCGAATAGAATAGTTCCCACTCCTTGGGGTGTTTCTTTTTTGTCACCGTATATTTGCACATTTTGCATGTGCAAATGCATTTACCCATCCTAAACTACTAGGTGCAGTGAGCGTCATTGTACGGCGCCCGAGGAGCCGAGTCAAGAGTTTTTTCTCCCTATTTTGAAAACTTCAGCCAAAAATAGCAGATCTACAAGCTCAACACCTCACGCTGCGAGCCGTTGTGAGCTTGTAGATTGGCTTTTTTGGGCAAAGGTTTGGTGTAGATAAAAAGAGCACTAAGTACAGAGTGAAAGGTCAAATTTACTAAGTATTGACGGTGTGGTTAAATGTCTGAAAATGCAACATTGAAGAAGTCAGTGTTGGTGTCAAATAACTGTCCTGGTTGAATGTGTGTCATTGACAGGAAACGGATGCATGTATGTTATGTTCTAACTTCCATTACATTACATTGATGTGTCACACACCGGAACCATGAATATTAATATACAATAAGATGGGTACAACATGGTCTCTTTGAGGGCCTCTGTCATGCAAGGACAGTTAGACTATTACAGTGCTAACTTCTCTTTTCATTTTTTTTTTAACTTGTTTTGGCTAACTTTTAATCTCAATTCCTACGGTCTCTCTCCTACACTGTCTCACACTCAGCTTTCCCACTGTCTCTGTCTCAGCTGTCCTACTGTCTGTCTCTCCTACACTGTCCCTCTCAGCTGTCCTACTGTCTGTCTCTCCTACACTGTCTCCCTCTCAGCTGTCCTACTGTCTGTCTCTCCTACACTGTCTCCCTCTCAGCTGTCCTACTGTCTGTCTCTCCTACACTGTCTGTCTCTCAGCTGTCCTACTGTCTGTCTCTCCTACACTGTCTCCCTCTCAAAAGTGAAGTCTCCTTTCCTCGGTCCATGGGAGGACGGTTGGCTGACTGGCAGCGGTCTGTTTGTAGAGGTGTGTTTGTGGTGACTGGTGAGCGTGCCTCTGCCTGGTCCAGACTCAGATCCCTGGGGACTATATTCCTGTTGTAACCTGTTGTTTTTCTCTCCTCCTCCTCAGTTGTTAATAATCTGACCATCCCCCCACATGCCTGAAGGAACACACCACGCCCATTCCACAGAAATGTATCAGCATTCACCTGGAGGCAGGAAAGAGGTGGGGTCTATTCTATTGTTTTGTTGTAAACAAGAAATGTGATTCACTTTGACCACTCAAGCCCTATACTATGTCGTACGACAAAGTGAAAAGCGCTGATCTACAAGCTTGTAGATCGGCAATTTGTGGCGAAGAGATTTGGTGTAGAAGGGGGGTAAAAAGGAGTGGACCATGTACAGTATAAAGCCCCTGGGAACCCTGGGGCTAAGTATATAGGGGTTTAAGTGGTTAATTCAATGTTAGAAAGTCCTATGATTACTTTTTTATCCTAGCATTGTGACTGTGTGTGTGTGTGTGTGTATGTGACTGAGTCGGAGTGATTCAGGAATCAGTTAATATAGTATTTAATAAAATCCTGGTGTGTTGCTGTACTTAAGCCATTACACCACACATGTAAAGAGTTGTGTGAGTGTTTGTTTGTGTGTGTGTGACTCAGAGCTCAGGTAAAGGTACAGCTAAGGGAGGGGTGTCTGCCTGGGTGGATGGGCAGGTATTTACAAGGGCTCCGGTTCCTTCCTCTTCCTATGCTTTTGTTCCGAATTCCTTCACTGAAAAGAGAAGTTAAATGTATTCCCACACACAGACACACGCATTTTCCATAGGCAGTCAAACTGACGAGATTTCAAAGCAAGCCCTTTCATTATAGAATATCAGCTCTACATTCCTCGCTCTGGTGAGTAGATGCATTTTGCGATAAGATAAGATACAGTACCGGTATGTTCTACCGCTAGACCTGTGTGTGTGTGTGTGTGTGTGTGTGTGTGTGTTGTCCTGCCCCTAAGTCTTTGTTTAGCACTAATCTATTGGGTTTTTGGCTGAACCTGAACAACCTGACAGACTTTGACTTGCCTTTCACAGCCATCAAAAAATTCTTTACATTGTTATCAGGTGGTCTGAGGCACATGTGTCTCTTTAGAGTTCACACACAGTAAACTCGCTAGTGTTCATTTATCCATTTGTAACTCAGAGAGCATACACATTTACGGATCCATTTGGTTCAATTTGTACACTCTCTTCTGTGACTGTTAACTATTGGTTAAGCTGTGTTATTGTGTGTATCAACTGTTCGTATTCCAGTATTCAACATATACTTGAGTAAAAGTACAAAAGTATTGGCGTCAATATATACTTAAGGACCAAAAGTAAAAGTACTCATTATGCACAATATCCCATTTCATATCTACAAGCTCACAACACGTCGCTTGAGCTTGTAGATCGGCTATTTTCAAATAGCCATGACTAAAGTGGTTAATGTATGTTTTACAAAGTAACTAGTAACTAACGTTTTCAAATAATTGTAGTGGAGTAAAAGTACAATATTTGCCTCTGAGATGTAGTGGAGTAGAAGTAAAAGTACAGAAAACTGAAAATACTCCAGTAAAGTAAAAAATACCTCAAGATTACCTCAACATTTTACTTGTACAGTACTTGAGTAAATGTATTTAGTTACTTTACACCACTGATTTCTAGTCACTCTTTGAGTACAAAGTTAGAATGTAGACTCATGGTGTGTTTAACCACAAGGACAATGGTCCTTTCTCAACAATGATGTGCTGTTTTAACAGGCAGTGGTTGTGGCACTTTTTAACCTGTTGAATGAAGTAGGTATTGTATTTCAGTTCCGCCTTATTTTATACTTCTGTTTGGTGTTTTAGCCTCACAATGTGCTCATAGTCTCAGATTTTTTTTTGTCTCTTGGGTTTTAGGTTTTATTACATGAAGAGATATTTACTGTACTGCGAGTGAGTCGTCATTATGTCATTCCTACAGTATGTTTGGATTTCAGTTGTGAAACCGCTGGCTTGTGCCATCTTGCTTGCATCACATAAGTCGCACTGTCCTCTCAAATAGACACTGGTATCTTTGTTTTGTCTTGTGACAAATGCAAAAAGCTGTCCTCACTTTCCACACAATATGAAAATAAAAATGACAGCAGCAGATAAACAACTACATTTACTATATAAATATAGTTCTGCATGAAAGTCATTGATGCATCATCAAAGGACAACTTCACCCATTTTCAACCTATGTTCATATAAATGGTCCTCACTAATGCTCGTGACAATATGGTACCATTTTTCTGTACTCAGTCTTCGTCTCAAAGGAGGGCTGTGGACAGTTCAGAAACCCACCTACCAGTGACTTCATCGAACGGGAATCCAAGCTAATAGAAACGGCAGGCTTTCTATTCCTGGAAAGTTGGTATGCTATAGTAGAAGCCATTGTTCTTGCATCAATACAAATCTAATTAGATTCTTTTTTAAAGATACCTATCGATGTCACTGGTTTCCGAACTGTCCACAGCCCTCCTATGAGACACAGTAGATTTTTTAAAAATAATTTTATAATGAGCATTAGTGAGGACCAATTATATGAAGATAGGTTGAAAATTACTGAAGTCGTCCTTTAAGCTCTGTATCACTGTCCTTTAGGTCAAACTGGCTGGATGGGGAGCATAGATGTTCACACCATAACCCTAAATCTAACCCCAACCCCAATAGGACCCTGGGAACACATAAGAATGACCCTGTTGGGGGCACGGTGGCGCAGTCAGTAGCGCTGTCGCCTCACAGCTAGAAGGTCCTGGGCGATTCCCGCAGGGGACGCTGTGGGCGCTGGGGGCATGTTCTCTCCTCCGCATCATCAGTGCCCATACCCTAGGTGGGGTTGGCGAAAGGGCCTCTCTGTGTGGAGTTTGCATGTTCTCCCCGTGTCCCCTAGGGTAGGTACCCTCACAAAAACATCCAGTAATCCTGGTCACTATACTGCCTCCCCCTGGCCAGCCGGGGCGCCTGATGGAGGGGAAAGAAGCTGGTTGGAATAACGTGTTCATTCCACGCGCTACGTCCTACCGGGGAAACTCTCCCCTGTCAGGTGACAAGAAGGTCAGTTGGCTCTCATGCATTGAAGGAGGCATGAGCTCGGCCCTGGCCTCCCTAGGTTGGCAGAGGGAAGGTAGGATTACATAGACAATTGGCACTGGGTGTAAAAAATGGGGTTACAAAATCGTAAAAAAAAAGAAAAAAAGAATGACCCTGTTGGATGTTAGCTAGGCGACTACTGTACATCCATGGCTGGAGAGGGTTCCTTCCCTTTAAACCTTTGTTTCTTTTGGTTGTTTGGACTACCAATCAACAATAGTAGGCATGCTCTACTCAGTGCCAGTGGTACAAAATGTCAGGCTTGGGTTCAAATCCAATAGAACAGTAAAGTTACATAGTGCAGCTTTAATATGTATTTAATAATACAATAAATAATAATAAAATCCTATGAGATTAGTAGGTTGGAGGACACAGTATGAAAGCTGAGAGGGAGACAGCGTAGGAGAGACAGATAGTAGGAAAGCTTTGAGGGAGGCAGCATAAGAGACAGACATTATAGAAAAGATGAGACGAAGACGGTGTAGGAGAGACAGACCGTAGGAAAGTTGCAATGGAGACCGGGTATGAGTGACAGACGGCAGGAAATCTGAGAGGGAGACATCATAGGAGAGAGAGAGACAGGACTCTGCTGGGATGAGACCTCATCCTAGACCAAGGGTTCCCAAACTTTTGAGTCCGCGACCCACCCAAAATAATCATATTTGAACTGGGGACACCCCACCCTGACAAGCACTTGGAATTGTAAGCATGACATTTAGTTTGACTCGCTTCCACAGATCAATATTGTGAAAATAGTGGAACTAAGCTCACAACGCCTTGCACTAGATTGGCTATTTTCACAAAGTTTGCCTCTTTCTTACGTAATATTTGCCAATTTGGTATTAAAAAGGTCTTAAAAGTCATTAAAATGTCTCTAGAAATGTGCAGATACCCTACACTTATACTGATGGCTGGTTTGTTTATTGTTGAGTGAGAAAACAATGTTGCACATTAAGCTAATCATCTGGGGACCCCCCCAAAATAACTTGGGGTCCCCCCTGGGGGTCCCGACCCGCAGTTTGGGAACCACTGTCCTAGACCAGCATTTTATAAGTGTAGGCTATAATCCTTATGATACAGTCCAGTGGTTTTTACAGTGCTTTGTTTGGATTTGATCATTTAAATGGGACTGACCTGCTCATACACACAGTAACTGTTCATTTATCCATTTGTAACTCTTGTTAGTGTGTACACATTACATTTGTACACACTCTGAGTTAAATTCATATGTACACTGCAGGTGTGGCTAATGGAGGGCTTTGCCAATAAGGGCGTTTTCTGTGTTGTGGTTCCTCTGTGTGAAACAATGGCTGATCGCTGTGTGTGTGTGTGTGTGTGTGTGTGTGTGTGTGTGTGTGTGTGTGTGTGTGTGTGTGTGTGTGTGTGTGTGTGTGTGTGTGTGTGTGTGTGTGTGTGTGTGTGAGAGAGAGAGAGAGATGGGTATATGTATGTGCATATGTTCATCTGTCAGAAAACATACATTTATGCATACTGTACATGTGTATAATGAGCATATGTTTGTGTCGTACATATATTTTTGTGCACATACAATTGCGTCTGTCTGCCTGTCTGTATAGTGTTGTGCATGCATTTGTGACTTGTGTGTTTTTGTGGTGGTGAATGTGCATGTGTCACTCTGCCTGTACAGTGTGTGTGTGTGTGTGTGTGTGTGTGTGTGTGTGTGTGTGTGTGTGTGTGTGTGTGTGTGTGTGTGTGTGTGTGTGTGTCAATGTACATGTGAGTTTGTGATGTGTGTGTGCGTGCGTACATGCGTGTCTGTCCAGAAGATGCGTTTTTGTGCGAAGGTGAGATGACTCCAGACATGATGCCACCCAACAGTTCATTAAAGGGATAGTTCACCCAAAAAATAACTTTTCCTATCGATTAGTCACCCATGGCGACTTGAATTCATGGATATTTTTTTGTTCTACAAGCTCACAATGTGTTCACATTGTGAGCTTGTAGTTCTGCTATTTTCACTACATGTTTTCCCCACATCAGGGACGCTAGGTTTTATGTGGGTAAAACAAATCCCAACATCAGACCAACATGAGAATGTGGGATGGGGTCTGATGGCTGATTTAAGCAGTCACACCTGGCTCGAGTCAACCTAACTGGACTCAGAGCTGGGTGTGATTACACACCTGTGTGCATCAAGGTGATCGATGCACAAAGGATAAAACTATCTCCCGTCCACGGCTGTTCCAGCCTTGTGGAGATAAAAAAATAAGTCATCCCCACACACATTCACCCTCTGACATGACAGGTCTGGTATCTGCGTTTTGTGTTACATTTATATACCTAAAACCTTGACTGTCGTCTGTCCTACAGTTGAGCCTGTCTCTTTTGTACAGTGTGTCTAGTTACTTGATGAGCCTTTTGGTTTGAATGAACTCTTCATTGAATGTAGGACAATGGAGAGTGCTGAGTTTATCTGGAAAGCAGAACAGAGAAATAGGATACCGTGCCACAGTGTCACATGTTTTTGGGGGACTCTCCATTGGGGAATAAGTCTGACTGTTATCAACCAGCACTGACATGAACTGTGGTTGACTGTTTGTTGAACAGACTACCAGAGAAATATATAGGCTTTAAATGACATTTTAAAAACCGTTTTCCAAGACTAGCTTAATTTCCATGTGCAGTGGGTGCATGTTGTAACATTACTGAAGGCTTTAGCTCTTTGTTGATGCTCATTTCACAGTCATTGAGCAATGCTGCGGCTGACAGCTTGCTAGCTGTGCCAATGTGCCAGGCCCTCACAATTACTGACGTCATTCAAAATGCACTTTTGCCGCCAGGCAAGACAGTGTGTTGGGACTGTGTGCGAGATCATTTTCTTTTGTTGCATTTCAGCGTTTTGAGACGCTCTTCAAAAGTTGCTTACGTGTGAAATAAAATGGCTTAAATAGCTCCGATGTAGTAGCTACATTTGAAAAAAAGGTGTTAGGCAATTGCTGGTAAGGTGTTAGTTACCATGTTTTGTTTTGAGCTCCACTGTTGTAGCACTGCCTGTTGCTCTGGTGTGCACAGCAAAACCATGAGTGCAGCAAAGGAAAAGGCATGTCTCTGCTGGTGTTTAGCTGTCTATTAGAGGCTTGTTTTGTGTGTGTGTCTGTGTGTATGTCCGTAACGAATCTTGCAAACTACTGGACAGATCGTTTGATCTGTTGATGACTCAGCTGTAAAACATTTAGGTAAAAGTGGCACGTAATTCTCAAGTGAAGGCCAGAGATCATGATTGTGAGTAATGTCAGCTTTTTGTCTTTTTCAGGGCCACATCCATCCTCCAGCGCATCGATCTACACATCTCTTAATCTAATCTATCCATCCTTCATCTTCACTCATCTTGCCATCCATCCTACAATGTCTACCTCCCTCCCTCCGCCCCAGCCCAGAGGCATTGACTTCAATTTGCCCACGTGTGGGGAGATGCAGTGTAATGGGCGTGGTAAGTGCGTGGGCGCCCCAGGCGGCGGCAGTGAGATGGTGTGTGACTGTGTGTTGGGGTACAGAGGGCACGACTGCGAGGACACGGTGAACGAGGCAGTCAGCTTACCGCTGACGCTGGGCGTCCTGGCTTTCATCATCGGAGTCCTGATCCTGGCCTTCATCGTCGCTAAGATACGGCAGAAGTACAAGAGGAAACGCAGGTAAGAGACTTCTGTGTCTGCTTTCACACTGTCAAATCCTGAGGAGGGGGAAGGGATTGGTCACAGATGACTCTCTTAAAAGGGATAGTTCACTCCCAAAATGACTTTTTTTCTATCGATTAGTCACCCAATGGAGTCTTGAATTCATGGATATTTTTTAGTTTTTGTCTAATTCCTAAGCCAATAATTTGACCGGCAGCGGTTCCGATAGGAGACACAAAAGTCTCCTTTGTCTCTCAAACTTAACGTCCATATCAAGAACAGTCGGAGAGGGTTTGCCCCGTTATTTAACATTAAAGTAACAAGCACTCAAGAAAAGAGGAAATTACCTACATTTTAGAGGCAAATCTTTCCAGTGAGAAAATGGCAACTGGAGTCATCAAAAAAGTCAACCAAGAACAAGATTTTTGTACAGGATCTCCGCTGGTCAGTAGAATACTTTGAGGACTCTAACAGGAGCACTCATCCAAGGTTACTTCAACTATGCATGAACTTCATGCTACCATAACCACAAAGGCCTTAAAAACAAGGCTCCAGACACCCGAAGACAAACTGGTAAGGCTACTGCTTGACCTTACATCTGCAACTCATTTAACCCCTGCTCACTTTGCTAGGGTCAGATGGCTCAGGGTAGAGGACAGAGTACAGCAACTTGCAATGGGCCTGGTCTACAAGATACACTACACCACAAAGACACCCATGTACCTGTCAAAATACTTCACAAACGTCAATGCAGTCCACAAACACAACACCAGAGGGAGCTCCACTAATCACGTCAACCCAGATTTGGCTCTAACAAGGGGTTAAATTCGTTCTCCTGCTATGCCACAGAAATGTGTACATATTTTTGTTTTCAAACTATTTATATGATGATTTGCATAGTAGTGTATATTTATACAAAGGACCCCAATGGAAACAAGCCATAGGCTTTCAAAGGACCCCAATGGAAACAAGCCATAGGCTTTCTTGGGTTTAAACTCTTCTTAGCAGACCTTGTATTGAACTGTACTTTCCTGTGCTTTTTTTTTTGCAAACTGCTAATAAAGTATTCAATCAATCAATCAAAACTTGTTGCTGGAGTGCAATGGCCACTTTGAACAAACAGGCCTGTGTATTTAACCACAGAGAATGAGCACAAATGAACTCTCAGCTGGTAATATTTCTGTTTTTAATGTCCTGTCGTCCTGGAATGTGTTCTGTAGTATAGGAAGCAAATGCTGCTGCCTAACGCAATGGACCAGAGCTAGCTGCTGTCGTGCTAGCATGTCTGCCCCTTCCTCTCCTGCTAAAATCACTGCTGCTGTTACAGAATGTAAGACCGTGATAAACTAAACAATGATTGTATGTATGGGGATCTTAGTTTGTATATCACAGTGGTGGCTCCAGGGAATTGTGATTGGGAGAGCTTTGGGGGGGCTTTATTGTTTAGAGCAGAGGAATGAGTTTAGGCAAACAGGCGATAATGAATGACACTAATAACTTAGTTTCATAGGCCACATAACATAAATATACATTACTAAATGTTTTGTGTTATACAACGATTATGTAATAAGCAGAAGCTTATTATAGCATACAAATATGATGTCATAACTTAGTTTGGTACTAGAAGTCAGTCAATTGTCTTTCAAATGTATATTTAATTAATGTATTTATTCCATAAATATTTATAATCACAGTAGGGTTAGTGGGGAGGGGGGCTTACCATCAACCTTCAACAGCAAAACAAAAAGAAGCTCAATATAAATATGATAATGTAATATACAGTATCTGTATCCATCGATATGACCCTGCAAATAATCGGAGATTGGACATTGGCCATAATTTCATAATCGTGGGTTTATCTCTAGTTATTATCCCACCAAACGTTATAGGATAGACCCGCCTTACCTGTGTCTGATTGGCTCCCTGGCAGGCATAGTTTTACTGAGGTTAGCTTTAGGTATAGTTTTACTGTGGTTAGGTTTAGGCATAGTTTTACTGTGGTTAGGTTTAGACATAGTTTTACTGGGGTTAGAGATAGCTGCAAAAACGAGAACTGTCAATCACAGTGACTAGCCTACTGGCCAATCGCAGCGTTTTTTTTTGCCTTGAACTGCGGTCCATAACGCGGAGTGGAGTGGTGTGTGACATCTAGTGGCTGATTGTTTATAGCACTTTGAACCACTTGCCTGCACAGCTTCATTTGATTAAAATGCACTGGAGGGGAACCATCTTTCTGCACACTGTTTAGTGGTGAGCTCAGTGCCAACTGCTTGTCTTATGTAAGCACTTTGAACCATTCTGCTGTCAGTCACACCGAGAAGAAATTAATTGTGTGTTTGCTCAACAGGAGTGAAATTGCTGCATTGAGACAGGGCTACAATGTGGTTCTGTAACATGGATCGATGTCAAGGCAAGTGTCACACTGAAACAAACTGACAAGGACAACAATTAATGACTGACAACAGTTGAATGATGAATAAACTGTTATTTAAAGCAATCTGTATGGTACAGTATATTAATACAATATAACATCTGCTGTGGTGGTCTCCCTACTCTTCCATTGAGACATTTAGTGTTCAACTCAAGGGATTCATAACATGTTTGTTACCCACACTTTGTGGGTGGAGGGTATATTGCTTCAAGTGAAGTGCAAATGTCACATCCAGTGTGAACGCAACAGTGTGATGCTTTTATCACATCACAATCACATCCTGTGTAAATCCACATTAACACTCTCAGTAGCGGTATTTTTATACTTGCCCAGATCAGCTAATCATTTTAGAATATAAACCTAGTGCAGGCATCAGGTAAATTGATTGTATATAATTGTGTGAAACATGTAAGTATGTGATGCATTATGTATTCTTTCATTTTCTTTACATTGCCTATGTTATGTACCTCCTTATGTCTTTTAACTCTATTATATATTGAGAGAGACTCAACTTGGACCAAATTGGACAGAATCAATAAAGAAAATATAAGGGATAGACAATGAACTCATCATACTGATCCTCTCCTTCCTCTCGTCTCCTGCAGGGACACCAATAACCTTCTGATGGTAATTTCCTCATCAACAGAGTAACAAACATGAGGTGTTGTAAAGACATTGGATTTCATCAGAGGAACTGCTTTTTTAATAGTATCTATGTAATCTGATAGACTAAAGAGGATCCAACCTGCTACCCGATTGGCTCCCTGACCAGCTCAACCAATGACATCCTAGAGAGACTACATTGTAAGACATGTATTTATTCACACAGCGGCAATGTTCATCATATTCATCATCAACTCTACCCTGACTCTTGAGTGAGAGCAAAATGGCTGCCATGTCATTATGATCAATTGCCATAGTTTATGCAATGTCCTGCATGCTCATAATGATGGCGTTCATTGAGCCTCTTCAACACGTGCTTGACCGACAGACAGACCGACTGACTGACCGTCAGACAGACAGATGGCCTCGTTGCAATAGATTCAGATTTGCTTTGTAGATCAACTAATAATACGTCGCTGTCAGGAAGAAACCTTGATATGATGCATGTGTTAAATCTTTTTATGTTATAAATAAATGGTATTTTTCATCCTTTAACCACTTAAGCCCGATTCTATACTAGGTCGTACAACAGCGTCATGCAAAAGTAGCATTTGTGAGCTTGTGGATCTGGTGCTTTGAAAGGAGTGTCTGTGGGTTTTATAAATATTTAACCAAAATAATGAAGTATTAACACAAGCTTGTGACTAAATAACTGCATTGGATTCATTGAACAGTTTTTTTTAAATTATATTTCCTGAAAAGTAATGTGTTTTTTTACCCTATGTGTTGGACATACAAGGTTTCTGCCTGACGGCAACGGATAGTAACAGTCCATATCTGTGTACACGGTGAAATCCATACTTAATCCATTCGTAACTCTGAGAAGTAGTCTCGTATAGACAGATTGGAGACAGGGACAAAGACTCACAGGGGCCCCTGGGCCATTTATCATTGAGGGCCCCCACGCTACCCAGAATGGGCTGCTGGGTGGCCACGCACACACACATTACTTGGATTGTGGGTCAAGAAAGCACCTGTAGAGCGAGACCTGTGTACAGGATTTACAGTCTAAAAGGGCCCTACAGGAGGGCCTGTTACGGCAATATAAGAGGGGTCTTAAGCTTTTTAGAGTATTAACATATACATTTGAATGAATTGTCATTGTGGCCTGAGGCTGCCCAAATGGCCCTGATCTATAATCCGTCCATGATTGGAGATCTCCGCCTGCTGATCAATGTCTGGTGACATCTATATTCAATGAAGGGGCTTATATACTTTCATTAAAAAAAAATCAATGCGGGTTAATATTGAAAACAAATCTGTACTTTCACTCCACTATTATTTGACAACTGAAGTTACTATTTACTTTGTAGATTTTTATTTGTATTACAAAACGCATACATTAACCACTTCAGCCCTATATACATTTCGTTCATTTGAAAATGGCAGATCTACAAGATCTCAATGCGTCGCATTGTGAGCTTGTAGGTCTGCCATTTTCAAATGTTTTTGTACATTTGAAAACTTGTGAAATGGGACATTCTGCATAATAAGTACTTTCTACTTTTGGTACTTAAAGGACATTTTGATACCAATACTGTTTTATATAGGCTAAAGTATTTTTTTTTCTACATTGCTGCTTTGATACTTTTACTTAAGTAAAAAAAATGTAGTACTTTTCCCACCACTGCTGGTGTCAGGTAGGACACCTACTGATAGACAATGTTTGAAAGTAATTTGAAGCAGACGTTGGACCTGATTGGTCACTGTACTGTAGATGCAAGTTATTGTTTTTTTGTTGCAATTACCTGTCTTTGTCAGGAGAGGGAGACAATGGACCGATTGAACTATATGGCTTGATTAAAACGTATAGGCATAAAGCAGGTACTGCAGTTTTTTTTTATGCCTGTGACTTCCAGCTTATCAGGCAAGCTTTGCTAACACTGTGAATTATATCCTTTTATTGAATTGGAGTCTTTGACACACAATTGACTGAATTACTGTTGCTTTTCTGACTAAGGATAAGCAGGGGTATTATAGCCTGTATAATATCTAAATATTAGCCTCCCACAGTAAAACAAATCTGTTAATTTAGCATTTTGGCTTATTGCTTTGATGAGATCTGTAATACATTGGCATACGTGGCATGTATGAGTGACAGAATAGAATTGGTAAAATCCTCAATCTTAATTTAACTCAAATGTAACTAAGTGGACTAAGTGGAATGGGACCTCATTTGAAACAAGCTCAGTGCTTTTGAGTCTTCCAGTTTAGTAGACCTCGTATTGTGAATTTGTACTTCCATGTACTGTTGTTCTCATGTCTTACTAAATAAAGTACATCAATCAATCAATCAATCAACCCATATGGCTCCATTTACTGTATTTACATTTTCTAAGGTCAATGTGTACACTTCCTGAGTTACAGATTTTACTGTATATTGGCTAAGTTTCTTTCTCCAGATATCACAGCATTACATTTTGTTTGGTGATGGATTGCAGAATTATCCTTGATCTAGATCCTAGAATGGGGACATTGATTGATTGATTGAATACTTCATTTGTCAGAAATGTAAACAGCACGAGGTACAGTCACACATTATAAGGCTAAAAAGATGAGACAAAAAAGTCCTGGGTACTTGTTTCCATTACAAAGTTGTCAGTCTACATCATGTGTGTGTCAGCGCCGCTGGTGTGTGTGTGTGTGTGTGTGTGTGTGTGTGTGTGTGTGTGTGTGTGTGAGAGTGTGAGTGAGTGAGAGAGAGATATATTTGTCTTTGTGTGACGGGCAAGGGAAGGGCATGATCACATGTAAGAGTGTACATGTGTTTATATAGTTGCGTGCCATCTAACATATTTTTGTATACAGTATAATTGATGGACTCTGATCTGTGTCTGCACACGTGTGTGCCCTCTCTCTCTCTCTCTCTATTTGATGAGTCATGATGATGGATGTAGACACAGTGATGACACCTTGACATACACATCTAAGAGAAAATCAGAAACTGTCACCTAAACCCGGACAGATTTGTTTTCAATACTAACCCTCATTTAATTTTTTAAAGAATGTCATTTCTTTAGTTTTTTCAAAATACTGGCATAGACGGGAAAGAAGGAGGGCGGCTAAATACAGGGGAGGCATGCGTTAATCCGACTATGTGGCATCCGCGTGCGGTTAGGGTTAGGGTGCGGGTTTGGTTCGGGTTTACTGTTTAATGTCGGAGCACTGCGCTGTCGGAGGAATGCGCTGTCGGACTAACGTATTGCACCCCAAATACAGACCCCATAAGGGACCCGGCCAACAAAGTATGGAAGGTGTGAAGTGGTTTAACTGCCTCTGTGCCGTAGTATCACCATGAAAATGTCGTCACGACACTAAATAACCTCATGCTAAATCACACATTCCAAACGCGTGTACGGAAAGCTATTCTGACGCCAAATCATCGAGGACAGGTGTGCCGACAGCGAGGCCTTGAGGCTATTGAGGTGTGCCCGAGGCCGAGGGAGCCGTTAGGCGAGCGGGTGCCCGTGGCGAGCAGCTTGTGGCCTCGTGCGTTGGCAAGCGCCACTGTCCAAGTTAGCAAGTCACGGTGGACGGAATAGATTATCGCAAAGGTGGCTAGCTACAGGTCACTTAACCCAAGATTTGCGTTTACCGTTGGCTTCGTAATAGCATATACACACCTTCGAAACTGTGCTGATCTAAACTGGTTTCCGCTAGCATGCCAGAAATGGTTTCTATTCCAGTGACACAAAAACATGACCATTTGAAGCCCTGTACTTTTTGCTCCGAGAGTGACTGTGGCCCGTTCAGAACTGGTTCACCTTCATTTTGACATTCCTGGACGGTTGTACAGGAATGGCACCTGGGACAATGCAGATGAACACGCCTGATAAACTTCAAACGCTGTTTACAAGCTTCAGTTGAAGTTAAATGCTATGGCAGCGATATTAGTTGCTTGACTTGATCAATAATCTGTCGTCACTATTGTAAGATAGGATCTATTATAATTACATTTTGTGCTTATTTATGAAAATAGTCTCTTTGATTTGATAGTGGCATACAGAATATCTAAACCATATATATTAGACATGTATGGTTCTATTATGTACTGTAGCCTACCTTCTCTTAACTAATTTCTGTTATTTTCTATAAATATTATGCTATAGTGGCTTGTATCTTGTTAGTTTGTATTGCATACATTGTATTTATATACTGCATCTGTCAATGTTGCTGTAAGAATCACAAATCAACATAAAAATCATTTCATTTATCTTTACAAACTGTCTTACCCGTGCTGTTTATTTTTAAAATCTAGAACAAGGTGTGTCTGTGCAGTACGTCACCACAAAAGGAGGCCAATCATACCTGTAGCTCATATTATTGCTACATGCATCACAAAACAGACATTTCCATGGATACATTAGGCCAGTGGTTCTCAAACTTTTCCGTGCCAAGGACCCCCAAATTGATACATATCAGCCCACGGAAAAGATATGACAGGGACCCCCAAAAGAGAATTTTAAGGCTATAGCAGTGATTAATTCCGAACCATTTTAATTTCAAGGAACCCAATTTCATATGCATTAGGCTACGGATCCTATTTGATGGCATTTGTAGCTCTAGGACCCCAATATACAATGTAAAAATCAATGTTAATCTAACTCTGAGAGTGTACAAATAGAACGAAATGGACCCATTAGGGTCCATTTGGTTCCATTTGTACACTCGGAGTTACAGACCCATAAGGGCCCATTTGGTTCCTGACTATCAATCATCTGACTCAGGACCCCCTGGAACCCCCTCAAGGACCCCTGGGGGTCCCCGGACCCCACTTTGAGAACCACTGCATTAAGCTATTCTCATGTATTTTCCCAGTTAATTTCATGGTTTTGTTCTTGTAAAGCAGTTTTGTACTTTGTTAGGTGAAGTATTTATAAAGATCATTATTTCCATTTGGTCAAATGAGGCATAGACCGTCACCAGTCTAGGACAATGGTTCCCAAACCTTTTAGCTTGAGACCCAAAAGCTAAATTTGATGTCTCCACGGGACCCAAACTAGAGAAAAGACGTGAGTTTTAGATCTGCTATTTTTACTGCTTTTTTTTGTATTAATGGAATTTCTTACAAATAATTACATAATAATTGTAGTCAAACTTCTGCATGGTGTGCTTTGGAAAATGCATGGATGGATCTACAGTGTGTGCGTGCATGCGTGCGTGCGTGTGTGTGGCCTGCTGTCTACAATTCATTGAGGTGATGGTACATACGGTGACAGAGAGTATACTGTATACTGTAAACAAACATTATGTGGGCTAACCTCTGGCTCGTGTCTGATATATGAGAACACATGTAACGGATACAACATGCAGGCCAAACCGGTGGCTTTTAGAGTCTCAATCTGTATATAAATTGCAATCCAGATCTTCTGTGGTGTGGGAGACCAAACTTCTAACGCTCTGTCAAGAGGGAATCCCTGCTTGGGGCCGTTTTATTGTGTGCATAAGGTCTTATTGAGGACCAGCGGTGGAAAGTGGTTACTTTAACAAATCCATTAAGACCGGGAATGCATCTGTGTCAATTTAGATTTAGCGGCACTGAGTGCTGCGCTATGAGCTTGTAGATCTGCTATTTTGTTTTAAATCGTGAAAAATATGTGCAAATCTTTTAGTTTGAATATATATATATATATCTAAAGCGAAAGATTTGAACTCAAATCTTTGCTTCTGGGAGGTCCCTGGAAAAACATATTTTGAGGTGGGGGTCTGCAAATCCTACTATAATTCTAGTAACCTCTGTAGTGGTGAGTGAAGATACCCGGTTCTCCTCACTGGCTGGACCAATTGCTCTGATTTTGCACACAGCCATTGACCATTACAATCTGAACGCAACTGTGAAGCCCGTTTTTCAATTTAATCAAATCCCAGCTTCTTATTAGCGTTTTTGTGTCAAAGAATGTCGTCCCATAGCTGCGGCTGCCCAGCTATGGGACAAACTGCCTCCCGGGTTGCCAGATCATGTGCGCATATCCCCCCACGGATGCGCTGCGCCGACCGGGTATGGTCTAGTCCTACTATAATTCTAGTAACCTCTGTCTGTAGTGGTGAGTACGTGAGTGAAGATACCCGGTTTTCCTCACTGGCTGGACCAATTGCTCTGATTTTGCACACAGCCATCGACCATTACCATCTGAACGCAACTGTGAAGCCCGTTTTTCAATTTCATCAAATCTCAGCTTCTTAATAGCGTTTTTGTGTCAAACACTGTCACCATGGTTACGGGGCTGCCCAGCTATGGGACCAACAGCCTTCCTGGGTTGCCAGATCATGTGCGCATATCCCCCCACGGATGCGCTGCGCCGACCGGGTATGGTCTAGTCCTACTATAATTCTAGTAACCTCTGTCTGTAGTGGTGAGTACGTGAGTACGTGAAGCCACCCGGTTCTCCTCAGTGGCTGGACCAATTGCTCTGATTTTGCACACAGCCATTGACCATTACCATCTGAACGCAACTGTGAAGCCCGTTTTTCAATTTCATCAAATCTCAGCTTCTTATTAGCGTTTATGTGTCAAACAATGTCGCCATGGTTACGGGCCTGCCCAGCTATGGGACGAACTGCCTCCCGGGTTGCTAGATCATGTGCGCATATCCCCCCACGGATGCGCTGCGCCGACCGGGTATGGTCTAGTACATATAATTTTGGGGGTCCTTGACATGAAAGTTGGAGCACCACTGATATAGCAACATACTGTTAGGATTTAGAACACATTTTTAGAGATGTATTTGGCCACGGACCTCCATCTCAAAATGTTTAGTTCCAGGGACCCCCCCACCCCACCCCACGAGACGCAAAGATTTGAATTACAAGTGTTCGCTTTAAAAGATATACATTCAAAGATTTGCACACATTTTAATGTTTTTTTCAAAAATAGCAGCTCTCTACAAAGACATCTAAAATGGCACAGATGCGTTCCCGGATTGAATGGGTCAACAAAGCTACTTAGAGACAAACTAGTAGTCTCTCTCTACTAGTTAGAGACAAATGAGCCAGAGCAAATAGAGAAGGTGACATTGTTGAACAAGGCGGAGCGACACAGACCAACCCCTTCAACTGGTTGGACTACATAGTGTGTATTCCCAAGAAATATTCACACGCAGTGCCACTGTCATCATGTACTGTACTTGCTGTTGTTAGAACTGTTGCAACACTGTCCTCCAGGGTTGGCTTTTGATGTGGGAGTGAGATCCATGCCTCAGCTTTTGATATCCCCCCCTCATTTGTATAGCCGGTATGGATATAACATCACTGCTTCTGGTAAAACATACATGCATTTCCTTTTGGGAAATGTACTGTGGACTGCCTGCCTGATATGTTTTAATATGAACCCCTTTGTTTGTTTACTGCCTTCACTGATACTGCCTGTGCACCCTGTTTTTTTGTTTTTTGAACCCTGCATATCATTACATTTGAATTTAACCACTAAGTTACACTTTTACTGTGAAGTGGATCTTGCTAGACGTTGTCAACACAAGGGAAGAAGGGATGTCAACAAACGGATCAAGATGGAGAGGAAGCCTATAGCTCTGTAGTTGGAGTTAAACTGGACAAACTGGAGGTGAACTTGTTCAGCGACACTCATCCCCATGGCAGACAACAAAGTGACTTGGACAGTCCTTCATGCCATTAGCCATCAATCTCCACAATCCTGGTACATACTATTACATGTACACAGTCAGATCACAATTTAAATGAATAGTAAATTGATGTTAGTACCTACTCATATTTGAATCACTGTCTACCTTTTATGTTTACTGTATTTAACTTCAAATGATCTAACAATGCGTTGTTAGCCTGTAGATCAGTTATTTTTGGCAAGCAACACCATCGTGCGGCACATAAATTAAGCTTTAACTTACACTGGACATGACAAGACATTGACTCAGTCAGTAGGTCATTCATAAATACAGTTCACATTTAATAAACAGCACTTCATTTCATACAGCAATATGCTGGCCTTCTCACCTTCAAAAGATCACCAGAGGTGTAAAGTGCATCCCCAGAAAAATACAAATAAAAAAGGTAAAAATGATAACATCATATACAAACGCGAAAACAGTTTATCGGTTAACCAGTGCACACTGCCAAAAAAAAGAAAGGATTTAAGGCCACATACAGGAACCCTCAAAGATGCCATGTATGAACAGGCTATTTCATCTGATTAAAAGGTAAAAATGCAAACGCAACATTCTCCACAATTATTTACAATATTTCCTTCAAATCACCGCTCAGTATTTCTGCAAAACATGATCAACTTGATCAACTTCTGATCGACTTAACATATTTAAAATGTCAAATTCAACCGAATCGCCATAAAAATAAATCAACCCAAAGAAGAGAAGGTGCAAACAGCAGCTAATCTGTCAGGATAATTAGTATAATTGGCAGGAGATTGTAATTGGAGAGAGCAATTACAAAAATTACAGTATTTGTCATGTTTAAAAGAATAACAGTAAAACCTGAATTAGTCTATGCCAGTGTCCTGCACAAAAAAATGGCAGATCTGCAATTTTTGGCGCAGGACACTGTCATACGATAGAGTATAAATTATGTACAATTGTCACACATTAGACATAGGTAGCTACTGTATTTAGGTGTAATTTGGAGGTACTTTAACTCGAGCATCTCTCAGCTTTAGTTACTTTTCAGATTAAGATTGTTAATACAAAACATATATCTATACTGATAAATTATTGTGTTATTAAGCTATCCAGCAGCACATAACGTAGGCCTAATGAAAACCAGCCCCACCTTTACCAACTCATTAATGCTACTAATTACTAATTACAATCCCATAATATGATTGAAAAATTGAATATTTCTGCATAATGAGTGAGGCCTATATTTTGAAGCCACTTATTTTGTAAATTTACTAGGGTACAATTTTGAATAGGCTACAGGACTTTTAGCCTATACTTGTAACAGTATTCCACTTCATTGTGCTGTAAAACAATAAAAATACAAATACTTCTTCACCACTGGACTGTGGAGTCCACATAGGTCTACCATAGGCTAATAGTGTTAGGCCTAATTGTTCACTTTTCCCCAAATCATTTCACCAAAATACTCGTCCTGATGCATGTATGGTACAGAGCTACCTGACTGTTGGCCCCCCTGGGGGCCATAACTGAACCCCAGCATCTGTATTCTGGGGGGAACAATAGCCAAAAATAGCAGATATACAAGATCACAACGTGTCACGTTGCAATGTGTTGTGAGCTTGTAGCCTAGATCTGCTATTTTTGGCTATGAAAAAGCGGTCCAAGTCCGGTTGCAACTCAGGTCCAATAAAGGTGATTTAAAAGTGTTTTTCAGTCTCACAGGTCAGCATCTCCGCTGTACCGGGTGTTCGCCGAGCGGGCCGCGGGGCTCTTGGCCCGGGGGAAAGACACGTCGTCGTCCATGGAGTCTTTGGAGTACGGCACGCTGCTGGCGCTGCTCCGGCTGCGGCTCAGGCTCGGCGGCGGCACGTCCATGCGTCTCGGCGGCGGCTTCTGGTGCCTGAACTGGGCCGTTCCGCCCGTCTCCGCCATGACCTCATCCAGGGGCCGCTCGCCACGGTTCTTGCCGCCGCAGCACCGGCAGATGCCGATGAACATCACGAAGCCGCCCAGGAACTCCATGATGCCCCCGATGTAGCCCAGGATGATGGAGAAGCCCACCTTGATGGTCGCGGCGCTGCTGGTGACGGTCGCCAGCTCCTTCAGGACGTGCGTGTACCAGGCAATGGGGATGAGGGTCAGCACGCCGGAGCACCAGATCAGCAGCCCACCGAGGCCGGCCACCGTCCAGTTGGGCTCCTGCCTCCAGCAGCGGATCCCGGGGATGGCCACGGCCAGGCCGATCAGCGTGACGATCAGCGACGCCACCATCATGGCCTGCGCGATCTCCATGACCTGGTTGTTGAAGTACTCTGTGTCCTGCTGGTTGCACGTCACCTCCCTGGAGGTGTCGAACGCCCTGCAGATAGCGATGGACAATTAATTAATCGGTCATCATATCGGTATCGGCTGATGTTGGCCTTAAAATGTAAT
This sequence comes from Gymnoscopelus microlampas, assembly GCF_963454915.1. Classification (NCBI taxonomy): domain Eukaryota; kingdom Metazoa; phylum Chordata; class Actinopteri; order Myctophiformes; family Myctophidae; genus Gymnoscopelus; species Gymnoscopelus microlampas. Next base: position 13,894,379 of record NC_139958.1, read on the forward strand.
ATCGGTATCGAACCGATATCAAAATAATATATCGGTTTTAGACAATATTTTATTTTATAATAATTATGTTAATTAACATTTTTAAAAGCCAGAAAAAGCCTTTTGTGATGAAGGCTGCAGATTCTTAGCCTGGTTCCAGATGAATCTGCCATTGCAAAAAAAAAATTGCCCTTGGCAGATTAGGTCCATCTCAATAGAGATTGGATTTCTCTCCCTCCGAAGTTGTGATGGACCAATCAGGGCCCAGTATGCAAATATGGGGCGGGTTTATCACCAGAGGCATTTTTTGAATTCACCCCTCGGAAATGCAGTTCCACACAGAGATTCCAGACTAATATCTACGCAGTGATATTAGTCTGGCCATGCCAGGCCAGCAGATTCTATCAGTGTTTTCTGGGGAAGCTTTAAAAAAGGTCAACAAGTTGGAACTTTCAATAAAAATCACACCCTGTGTGAAGGTAGCGGCGCCTTTGATACATTTTGTCATCGATATGTGTTTATAATGTGTTTATAGCCATGTGTCACGTGAAGCTTGACGAATCACTTTGTTGACGCACCTGACCAATCAGAGCGTTGACGGGTCTGACCAATCAGAGCGTTGACAGGTCTGACCAATCAGAGCGTTGACGGGTCTGACCAATCAGAGCGTTGACGGGCCTGACCAATCAGAACGTTGACGGACCTGACCAATCAGAACCTTGGCGGGCCTGACCAATCAGAACGTTGACAGACCTGACCAATCAGAACGTTGACGGAAAAGCCAGGTATAGAGCAGGACCGCTCTATACTATGTATAGAGCGGCGCCAGCGCCGCTAAAAATACTACTTTAAAGCCGTTTATGTTGGGATATGGGGCCAACATTTCAATAACGGTGCATCCCTAGCTTTGGAATACAGAGGCAAATTGCTTTTTCAAATTCAGTGTTTTATATGACTTTTTCAGAATGGACAAAATAATTATTCTTTAAAAAAAAAATACAGCAATTATATCGGATATCGATATCGGCCAGACATTTCATATCGGCCATCCCTACCCAGTGGTAGAAAGTAACTAAGTACATTTACTCAAGTACTGTACTTAAGTAAACGTTTGAGGAGTTTTTACTTTACTGGAGTAGGCCTATTTCCAATTTTCAGCACTTTTACTTCAACTCCACTACATCTCAGGAGGAAAATATTGTACTTTTTACTCAACAATTAATTGAAAATAGTTACTTTGAAGGTTTTGATTATTATTACAAAACATACATTAACCACTTCAGCCCTCTCATTTATACAGTCTATGCTTCAGCCCTATATACATTTCGGCCATTTGAAAATAGCTGATCTACAAGCTCACAATGCATTATATAATGCATTGTGATGTGACAAATTGTGAGCTTGTAGATCTGCTATTTTCAAAAGATTTGTATTCATTTCAAAACTTGAAATGGGACATTCTACATAATGAGTACTTTTACTTGTGGTACTTTAAGTACATTTTGATTAATACCTTTTACTTAAGTAGCCTACATTTTGAATTCCGGACTTTTACTTGTAGAGTAAAAGTATTTCTATATTCCAGTATTGATACTTTTACTCAAGTAATTATCATTTGAGTACTTGTTCCACCACTGATCCCCTACCTGCAGATGTCGAAGATGCCCTGCTGGAGGATGGCGTCGACCGGCTCTCCCGGGATGTTGCTGAGGGTCCTCCAGTTAGGAGCCACCGTGGAGGTCAAGTTCAGGATCCATCCGCACGGAGCCATCACCATGCCGAAGATAAAGATGCCCGGCGTGCGGGCCGACAGGCGGATCCACTCCTGGGCAGAGCGGCGAGGCATGGTTCTTTCTTTTATTATCTCTGGTTATGGCTCCGTCTGTCCTCTGCTGTAGAGACGTGTGTGTGTGTGTGTGTGTGTGTGTGTCTGTCTGTCAGGCAGTGTTTATTTGAAGTCTGACAGCTCTTCAGCTGTCTGTCTGTCGTTAAACGAGTTCTGAGTGAAACCTGCTGGAAGGGGGCGGAGCCTCCACTTTTTAAATGCCTCTGTCTGTTCAGAACTGGAAAGGTGTGTCTCACCTGTTTCCTCTCTCTCTCTCTCTCTCTCTCTCTCTCTCTCTCTCTCTCTCTCTCTCATTGAGGGAGCTGTGTGTGTGTGTGTGTGTGTGTGTGTGTGTGTGTGTGTGTGTGTGTGTGTGTGTGTGTGTGTGTGTGTGTGTGTGTGTGTGTGTGTGTGTGTGTGTGTGTGTGTGTGTGTGTGTGTGTGTGTGTGTGTGAGAGAGAGATTAAGTTTCGATTGGGCTTTATGCTAATGTTTCGTGTCCTGGTGGAAATGACTAGATTTGTATCTGTTCTAGGGTACTTGAGGCTACATATACTTTTTAACATTCTGACTAACACTATTAACTTTACCCTTCATTTCATTTGAATTGCAAACCCTGTCATATAAATTAATCTCAGATGCAAATATTGTACTTTTTACTCCACTACAATTGTTTGAAAACTTAAGTTACTAGTTACTTTTTCAGATATAAATTATGATATTATGAAACATACATTAACCACTTTAGCCCTATTTTATACATAGGCTTTTTGAAAATAGCCGATCTACAAGCTCACAACGTGTTGCGTCGGGACGAGCTTGTAGATCTGCTATTTTCAAACATTCTAGTACTTTTACCTTTGGTATTTTAAGTATATTTTGATGCCAATACTTTTGTATTTGTTTTACTCAAGTAACATTTTGAACACAGGCCTTTTACTTGTAACAGAATATTTTTATATTGTGGTGTTGCTACTTTCACTTTTAAGTAAAATATCTGAGTACCACTGCTGTTGACCTAAAGTACCAAATATCACAAATCCAAAGTCATCAGGGCTTTGCCAACAGTCACAGTCCTGCCTAATACCTTTACATTGGCCAACATCATTCATTTTTAAACATGTAGGTTTAAAACAGGTTGCTGTTTTTTATTTTTGTTCACCCTGATATTGTTAGGTCAGCTCCATCAACTCACTCAAGTGTTATTTAAGGGATGAGCCGTCGTTTAGATTAGTTTTCTGTTAAACATAGGCCTAAAATAGGCTATTTTATCTTTTTTTATTGCATAATATATTAGGCTATGACAACGAGGACATATCATATATTGTCAGCTGTTCCTTTCTGAGTCTTTTTTAAAAGTTGCAATCCATGACTTCTTTTAAAGAATTCAAAAGTCTCCTTGAGTCCTTCATAGAGTTTCTGGTAGGATCTAAAACCAGCAGTTCTAGAGGTCCCGTAGGATATAAAACCAGCAGTTCTAGAGGTCCCGTAGGATATAAAACCAGCAGTTCTAGAGGTCCCGTAGGATATAAAACCAGCAGTTCTAGATGTCCCGTAGGATATAAAACCAGCAGTACTACAGGTCCTGGTAGGGTATAAAACCAGCAGTACTATAGGTCCTGGTAGGATCTAAAACCAGCAGTACTGCAGGTCCTGGTAGGATATAAAACCAGCAGTACCACAGGACCTGGTAGGATATACAACCAGCAGTTCCAGAGGTTTTTTTGGGAAATTTTGGGAAACTGTTAAGAATAATTAACAATTATTTTGTTTGAATAATTTTGAAAAAAATGTTTGCATAAATCTTCTCTTCTGGGGGTCCCTGGCACATAACATTTTCAGATGGGGTCTGCAGCCAAATACACATCAATTTGGGGGTCCTTGACTTGAAAATAAATAGAGAACCACTGCACTACTTTATAGCCCTGGGGGTTTCCACAGGGTTTAAGTGGTTAAAATGACATGTTTTTGAAGTATGGTCATAGAGCGGGAGTTCACACGGAGCAGAGAGGAGTGGAATGTAGACAAACCAGACACCAGTACACCTTAACAGACCTTTACAATGTCAAACCTGCAGTGTTAATATAAGCCTGAGATGGATTCATTCATTCTTAGGGTTATATTAACACTGATGATTGCACTGAAACCAGATTTAATAAATAAATGTCATAATCAGCAGGTCACCATACCATGTCACTTCTCATTGTGTGATGTGGGTGGATGGTTCATTGAAACCAACAATCACTATAATTCAGTTCATGCTGTTTTTCAGCCAGTCTATCCCAGCCATAGACTCCCATCACAGGGAGACACTGTTGATTGATCTATGCTTCTCCCTAGTGGCTTAACAGCGTTACTGTTGTAATATTACACTAGACCTTATATGTAGACCTGTGTTTGTTTCCTGAAGCGTGATCACAGATGAGGTGCAAGTTATCTTCTATTTATGTTTATCTCATTCATTAGACTGACCATAAACATTTTATATTCAATGTTCCGTAATCCATATTTTATGAATACATATAAACTTCCTTATTGTTCATATCAAAATAATGTTTACATTCGTTGTCACAGGCTGCCTGGCCAATCTACAGTACAGTGGGCAGGGTCAGTGGAAGTGGAACGAATCCCCTATTTGAATTCCAAATAAAACCTCAACATGGAGGAGGTGGAGTCTGCAGCTGCTTCCACAAGGTCAGCATCTCCTTGGGACTGCGTTTGTGAACCAGCAGCACAGATCTGTAAGCGCACGACTTGTCTCTCTCCGACTCGGGGAGGTCAAACGTTAAAAACCCCTGGTGATGGACCGGGGACAGGCCCAGTCTGTGAAGGCACATGCCCAGGTAGACGTCGTCGATGGGGAAAAGCTGCACCCTCTCCGAAACCTCCCTCAGACGTGCGACAAGCGAGCCCGAGTACACCACCCCTCCCCCGCCGGCGTATGACGGGTAGACCCCCTTGTAGAAGCTCTCCGGGATGTAGTATTTGGCAGTGGGTTCGCGGTTGGGCTTGGCGTTGCTGATGACGTCGCCGACGATCAGCTCCATCGGCGCGCCGCCGGACTCGTTCCTCGCGGCCCGCCACATGTTATGCTCCTCCCACCGCGTGTGCAGGTAGTCCAGGAGGGCGCCCGTCCGCACGAACACGTCGTCGTCGCCCTGGGATGCAAATTAGCGATTCATTCATTAATTGATAGTTGATAGTTAGGACCATAAGGAAAAGTCTTGTCTGAAACCGAAAATGAGTGCAGAAACATAATTGCCTTGTATGTATACAGTATAACATTAACGAGCATCAACGAGCATCAGCTGGTCACAGACACAAACACCTCCCCTCTGCAGGGCTCTATGGAGTCTGTCTCATTTCTCTCCAAAAGCCCTTGAATAGGATGGAATGATTAAGGATTACTGCGATTATGGTAAGCTCCCATTTGATATACTTTAATCGACTAAATTCTTAACAGAAATTAATTGATTATTATAGATTCATTGTTACCATCCCTACCTTGAAGATGAAGAGGGCCCCGGGGCAGTGCGTCTGGACCCAGCGCCAGACCAGCAGGTCCTTCAGCGTCAGGTTGAAGAAGGTGTCCGTGAAGTCCCACTGGAGGATGTCCTCGTACTGGTGACTCTCCAGCTCCAGCAGGTTCCCCAGGTCGGGGTGAGGGCCCGCCGTGGCGTCCTGCCTCCCCAGCAGGAAGACGGTGCGCACCAGCCCGCCTTTCCCGCCCGCCTGGCCTTTGACCAGCCCGCTCTGCCCCCACGTCTCACGGATGGCTTGCCGGTTCTCAAAGTTCCCCACCTGGGATTTGATCACCATCAGGAGCATGGGGGTGTCCAGGCCGAGGCTGGCGTTGTTCACGCCGCACGTTCCGGGCCGGTTGATCAGCAGTGGGTACTCGCGCCGGTGCATCGACCGGATAAATGCCCTCATCTGCTCGGGTAAGTCGCGTAAGTCGTCCGGGGCGTTGGCCAGGCACGTGAACGAGGTGCAGTTTTTCCTCTCCGTCGTCATCGTCGTTGTTCCGCTATGGTTGTCACACAATTACAAATTTAAGTTGACGATTAATTGTCACTCAAATAATTGCGATTAACGATTTAATTGTGTGTTTGGCATTGAACATCGGAACATATGAAGCCTTTTAGGCTTCGTAATCAAAAATTGCACAGAGCAAATATAACAAATAACTGAAATACAAAGAAATTATTGACATGTTTAATACTTTTTATACATGTAAAAATAGCAGAAATAGCTGATCTACAAGCTTACATAAGCTTGTAGATCTGCTATTTCTGCTTTTTTTATATTTGAAAAGATGTGAACATTATTCAAAAATAATTGCGATTATCTCAAATAATTGCCTACTCTCCGCTCGTTTTTCCTCCTCCGCGCAGGATGGGGTTGTTCTGCCGGTCCCAGGCGTGCTGCAGGTGGTTCCACAGCGCGCCCTCGTCGAGGCGCAGGTTCCAGAAGGGGCCGAGCGGGTGCGAGGCCACGGCGCTGGTGTTGGCGGACGCCCCCGGGGCGACGTAGTGGACCACTATCGGCGGAGGCGTGTAGGTGACGGTGACGAATACGGACACCATGATGTAGACGAACAGGTGGAAGGTCATCATACACGGCAGGAGGCACATGCACAGCAGCCTGCCGTTGCATCTGCAGCGCGCCATCGTGTCGTCTGTGCTGTGTGAACATCACACACACATACTCAGACATAATCACATATCACAGTGGTTATCAAACCTTTTCATGTCAAGGACCCCCAAATTGACACTTATTAGCCCGCGGACCCCCATTTGAAAAGATATGTCAGACAGGGACCCCCATAAGAGAAGATTTTTATGGCTCTAGCAGGCGCGCCGCTCGCGTGAAAATGTGTGTTGTTGTTTTTTCGGGTTTGTTACTTTTGTGGGGGTGTTTGTTACTTTATTTCAGTTAATTTGGTTAATTTGGTAAATTACGTAGGCAAAAGATGTACTCCATGAAGTGTAGATGTTGGAGGTTTCTTCTTTTTCATTTTTTTTTCATCCCAAAAGTAGGGGGGGGGGATTATCCCTGAGTCCCCTGATAACTGAGTATGTTCAACCCCCCCCCCCCCCCCCCAATGACATATCAGACACATCACACTTTGTTTCTTTTAACATTTTGAGTAGCTAATTATTATTTACCCCTTTTTCTCCCAATTTAGTTGTTATGCCAATGAACCCCCTGTTGCTACTGCTGTTGTATCCTATACTGGCTCAACCTGCCAATCAGGAGCCCCCACCGGGAGGACATAGCACCCCTGTCTACCATTTCTGCTAAATGTTCGCCCTAGAATAGGGACGCTAGGTTTTAAGTGGCTAAAACATAATTACACAGTTTAAAAAGTGGAAAAAAGCAGTACCGTGTGAGTTATCGTCTTCGTTCATTGAAGTCGCAGTGAGGCAGTTGCAGGAGGAACTGAGAAAAAACCTCCCTGCTCTAACAAACCCACAACCAACTCCCTGGAGATACTGTCGCCATGGCGATGATGCTCCATGGAGGCTGATTAACCAACTCAGAGCATCATCGTGCACAGTAAAATCCTCAGTGTTCTTTTAACTCCGAAGAGTGTACAAATGGAACCAGATCAGTGTTGCCAAGTTGCCAGGAGGCACATGCACAGCAGCCTGCCGTTGCATCTGCAGCTGTCCCAAAGTCGCTTATAATAAGCGGTTATTATAAGCGACTTTGGGACAGTTTTTCTGTAAAGTCGCTTATAAATATTGGTGGTTGCGGGTCGCAGGTTGTTTCTGAAGTGAAGTTGCTTATTCTCGAACATTTTCATGTCAAGGACCCCAAATTTAGCATGCATTGGCACTTCTTAAACGTTTTTCATTTTATTTATGGAAATTATTAGATTTCTTTATATTATTTATGAAATACTTTTGGAAAATGTTGGACATGTTTTTAATTGATTCGTTTAAAGTTTTTGAAATGTGTTGAAATAATATATATATATATATATATATATATATATATATATATATAATTTTTAAATGTAGGAAACAGAAAAATAGTAAAAGAAATTTAAAAAAATATATTTACCCGCAACCCATAAAAAGTGGTCTGCGACCCAAAGACTGGTCTTGACCCACTATTTGGGAAACAGTGGTATATAGGGTTCAAGTGGTAAAACTGTGTGTGATCATGCGGCCTTGTCGCTTCTTTTGGGCTTGTTTTTGTACACCTGGTTGCTTATCTCTTGCAAAAATCTGGCAACACTGAACCAGATGAATCTGGTTCCATTTGTGCTCCCTTTGGGGTTAAATCAACACTGAGGATTTTGTTACATAATGGGAGGGCAGGCACACAACCCCTAGACACAGCCTTTTACACAATAAAACCTTGAGTATTCATTTACACGTCCATTTGGGTACATATACTATACTCTCGATCGACTTACAAATCGACACATTTACGCATAGAAATCTACTGTGTATGAATGATGATCTGAATAAAACCCAAACTGATTATTTCTTATTTGACGCAAGATCAAATAAAATAAAATGTAAAGTCAAATCTAATCTATTATAGTAAATCTATTTTTCCTTCAACAGTTTCCTATGTTTCAAATATATGGACACTAACAAAGCAAGTAGGCCTACTGGTAGAATTCTTCAAAGAAAAAAATATATATTTATGGTCAACTTTAACTTTTATCTTTATTTAACATTTAACCTCATTATTGTATTAGCCTTTTATTTATCCAGGTAAAGCCTGTTGGGCCGTTGAGATATGAGTCCACTATGTGTTTTTTTAGCGGCGCTAGCCGCGAAAGGTATAGAGCGGATCCTGCTCTATTAGTCAGGGGATATTAGCAGAATATTTTCCAATCTTGGAATAAATTCCTTACCAAAAAAATCTTCACCAATGTGTTTGTAAAGGTGTCTAGTAACACATCTCACAAAGACTGAAATTCAGTTTCCCTAGGAGAATTTTTGACAGCTCCTTAAAGTTGGGGTACCCACCATAACCTTGGTTAAAAAAAAATCCCCCCAAAAAAAACAAAATTTAATTCTGTTTTAAGTAGCATGTGAGGGGTCAAACTAGGGTGTTTTTATGATTCTGAATCCATTGCAATCATTTGTTTTGCACCAAAACCACTCCTTGGGCTAAAAACGGCCCAATCTCAATGGGCTTTTTACACAAAAAGTATACATGGCTATGGCCGTTTTTAGCTTCTGTGCACTTCACAGCGGAGCCTGGCATACAGTCATGTGGTTCTAGAACGGCGGATGGCTCCATCTTGCCCCCCTGCCCACCCATCACCCCCCACCTGCCCGCCCATCCCAAAATGTGACGCGTTGTGAGCTTGGAGATCAGCTATTTCTGACAAAGAGATTTGGTGTAGTACAGTACAGTTGCTGTACAGTTGCAACTCAGGTCCGTTTCACTGTGTATATCGAGGGTTTAAGTGGTTAACCTGGTATTCTCCTGGTGTAATCACTGACAGGTTAGATCTGTCAGTGCCAGCAGTACTAGAGGTCCTGGTAGGATATAAAGCCAGCAGTACAGTACATGAGGTTTTATTTAGCGAATGCAAAGTCCTTAAGCCAAGCACTTGCCTCCTGGACTGCTGTATGGAGGGTGACTAATCCTCCTTTCAGTCTTTGGAGAGGACAAACTTCTATAATGTGCTCCATAGTTTGCTCCTCTCCACAAGCACACAGTGGGCTTGGGCTACTGCCCCACTTGTGAAGGCTGGCCAAGCAGGGGCCATGTCCAGTCCTGAATCGATTGAGTGTTGACCATTGTCTCCTTGGGAGGTTGGTGCCAGGGACCTGTTGGTTGGGGTCTGACACCAGATGTTTGTTTGAGACCTCCTTGGACTCCCATTCATTTTTCCAAGCTGATTGGATGGTGAAGTCAGCTGGTGGGGTGTTCTTTCAAATTGGCCGTCTGGATGGAAGTCGAGCAGTGGGTGGGTTGTAGATGTCTGCGTGGATTGGTAGATGGGGGGAGTCTTTGGACTTTTGAAGCATCCTTTGAGTAAATGCTGCTCGCCGGATATGTGGAAGAGCTATGTTTGATAAGACAGGGAGCCAGGGGAGTGGTGTTGAGCGAATAGTCCCGGTTATGGTTCTCATGGTTGTGTTGAGCTGGGTGTCCACGTGGTGTGTATGAGATGACCTGGACCAGACAGGGGCACAATATTCAGCTGCAGAATATGCAAGGGCCAGTGCTGAGGTGCGCAGTGTGCAGGCTGCCGCCCCCCATTTTGCACCAGCGAGCTTGCAGAGCAAGTTGTTTCTTGACTTCACCTTAGCTGCCGTCCCTTTTAGATGTTCCTTGAAGGATAGGGTCCTGTCAAGGGTAGGTTGGATTAGAGGCATGCTTCAGCTTGAGTCCGCTCAGGTGGATGTTTAGTTCTCTGGCAGCTTTTGCATTGTGGAGATGGAATACACTGGAGACAGTTTTTGCTGGGCTTGGTTTTAGGCGCCAGGTTTTGCAGAACGGGTGCAGTTTAGCGAGGTCTTCATTGAGCACCTGTTCCAGTGTGTCAAAGTCTGGTGCTTGGAATGCCAAAAAGATGTAGTCTGCATAGATGAATTTGCGGGATTTGGTGGTGGGTAGGTCGTTTGTGTGTAGAGGTTGAACAGGGTTGGAGCTAGAACTGAGCCTTGCGGGAGACCTTTTGTCTGCGTTCAACATGCGCTCGTGTTCTGTCCGAGGTGAACTCTGAACCTCCGGTTGGTCAGCAGAGTTTGAATTATTGCTGTTGCCCAGGCAGGGAGCGCCTTTGTGAGTTTCAGTATGAGGCCCTTGTGCCAGACCGTATCATAGGCGGCTGTGAGGTCGAGGAACACAGTCCCTGTCTTTAGTCTGCTCTCAAAGCCATTTTCGATGAAGGTGGTAAGGGCCAGTACTTGTTCTCCTGTGCTGCGGTGCTGCTGGGTACATGAGGTCCTGGTAGGACATAGAACCAGCAGTAGGCTACTAGAGGTACTGTGTCAAAGAAACATTGCCAGGATGGATAAACTAGCTGTCTTGGGAATTGAAAAAGATAGTAGACCCGTAGGAGCCAGATTGCTCAGATGGAGAAATCTGGAGCAATTACTCCCACGGAGACATCAAATTTCTCTTTTGGGCCTAGAGTCCCAAGACTCTAGGCCCAAAAGAGAAATTTGATGTCTCCGTGGGAGCCTCTGTCTCGACTCAAGACCCAAAAGAGAAATTTGATGTCTCCCCGGAATCATACGAGGAAGTAAAATGTATAATAAGCAAGAAAGGAAACATGGCCGCAATAAATGGATCCAGGGAGAAAGCGTGGCAAAGTATTGCCGACAAATTAAATGCACAAGTCGTCCAAAAATATATACAATTTATATGCAAGTTCATAAATATATAATTCAGTTAGGCTTAAACATGAGGAATGTATAGTGAATATTGGAATTATCGCCTACTAATCTACAATTCGATAGCCTATTATATGCGCCATGCATCCAACCAATATGTCTGAGTCTGTGCTCAGGAATGTGTCAAAAACAAAAAAATCTCCATGAATTCAAGGCTTCATGGAGTGTGTAATTGATAGAAAATAAGTCTTTTTTGGGTGAACTATCTGTCTTGTTCAAGGACACTTTGACACATTGCTGAGGCCTGGGATCGAACCTGGGATTTACGGCTTGACAGGCAGGCTCTCTAACAATTCAGCTATGGCCACATCATCAGCAGTGATTCTAAGGCAGTTGTACTCTGTAACAGTAAAGGGGTTTCAGGGGAAACCAGCAAAATGAGGAATGATATAATAAAAGACTGTCTTGCTAATAAAGCGTCATGTCTCTCATTTTCTACAATGTATTTGATATTACCTTTATTTAATAAATTATGCATTTCATCCTCTATATATTGTCCAGCAACCTTTATGATAAAGGCGAAAAATTATAGTAGACCCGTAGGAGCCAGATTGCTCAGATGCCAAGGTTCCTATACTGGGATTCAATCCCATGACCTTGCGGTCTGAAGTCAAGAGCTCTTCCAACAGAGCTAACCAAGCACACTGACCTTCGTACATTGGCATTACATGAACGTGATGGGTCATTCCACCACATTAATTAAAGCCATTTGGCTCATGCACTTTACAAGCTTTGTCAGCAACAGCCAAGAACACAGGGGTCTATCCTTATTACAGCACTAGACCCCAGGGAGACAGACACATGCTGATTTGCCATTTCCAGGATTTGATTTTTATTGCACACGAATGCTAGTCTTGTCTATGTTTCCATTGTTTGTATTTTGGGCTAACTGATCTCCCGCAGGTCCTGCCTGAATGTGGTTCGGACACAGGTGGGGTACTGGGTTCTCCAGCACACCCCTTATTCTACTATCCCTCCTGCAGGTCCCAGAGAGGACTTAATATTCTTACCTTCCCTCAGAGCTTTTTAGTGCCCCCAGGGGCAGGTACATGTTTTTTGTTTTGCTGGTGTCTTTGGTTCCTATTTGTGAGGACTGATTTTATTGTTTGAATACAGTAGCTACCGTACATGTATATTAGTCATCTGGGTTTATGTATACTTACCTTGATTTATCCTGCGTTTTCGCATACTTGCCTATTACACCTACAGTACACATACCTGTACCTGTTTAGTCCCTTCCTGTGAGCTGCTAGATACATCTGTTATTGTGTAATATGTCACCTTCATTGTCATATCAGTTACTACTTCAGTCATTACTTTAACGATAACTCATATTCTTTTATCATTCTTTTGTTTGATGATAATGCCAACTGATATTATGTGGAATTTACACATGCTTTTATTTTCTTCTTTCTTAGTTTGACACAGCTTCTATTAATCTGTCAAGTTCAGCTCCTGTCTTGCCTGCTTTTTTAGGAGTGTTGCATTGCCAGTAGCCACACACGTAAACGTGTGGTGAGGGCAGAAGACCACTCATCTTGTTGGGAAACCGGCTTTCAAAAGTTTTCAAAGGAACTGGGAGTACAGCTCCAACAAGCATGTGGTAACAAAATGTGTTTAAATATTATGCCTGGGGGGTTTAAGCTCACAATACTGTACAATAAGCTAAGGAGAACTAGTCAGAAATGATTGATTGATCTTATTAGGATTCAAAATGCTGAGGATAGCACTTATTGTCTCCGCCAGGCCGAAGGCATGGTGGAGAGTATGTTTTACCCTCCGTCCGTCCGTCCGTGTGTGTGTGTGTGTGTGTGTGTGTGTGTGTGTGTGTGTGTGTGTGTGTGTGTGTGTGTGTGTGTGTGTGTGTGTGTGTGTGTCCGTCCGTCAACATTGGTCAAGCTTCACGTGACATCACAATATGTAATATAAATAGGTAAGACAGAATTAATCAGGAACAGTACTTTCTTCACCTCGCCTGTCGGAGACCTGTGCTCCGAGGAACACATTTTCAATTTTTTTATTAAACTTTACAAACTGAATGCTAACATACAAAGTGAGAGACTTCAACACTAAGAGAAACATGTTGAGGTTAACTGAGTGATGGTGTGGTGGTTTAATGGTCTGAATTTCAACACGGAGAGTCCATGTTCAAGTCCCAGTCCTATTATTACTACTAATTGTAGGCATTCAGGAAATGTCCCTCTTAGGCTTCTGTGGAGATAGACATGCCACAACCCCTCCCACTTCCTGTTTTCCAAATTGTTTGGTTCACTATAAAAGCCGCACTCAGAGAGGGCTTTTCCCTCTTCGATCCCTGTTGTAGCAGGTTGCCTCTGCTCTGTGCAATGCCCCGGGTAGGTGTATGTTGTAGATAAGAGGTGAAAGTTCATGCATGATTTACCTGCTTGAGACTGACCCTTTGTTTGTCACACTTTAGGCCCTGCTCCATAGTGACTCTGCTCTCCTGTGTTGTGCCTTCCACATGGGTTGTGTTCAATAGTCAGACAGGTAATTGTCGTCATTTTGTTTGTATATAATAGATCTGTTTTACAGTGTATTAATGTCTATCATTTGTTTATTTTGTAGACTATGACTGCCACTGCTGTTTTGTTATGTTTGGGTTTTGTTTAATATTTCAGTTTTATTATTTCCCCCAAGAACTATTTAAGCTCTTATACTGTTTTTATACTTGATTACTGTGAATAATAACCTTTTCTTCTCTCCTTGTTTTCGAGTGCTACGGGATTGGTGGAGCAAGTGGCCTTCTGGACGGGTTAGGTGGCTAGGCTCACAGCGGTGCCCCCCCCCCCCCCTTACTCATTGGTATTTTGCACTCAACCTTCTTTGCATGCTTTTGCTTTAATGTATTGAATGCCTTAGCTTCTCTTCTTAAGGTGTGTGTAGGGCACCTAGTCGTGTTCCCCTCCCTTCCATGTGGCTTCAGCCTACCATCCTGTGGTACTCCCTTAACCTTTTCTAATTGCAGTTTTTAGTAGTGTGTCAAGAGTATAGTGTCTATTTTTATATGATCTTTAAACCATTCTATACAATAAAGTTATTTTAATTATTGATTAATTGTTGAATAAAAAACATTGTAATCTTGGGGGAAAATCCTTGTCGCAGTCCCATTTATTGTCACATGTGGTATTAAGAATCTGTTCAGTTTTGAGTGTTTAAAGTGTCTGTATAAGTTAAAACTTCTAAACCAAACCCGGGCCACGGCCTGGTTACATATTGTTCAGTGCTGGAGTACTATGAAATAATGGTAAAACTACAAAAGAATAGTCTGGGAGGGTTAGCGTCGGAGCTTGGACAGCAGGGGCGCGGCCACTGCGTTGTGATTCAAATCAACAGCCAATGAAGAAAAGGGGGCGGGATCCACATGCAGTGGGTGATGCATCTAAATAGGATCGACGGGAAGCAATTTCCCCTTGAGAAATTTCGGCCGCCATTGTTGTGTACTGCTGTTTGCCTCTCGTCGGACTTTTTAGACGAGTTGCACAGCTCTCAGACCGGTAAGAGGCGTGTCCGCTCAGATTCAGAGCGTGACGTACATCCCGCCCACAAATACCAGGGCTGTGGCCCAGAAGTTCCTCGCCAGAGCTGGCGAAAACTTCTGGGAACTCAGATTAACAAAAGAACAACTCGAAAGCACTAAAAGACAAATCTCAGGTAGAACAGTAAAGTTACATGATGCAGCTTTAAATGCTGATGTATTTCAACTTTACTAACTGATGGCTAACATACTAAAGAGTGCTTCAAGAGTTCTAATAGATATCTGTTGAGAGTGACTGAGTGATGGTGTAGTGGTCTATTGATCAGACTCCCAGCACAGAAGTTGCATGTTAAAGTCCCAGTTCTCCTATAGTTCAATGCTGGAGTATTTCAACTTTAATAACTGAAGGCTAACATACACAAGAATGCTTCAACAGTACTAAGAGGCATCTGCTGAGAGCGACTGAGTGATGGTGTAGTGGTCTAATGTTCAGACTCTCATCACAGACATTCTATGTTCAAGTCACAATAGTTCAATTGCTAGAGTATTTCAACTTCTCTTTACTAACTGAAGGCTAACATACAAAAGAACGCTTCAACAGTACTAAGAGACTGTGTGGAGTTTGCATGTTCTCCCCGTGTCTCCTAGGGTAGGTACCCTCACAAAAACATGTAGTAATCCTGGTCACTATACTGCCTCCCCCTGGCCAGCCGGGGCGCCTGATGGAGGGGAAAGGAACTGGTTGGAATAACGTGTTCCTTCCACGTGCTGCGTCCAACCAGGGAAACTCTCCCCGTCAGGTGATAAGAAGGTCAGTTGGCTCTCATGCATTGAAGGAGGCATGAGCTCGGCCCTGGCCTCCCCAGGTTGGCAGAGGGAAGGTAGTGCCCAGGATTACATAGACAATTGGCACTGGGTGTAAAAAATAGGGGTTACAAAATCGTGGGATAAAAGAACGCTTCAACAATACAAGCGACATCTGACACAGATAGCAGAATAAAGTGTACCGGTAAAGTGGGGCAGTGGATAAATTGGATGATATCCGTAGGATAACATGTAGAAGTGTGCTGGTTCAAATCTAGTCACGAACACCTAGTTCAAGAGTATAGAGTTGTTAGTCAAATCAGAGCAAAAGCTGTTTTATGTCAGACAGCTGATAGCTAACTGTGTAGAGTCGCTGCCTTTGTGATCCAGAGATTGTGGGTTCTAGTCCCACTTTACTCTTTCCTTTGCAGATTGACTTCCAGAAGAACAACTTAAAAGCAGCACAGAAAGCAGAGTTAAATGTCCCGGTTAAGTGGGACTACCCAGCCCCTGGTGGACTGTAAGGAAGCTTCATTATATGACCATTCACAGAGCTCCCGGCTTCAATTTCATTCATTTTCCTCCCGCATTTCTAGCCAGTTAAATCTCCCCCTCGTTTTCCATCCGCATTTCTAGCCAATGAAATCTTCCCCTCACCCCTTTGATACCAATACTTTTGTACTTTTACTCTAAATTTTGAATTCCGGACTTTTACTTTTTAACAGAGTATTTCTACATTGCAGTATTGATACTTTTACTTGAGTAAAATATGTAAATACCTTTTCCAACGCTGGTTGAGGCAGCCAGACACGAAAATACAATTATACAATTATTATTCATTCATTATGCATTCATTCATTCATTCCTTCATGCAGCCATTCGTGTTCATTTTCGCCGCTCAAATTCATTATTGGTTGTTTCCCATCAGGCCCGTTCCTCAGTGTTCTGTTGTCTCGTCTGGAGAACCTTCTAGAGAACTCCATCTCTGTCAACCTGAGAGGAAGGTCGGAGTTCCATTTACAGGTTGGTTGTGTTTAACACCCAGCCTACTTAACCACTTGAAACGCAGCATCCATATTTTGCCGGAACCGGAAACAGCAGACCTACAAGCTCACAACGCGTCGCAACATGGCGCGCTGTGTGCTTTTAGAGATTGGGAGTAGACAGTAAACTTAGTTAGCTCTGTACTTGGACTGCTTTTTTCTAAGTTTAGAGGGTTTAGGTGTTTTTACTAGGTTCACACCACATTGAACATGCATATGTTCTTTTCTCTCTCTTTCTTGCCCTCCACTATCTAGTCTGAAAATTAGACTACTAAACTGTCTCTGTACTTTTGAGTCATGTACGGTATACAGTATGTGGTATTTATTTATTTTGTTTATTATAGTTAGTGTCAGCATGTTGGCACTGGAATTACTGAGTTCCTTAAAATGTGTCTGAATAATCCCTTAAGGGATTGGCTGTGTTGAGGCCAGTGGTGGAAAGTGTACATTTACTTAAGTACTGTACTTAAGAACAATTTTGAGTTATTTGTACTTTACTTGAGTAATTCAAATTTCCAATACTTTTACTTCTACTCCACTACATCTTGGATCCAAATATTGTACTTTTACTCCACTACATTTATCCAAAAACGTTAGTTACTAGTTACTTTGTAGATTTTGATTATTATTACAAAACATACATTACCCACTTCAGCCCTATATACATTTCGGCCATTTGAAAATAGCTGATCTACAAGCTCACAATGCGTCGCTAGAGCTTGTAGATCTGCTATTTTCAAAAGATTTTTATAAATTTGAAAAGGGACATTCTGCATAATGAGTACTTTCTACTTTTGGTACTTTAAGTACAGTTTGATACCAATACTTTTGTACTTTTACTCAAGTAAATTTTGAATTCTGGACTTTTACTTGTAACAGAGTATTTCTAAATTGCAGTATTGATACTTTTACTTGAGTAAAATATGTAAATACCCTTTCCACCAACATTCCTTCATGCAGCCATTCGTGTTCATTATTGGTTGTTGTTTCCCATCAGGCCCGTTCCTCAGTGTTTTGTTGTCTCGTCTGGAGAACCTTCTAGAGAACTCCATCTCTGTCAACCTGCTGCTCACCGGCCTTCTGGCTCAGCTGGCGTTGTACCCGCAACCTCTGCTCAAAGACTTCCTGCTCAACACACACGCACAATACCAGCCCAACGTACACACACACACACACACACACACACACACACACACACACACACACACACACACACACGCACACACACACACACACACGCACACACACACACACACACACACACACACACACACACACACACACACACACACACACACACACACACACACACACACACACACACACACACACACACACAGGTTTTTCAGAAATGGATTTAGAAAGCATTTTTTAGAATCGGCCTCAGGTCTAAGACTTATTACCATGATCTATGGAGTCGACTACCCCTCTAGACCAGTGATTTCAATGACCCCCATAACTCTGAGAGTGTACAAATGGAACCAAATGGTCCATTTTGTTGTATTAGTACGCTTCAAGAGTTACAAACATGTAAGGGTCCATTTTAACTGTAGCCCCCTCAAGGAACCCTGAGGGTCCCTGGACCCCACGTTGTGAACCCCTGCTAGTTAACTTAAAATACATTTTCATTTAACTATGTTGAAGAAAGTTATAACGTAGCATTTCAACTTTTAATAACTCCCCCATTCTCTCTCTCTCTCTCTCTCTCTCAGAGCTGCTCCAGTCGTCTCCAGGTGATGACTTCACAACGGAGCCTGGCATACCGTCACGTGGTTCTAGAGCAGTGGATGGCTCCATCTTGCCCCCCACCTGCCCACCCATCACCCCCCACCTGCCCGCCCATCCCCCCCAGGCCCGGAGCAGAGTGTTTGCTGTCATCCTGTACGCCGAGTTCCTGAAGGAGCTGGCGGCCATCGCCCAGGAGCACAGCGTAGTACCGGACAACTCAGCGCTTGAATGCCAAATTTCACTGTTCTGGGGGGAACGTTCACCAGAAATAGCTGATGTCCAAGCTCATGATGTGTCAAAATGTTAATGTTAAAGAGTCTTGAGTCGAACCAATTAGATCTAGGGAGACATCAAATTTCTCTTTTGGGCCTTGAGTCACAAGACTCGAGGCCTAAAAGAGAAATTTGATGTCTCTGCGGGAGTAATTGGTTCGACTCAAGACTCTATTGGGTCTTGAGTCGAACCAATTACTTAATATTTTGGACACAGCTGGTTTCTGCCGACAGCACAGATATACAGTACTACTGTCAGGACTTGACTGTGACAAACATATTTCCCTGTGTGATTATGAATATGTAGGGGAAGAAAACTGATTATTTGTATTGATAATTTATCATTTGTAAACGCAATGAGATTATTCTAATGATGCTTAATCTCTAAATATATTATTTTGTGACAGGGTGAATACCAGACTGGTACATTTTTGTATTTAACTGAATAAATTGTTCAGTTTGATTACAAATCATATTTATAGCCTTATAGGCTACAGTTTCCATACTGTTAGCTGATACATAAAGATGTTCCCTTAATTGTGTCTTGTGTCTCTTTGTGATTACAGTTGGTTGATGACCCATAATTATTGTATTTTAGTCATGTTTAATTCTTGGTTATTTTACTCCATCAATCGTTCTGTTTTTGTTGCTTAATCATTTTAAATAACGATCACCTTATTTTAACTGAAGCGTTTGTTGTTCCCTTCAGATTGTTGTGTTGACATCCGTCACATCTTAAATAAACAGCTTTTAAAAAGACGTTTCGTGTATGTGTGTTTGGGGTATGTTTGACTGAGTGTTTAACCCTCTTTTTGGACAGACTGACTAAAAAGACTAAAAACTGCTGTTTGGACGCCATCTAGTGTCCATCAGCAGACACTACATCTGTCTGAGGATATGGGTGTAAAATGTATTTCAGATCTCCCGGTGGAAAAGTGACGCATGTGCTTACTCTCTATTGATTTTATCCCACTGTTAGGGTTGTTTTATATATATTTGTTTAAGACTTACAGTAGGCTGCCATGTCCCACTGGAATACAGTGACTGATATGAATTAATAATATACTGGGACCATACGTAAAATGAAGAATACCTTGTGATGTCAGTGACATTTTATTATATTACAAATGAAAATAAAAATAAGAAACAGTGCAGTGCAGTAACAATACGTTTTCGTATAGCTGCAATTTTGCATGTACAATATAAATATAAATATATTGTCTGTCGGGCGGTGGACTCCAACTTGCTTCCGGTCTCCTAAAAAGGCGTGTTCACCAACGTCACGCAGAAACGGGAGGTAAACTGGAGAATGCGTATCTTGCTAAATTAGACATCTTTGACTGTAGCATCACGCAGCTTCAGCGGGTTCAGCCTGTTAACTGAGGCTAGTCGTTAGCCTGTTTCTCAGTTTCCTTATCTACAATTGCGGAACGCTCGTCCCAAAAAAACACCCCTACAGTTTTTGGCCATAATGAGGTTAACCCTAACCCTTACCGCTGCGGGTAACGGCGAGCTCCGGGGACCCCCGTGGACGGTACTGCAGATAAATAAATAGACGGATTCCATGTAATCTCAACATTGCATGCATGGCACATTTTAATAGCATTGTTTCATCTTGATTGATTGATGTACTACTTTATTTAGTTAGACATGAGACCAAGGAAGTACATATTCACAATACAAGGTCTATTAAACTGGAAGGCTCATAAAGCACTAAGCTTGTTTAACAATTAGATCCCCACGCACATAAAACATGATTGTATATTACATTCCCATATTAGGAGACGAACCCGGGCCACCAGGGTGAAAACCAGGTCTCCAACAAATACCTGACTCTTGCACCTTTATCTGATCTTTCACTGAACAGCGTGTAAGACACCATAGAAAGTATGTACCATGATGGAGCAGTGGTTAAGATTCAGGCCTTACACACTGAAGGTCCTGAGTTCAAATCTCGCAAGGACATCTTTCTAACTTTTACCTGGGGCTTTTACCTTTATATAATCTTTCAGACAAATTCCACGCAAGTCAACAGAACATGTAAGGACCTCTGTGGTGCAGTGGTTTAGATACAGGACTTGCAACCAGAAGATTCCTGGTTCAAATCCAACTGGCACACTTTTTTTTCTTTCCCAAGACTCAAGACCCAAAAGAGTCTTGAGTCGAACCAATTACTCCCGCGGAGACATCAAATTTCTCTTTTGGGCCATGAGTCCCAAGACTCAAGGCCCAAAAGAGAAATTTGATGTCTCCGTGGGAGTAATTGGTTCGACTCAAGACCCAAAAGAAGGTGAACTGACTGTAATGATTCAAAATGTCATATATAGAATAGAAACCCCATTCAAACTTTAAAATGTTCATCTTACTGTGGACATGTTTGCCTGAAAGGGAATCTTTGAAATGTTTAATAGTTTTAGAATTGTACTCCTTTAAAAGTTCAGAGATTTAGAATGGAGGTCGATGGACAAATTTGGGACCTCAAAAAAACACTTTCACCTAGAAACTCCATTCACAGTTAAAAAATTCCACCTTACTGTGGACATGCATGCTTGAGATTTTTTCTTTTGAAATCATTTGTAGTTTTGGAGATATTTAACTTTAAGCGCCCCATTCATTGTCGATGCGGCAATGGACATTTAAAGGCAGGCTTACAACTACATACTTACGCCTAGTAACCTCATTCATACTTTAACATTTTGATCTTACTCTGGACATGTTTGCCTGAAAAGGAATCTTTGAAATGTTGCATAGTTTTAGAATTGTACTCCTTTAAAAGTTCAGAGATTTAGAATGGAGGCGGATGGAAGGTTTTGGGACCTCAAAAAAACACGTTCACCTAGAAACTCCATTCACAGTTCAAAAATTCCACCTTACTGTGGACATGCATGCTTGAGATTTTTTCTTTTGAAATCATTTGTAGTTTTGGAGATATTTAACTTTAAGCGCCCCATTCATTGTCGATGCGGCAATGGACATTTAAAGGCAGGCTTACAACTACATACTTACGCCTAGTAACCTCATTCATACTTTAAAATGTTGATCTTACTCTGGACATGTTTGCCTGAAAAGGAATCTTTGAAATGTTGCATAGTTTTAGAATTGTACTCCTTTAAAAGTTCAGAGATTTAGAATGGAGGCGGATGGAAGGTTAGGGTTAGGGTATAGGGACCTCAAAAAAACACGTTCACCTAGAAACTCCATTCACAGTTCAAAAATTCCACCTTACTGTGGACATGCATGCTTGAGTTTTTTTCTTTTGAAATCATTTGTAGTTTTGGAGATATTTAACTTTAAGCGCCCCATTCATTGTCGATGCGGCAATGGACATTTAAAGGCAGGCTTACAACTACATACTTACGCCTAGTAACCTCATTCATACTTTAAAATGTTGATCTTACTCTGGACATGTTTGCCTGAAAAGGAATCTTTGAAATGTTGCATAGTTTTAGAATTGTACTCCTTTAAAAGTTCAGAGATTTAGAATGGAGGCGGATGGAAGGTTAGGGTTAGGGTATAGGGACCTCAAAAAAACACGTTCACCTAGAAACTCCATTCACAGTTCAAAAATTCCACCTTACTGTGGACATGCATGCTTGAGATTTTTTCTTTTGAAATCATTTGTAGTTTTGGAGATATTTAACTTTAAGCGCCCCATTCATTGTCGATGCGGCAATGGACATTTAAAGGCAGGCTTACAACTACATACTTACGCCTAGTAACCTCATTCATACTTTAAAATGTTGATCTTACTCTGGACATGTTTGCCTGAAAAGGAATCTTTGAAATGTTGCATAGTTTTAGAATTGTACTCCTTTAAAAGTTCAGAGATTTAGAATGGAGGCGGATGGAAGGTTTTGGGACCTCAAAAAAACACTTTCACCTAGAAACTCCATTCACAGTTCAAAAATTCCCCCTTCTGTGGACATGCATCCTTGAGATGTTTTACTTTGAAATGATTTGTCGTTTTTGAAATATTTAACTTTAAGCGCCTAATGCATTGTCAATGGCAATGGATATTTAAAGGGAAAAGGGTACAAAGTTTTCAAGGCTAAGTTAACAGAACAAGTCAGAACCTCTGTGGTGCAGTGGTTTAGATACAGGACCTGCAACCAGAAGGTTACCGGTTCAAATCCAACCAGGACAGGTCTCCAACAAATACCTGACTCTTGCACCTTTATCTGATCTTTCACTGAACAGCGTGTAAGACACCATAGAAAGTATGTACCATGATGGAGCAGTGGTTAAGATTCAGGCCTTACACACTGAAGGTCCTGAGTTCAAATCTCGCAAGGACATCTTTCTAACTTTTACCTGGGGCTTTTACCTTTATATAATCTTTCAGACAAATTCCACGCAAGTCAACAGAACATGTAAGGACCTCTGTGGTGCAGTGGTTTAGATACAGGACTTGCAACCAGAAGATTCCTGGTTCAAATCCAACTGGCACACTTTTTTTTCTTTCCCAAGACTCAAGACCCAAAAGAGTCTTGAGTCGAACCAATTACTCCCGCGGAGACATCAAATTTCTCTTTTGGGCCATGAGTCCCAAGACTCAAGGCCCAAAAGAGAAATTTGATGTGTCCGTGGGAGTAATTGGTTCGACTCAAGACCCAAAAGAAGGTGAACTGACTGTAATGATTCAAAATGTCATATATAGAATAGAAACCCCATTCAAACTTTAAAATGTTCATCTTACTGTGGACATGTTTGCCTGAAAGGGAATCTTTGAAATGTTTAATAGTTTTAGAATTGTACTCCTTTAAAAGTTCAGAGATTTAGAATGGAGGTCGATGGACGAATTTGGGACCTCAAAAAAACACTTTCACCTAGAAACTCCATTCACAGTTCAAAAATTCCACCTTACTGTGGACATGCATGCTTGAGATTTTTTCTTTTGAAATCATTTGTAGTTTTGGAGATATTTAACTTTAAGCGCCCCATTCATTGTCGATGCGGCAATGGACATTTAAAGGCAGGCTTACAACTACATACTTACGCCTAGTAACCTCATTCATACTTTAACATTTTGATCTTACTCTGGACATGTTTGCCTGAAAAG
This sequence comes from Gymnoscopelus microlampas, assembly GCF_963454915.1. NCBI lineage: Eukaryota > Metazoa > Chordata > Actinopteri > Myctophiformes > Myctophidae > Gymnoscopelus > Gymnoscopelus microlampas. The sequence continues at coordinate 13,917,965 of NC_139958.1, forward strand.
GAATCTTTGAAATGTTGCATAGTTTTAGAATTGTACTCCTTTAAAAGTTCAGAGATTTAGAATGGAGGCGGATGGAAGGTTAGGGTTAGGGTATAGGGACCTCAAAAAAACACGTTCACCTAGAAACTCCATTCACAGTTCAAAAATTCCACCTTACTGTGGACATGCATGCTTGAGTTTTTTTCTTTTGAAATCATTTGTAGTTTTGGAGATATTTAACTTTAAGCGCCCCATTCATTGTCGATGCGGCAATGGACATTTAAAGGCAGGCTTACAACTACATACTTACGCCTAGTAACCTCATTCATACTTTAAAATGTTGATCTTACTCTGGACATGTTTGCCTGAAAAGGAATCTTTGAAATGTTGCATAGTTTTAGAATTGTACTCCTTTAAAAGTTCAGAGATTTAGAATGGAGGCGGATGGAAGGTTAGGGTTAGGGTATAGGGACCTCAAAAAAACACGTTCACCTAGAAACTCCATTCACAGTTCAAAAATTCCACCTTACTGTGGACATGCATGCTTGAGTTTTTTTCTTTTGAAATCATTTGTAGTTTTGGAGATATTTAACTTTAAGCGCCCCATTCATTGTCGATGCGGCAATGGACATTTAAAGGCAGGCTTACAACTACATACTTACGCCTAGTAACCTCATTCATACTTTAAAATGTTGATCTTACTCTGGACATGTTTGCCTGAAAAGGAATCTTTGAAATGTTGCATAGTTTTAGAATTGTACTCCTTTAAAAGTTCAGAGATTTAGAATGGAGGCGGATGGAAGGTTTTGGGACCTCAAAAAAACACGTTCACCTAGAAACTCCATTCACAGTTCAAAAATTCCACCTTACTGTGGACATGCATGCTTGAGATTTTTTCTTTTGAAATCATTTGTAGTTTTGGAGATATTTAACTGTAAGCGCCCCATTCATTGTCGATGCGGCAATGGACATTTAAAGGCAGGCTTACAACTACATACTTACGCCTAGTAACCTCATTCATACTTTAAAATGTTGATCTTACTCTGGACATGTTTGCCTGAAAAGGAATCTTTGAAATGTTGCATAGTTTTAGAATTGTACTCCTTTAAAAGTTCAGAGATTTAGAATGGAGGCGGATGGAAGGTTAGGGTTAGGGTATAGGGACCTCAAAAAAACACGTTCACCTAGAAACTCCATTCACAGTTCAAAAATTCCACCTTACTGTGGACATGCATGCTTGAGTTTTTTTCTTTTGAAATCATTTGTAGTTTTGGAGATATTTAACTTTAAGCGCCCCATTCATTGTCGATGCGGCAATGGACATTTAAAGGCAGGCTTACAACTACATACTTACGCCTAGTAACCTCATTCATACTTTAAAATGTTGATCTTACTCTGGACATGTTTGCCTGAAAAGGAATCTTTGAAATGTTGCATAGTTTTAGAATTGTACTCCTTTAAAAGTTCAGAGATTTAGAATGGAGGCGGATGGAAGGTTAGGGTTAGGGTATAGGGACCTCAAAAAAACACGTTCACCTAGAAACTCCATTCACAGTTCAAAAATTCCACCTTACTGTGGACATGCATGCTTGAGATTTTTTCTTTTGAAATCATTTGTAGTTTTGGAGATATTTAACTTTAAGCGCCCCATTCATTGTCGATGCGGCAATGGACATTTAAAGGCAGGCTTACAACTACATACTTACGCCTAGTAACCTCATTCATACTTTAAAATGTTGATCTTACTCTGGACATGTTTGCCTGAAAAGGAATCTTTGAAATGTTGCATAGTTTTAGAATTGTACTCCTTTAAAAGTTCAGAGATTTAGAATGGAGGCGGATGGAAGGTTTTGGGACCTCAAAAAAACACTTTCACCTAGAAACTCCATTCACAGTTCAAAAATTCCCCCTTCTGTGGACATGCATCCTTGAGATGTTTTACTTTGAAATGATTTGTCGTTTTTGAAATATTTAACTTTAAGCGCCTAATGCATTGTCAATGGCAATGGATATTTAAAGGGAAAAGGGTACAAAGTTTTCAAGGCTAAGTTAACAGAACAAGTCAGAACCTCTGTGGTGCAGTGGTTTAGATACAGGACCTGCAACCAGAAGGTTACCGGTTCAAATCCAACCAGGACAGGTCTCCAACAAATACCCGACTCTTGCACCTTTATCTGATCTTTCACTGAACAGCGTGTAAGACACCATAGAAAGTATGTACCATGATGGAGCAGTGGTTAAGATTCAGGCCTTACACACTGAAGGTCCTGAGTTCAAATCTCGCAAGGACATCTTTCTAACTTTTACCTGGGGCTTTTACCTTTATATAATCTTTCAGACAAATTCCACGCAAGTCAACAGAACATGTAAGGACCTCTGTGGTGCAGTGGTTTAGATACAGGACTTGCAACCAGAAGATTCCTGGTTCAAATCCAACTGGCACACTTTTTTTTCTTTCCCAAGACTCAAGACCCAAAAGAGTCTTGAGTCGAACCAATTACTCCCGCGGAGACATCAAATTTCTCTTTTGGGCCATGAGTCCCAAGACTCAAGGCCCAAAAGAGAAATTTGATGTGTCCGTGGGAGTAATTGGTTCGACTCAAGACCCAAAAGAAGGTGAACTGACTGTAATGATTCAAAATGTCATATATAGAATAGAAACCCCATTCAAACTTTAAAATGTTCATCTTACTGTGGACATGTTTGCCTGAAAGGGAATCTTTGAAATGTTTAATAGTTTTAGAATTGTACTCCTTTAAAAGTTCAGAGATTTAGAATGGAGGTCGATGGACGAATTTGGGACCTCAAAAAAACACTTTCACCTAGAAACTCCATTCACAGTTCAAAAATTCCACCTTACTGTGGACATGCATGCTTGAGATTTTTTCTTTTGAAATCATTTGTAGTTTTGGAGATATTTAACTTTAAGCGCCCCATTCATTGTCGATGCGGCAATGGACATTTAAAGGCAGGCTTACAACTACATACTTACGCCTAGTAACCTCATTCATACTTTAACATTTTGATCTTACTCTGGACATGTTTGCCTGAAAAGGAATCTTTGAAATGTTGCATAGTTTTAGAATTGTACTCCTTTAAAAGTTCAGAGATTTAGAATGGAGGCGGATGGAAGGTTAGGGTTAGGGTATAGGGACCTCAAAAAAACACGTTCACCTAGAAACTCCATTCACAGTTCAAAAATTCCACCTTACTGTGGACATGCATGCTTGAGTTTTTTTCTTTTGAAATCATTTGTAGTTTTGGAGATATTTAACTTTAAGCGCCCCATTCATTGTCGATGCGGCAATGGACATTTAAAGGCAGGCTTACAACTACATACTTACGCCTAGTAACCTCATTCATACTTTAAAATGTTGATCTTACTCTGGACATGTTTGCCTGAAAAGGAATCTTTGAAATGTTGCATAGTTTTAGAATTGTACTCCTTTAAAAGTTCAGAGATTTAGAATGGAGGCGGATGGAAGGTTAGGGTTAGGGTATAGGGACCTCAAAAAAACACGTTCACCTAGAAACTCCATTCACAGTTCAAAAATTCCACCTTACTGTGGACATGCATGCTTGAGTTTTTTTCTTTTGAAATCATTTGTAGTTTTGGAGATATTTAACTTTAAGCGCCCCATTCATTGTCGATGCGGCAATGGACATTTAAAGGCAGGCTTACAACTACATACTTACGCCTAGTAACCTCATTCATACTTTAAAATGTTGATCTTACTCTGGACATGTTTGCCTGAAAAGGAATCTTTGAAATGTTGCATAGTTTTAGAATTGTACTCCTTTAAAAGTTCAGAGATTTAGAATGGAGGCGGATGGAAGGTTTTGGGACCTCAAAAAAACACGTTCACCTAGAAACTCCATTCACAGTTCAAAAATTCCACCTTACTGTGGACATGCATGCTTGAGATTTTTTCTTTTGAAATCATTTGTAGTTTTGGAGATATTTAACTTTAAGCGCCCCATTCATTGTCGATGCGGCAATGGACATTTAAAGGCAGGCTTACAACTACATACTTACGCCTAGTAACCTCATTCATACTTTAAAATGTTGATCTTACTCTGGACATGTTTGCCTGAAAAGGAATCTTTGAAATGTTGCATAGTTTTAGAATTGTACTCCTTTAAAAGTTCAGAGATTTAGAATGGAGGCGGATGGAAGGTTAGGGTTAGGGTATAGGGACCTCAAAAAAACACGTTCACCTAGAAACTCCATTCACAGTTCAAAAATTCCACCTTACTGTGGACATGCATGCTTGAGTTTTTTTCTTTTGAAATCATTTGTAGTTTTGGAGATATTTAACTTTAAGCGCCCCATTCATTGTCGATGCGGCAATGGACATTTAAAGGCAGGCTTACAACTACATACTTACGCCTAGTAACCTCATTCATACTTTAAAATGTTGATCTTACTCTGGACATGTTTGCCTGAAAAGGAATCTTTGAAATGTTGCATAGTTTTAGAATTGTACTCCTTTAAAAGTTCAGAGATTTAGAATGGAGGCGGATGGAAGGTTAGGGTTAGGGTATAGGGACCTCAAAAAAACACGTTCACCTAGAAACTCCATTCACAGTTCAAAAATTCCACCTTACTGTGGACATGCATGCTTGAGATTTTTTCTTTTGAAATCATTTGTAGTTTTGGAGATATTTAACTTTAAGCGCCCCATTCATTGTCGATGCGGCAATGGACATTTAAAGGCAGGCTTACAACTACATACTTACGCCTAGTAACCTCATTCATACTTTAAAATGTTGATCTTACTCTGGACATGTTTGCCTGAAAAGGAATCTTTGAAATGTTGCATAGTTTTAGAATTGTACTCCTTTAAAAGTTCAGAGATTTAGAATGGAGGCGGATGGAAGGTTTTGGGACCTCAAAAAAACACTTTCACCTAGAAACTCCATTCACAGTTCAAAAATTCCCCCTTCTGTGGACATGCATCCTTGAGATGTTTTACTTTGAAATGATTTGTCGTTTTTGAAATATTTAACTTTAAGCGCCTAATGCATTGTCAATGGCAATGGATATTTAAAGGGAAAAGGGTACAAAGTTTTCAAGGCTAAGTTAACAGAACAAGTCAGAACCTCTGTGGTGCAGTGGTTTAGATACAGGACCTGCAACCAGAAGGTTACCGGTTCAAATCCAACCAGGACAGGTCTCCAACAAATACCCGACTCTTGCACCTTTATCTGATCTTTCACTGAACAGCGTGTAAGACACCATAGAAAGTATGTACCATGATGGAGCAGTGGTTAAGATTCAGGCCTTACACACTGAAGGTCCTGAGTTCAAATCTCGCAAGGACATCTTTCTAACTTTTACCTGGGGCTTTTACCTTTATATAATCTTTCAGACAAATTCCACGCAAGTCAACAGAACATGTAAGGACCTCTGTGGTGCAGTGGTTTAGATACAGGACTTGCAACCAGAAGATTCCTGGTTCAAATCCAACTGGCACACTTTTTTTTCTTTCCCAAGACTCAAGACCCAAAAGAGTCTTGAGTCGAACCAATTACTCCCGCGGAGACATCAAATTTCTCTTTTGGGCCATGAGTCCCAAGACTCAAGGCCCAAAAGAGAAATTTGATGTGTCCGTGGGAGTAATTGGTTCGACTCAAGACCCAAAAGAAGGTGAACTGACTGTAATGATTCAAAATGTCATATATAGAATAGAAACCCCATTCAAACTTTAAAATGTTCATCTTACTGTGGACATGTTTGCCTGAAAGGGAATCTTTGAAATGTTTAATAGTTTTAGAATTGTACTCCTTTAAAAGTTCAGAGATTTAGAATGGAGGTCGATGGACGAATTTGGGACCTCAAAAAAACACTTTCACCTAGAAACTCCATTCACAGTTCAAAAATTCCACCTTACTGTGGACATGCATGCTTGAGATTTTTTCTTTTGAAATCATTTGTAGTTTTGGAGATATTTAACTTTAAGCGCCCCATTCATTGTCGATGCGGCAATGGACATTTAAAGGCAGGCTTACAACTACATACTTACGCCTAGTAACCTCATTCATACTTTAACATTTTGATCTTACTCTGGACATGTTTGCCTGAAAAGGAATCTTTGAAATGTTGCATAGTTTTAGAATTGTACTCCTTTAAAAGTTCAGAGATTTAGAATGGAGGCGGATGGAAGGTTAGGGTTAGGGTATAGGGACCTCAAAAAAACACGTTCACCTAGAAACTCCATTCACAGTTCAAAAATTCCACCTTACTGTGGACATGCATGCTTGAGTTTTTTTCTTTTGAAATCATTTGTAGTTTTGGAGATATTTAACTTTAAGCGCCCCATTCATTGTCGATGCGGCAATGGACATTTAAAGGCAGGCTTACAACTACATACTTACGCCTAGTAACCTCATTCATACTTTAAAATGTTGATCTTACTCTGGACATGTTTGCCTGAAAAGGAATCTTTGAAATGTTGCATAGTTTTAGAATTGTACTCCTTTAAAAGTTCAGAGATTTAGAATGGAGGCGGATGGAAGGTTAGGGTTAGGGTATAGGGACCTCAAAAAAACACGTTCACCTAGAAACTCCATTCACAGTTCAAAAATTCCACCTTACTGTGGACATGCATGCTTGAGTTTTTTTCTTTTGAAATCATTTGTAGTTTTGGAGATATTTAACTTTAAGCGCCCCATTCATTGTCGATGCGGCAATGGACATTTAAAGGCAGGCTTACAACTACATACTTACGCCTAGTAACCTCATTCATACTTTAAAATGTTGATCTTACTCTGGACATGTTTGCCTGAAAAGGAATCTTTGAAATGTTGCATAGTTTTAGAATTGTACTCCTTTAAAAGTTCAGAGATTTAGAATGGAGGCGGATGGAAGGTTTTGGGACCTCAAAAAAACACGTTCACCTAGAAACTCCATTCACAGTTCAAAAATTCCACCTTACTGTGGACATGCATGCTTGAGATTTTTTCTTTTGAAATCATTTGTAGTTTTGGAGATATTTAACTTTAAGCGCCCCATTCATTGTCGATGCGGCAATGGACATTTAAAGGCAGGCTTACAACTACATACTTACGCCTAGTAACCTCATTCATACTTTAAAATGTTGATCTTACTCTGGACATGTTTGCCTGAAAAGGAATCTTTGAAATGTTGCATAGTTTTAGAATTGTACTCCTTTAAAAGTTCAGAGATTTAGAATGGAGGCGGATGGAAGGTTAGGGTTAGGGTATAGGGACCTCAAAAAAACACGTTCACCTAGAAACTCCATTCACAGTTCAAAATTTCCACCTTACTGTGGACATGCATGCTTGAGTTTTTTTCTTTTGAAATCATTTGTAGTTTTGGAGATATTTAACTTTAAGCGCCCCATTCATTGTCGATGCGGCAATGGACATTTAAAGGCAGGCTTACAACTACATACTTACGCCTAGTAACCTCATTCATACTTTAAAATGTTGATCTTACTCTGGACATGTTTGCCTGAAAAGGAATCTTTGAAATGTTGCATAGTTTTAGAATTGTACTCCTTTAAAAGTTCAGAGATTTAGAATGGAGGCGGATGGAAGGTTAGGGTTAGGGTATAGGGACCTCAAAAAAACACGTTCACCTAGAAACTCCATTCACAGTTCAAAAATTCCACCTTACTGTGGACATGCATGCTTGAGATTTTTTCTTTTGAAATCATTTGTAGTTTTGGAGATATTTAACTTTAAGCGCCCCATTCATTGTCGATGCGGCAATGGACATTTAAAGGCAGGCTTACAACTACATACTTACGCCTAGTAACCTCATTCATACTTTAAAATGTTGATCTTACTCTGGACATGTTTGCCTGAAAAGGAATCTTTGAAATGTTGCATAGTTTTAGAATTGTACTCCTTTAAAAGTTCAGAGATTTAGAATGGAGGCGGATGGAAGGTTTTGGGACCTCAAAAAAACACGTTCACCTAGAAACTCCATTCACAGTTCAAAAATTCCACCTTACTGTGGACATGCATGCTTGAGTTTTTTTCTTTTGAAATCATTTGTAGTTTTGGAGATATTTAACTTTAAGCGCCCCATTCATTGTCGATGCGGCAATGGACATTTAAAGGCAGGCTTACAACTACATACTTACGCCTAGTAACCTCATTCATACTTTAAAATGTTGATCTTACTCTGGACATGTTTGCCTGAAAAGGAATCTTTGAAATGTTGCATAGTTTTAGAATTGTACTCCTTTAAAAGTTCAGAGATTTAGAATGGAGGCGGATGGAAGGTTAGGGTTAGGGTATAGGGACCTCAAAAAAACACGTTCACCTAGAAACTCCATTCACAGTTCAAAAATTCCACCTTACTGTGGACATGCATGCTTGAGATTTTTTCTTTTGAAATCATTTGTAGTTTTGGAGATATTTAACTTTAAGCGCCCCATTCATTGTCGATGCGGCAATGGACATTTAAAGGCAGGCTTACAACTACATACTTACGCCTAGTAACCTCATTCATACTTTAAAATGTTGATCTTACTCTGGACATGTTTGCCTGAAAAGGAATCTTTGAAATGTTGCATAGTTTTAGAATTGTACTCCTTTAAAAGTTCAGAGATTTAGAATGGAGGCGGATGGAAGGTTAGGGTTAGGGTATAGGGACCTCAAAAAAACACGTTCACCTAGAAACTCCATTCACAGTTCAAAAATTCCACCTTACTGTGGACATGCATGCTTGAGATTTTTTCTTTTGAAATCATTTGTAGTTTTGGAGATATTTAACTTTAAGCGCCCCATTCATTGTCGATGCGGCAATGGACATTTAAAGGCAGGCTTACAACTACATACTTACGCCTAGTAACCTCATTCATACTTTAAAATGTTGATCTTACTCTGGACATGTTTGCCTGAAAAGGAATCTTTGAAATGTTGCATAGTTTTAGAATTGTACTCCTTTAAAAGTTCAGAGATTTAGAATGGAGGCGGATGGAAGGTTTTGGGACCTCAAAAAAACACGTTCACCTAGAAACTCCATTCACAGTTCAAAAATTCCACCTTACTGTGGACATGCATGCTTGAGTTTTTTTCTTTTGAAATCATTTGTAGTTTTGGAGATATTTAACTTTAAGCGCCCCATTCATTGTCGATGCGGCAATGGACATTTAAAGGCAGGCTTACAACTACATACTTACGCCTAGTAACCTCATTCATACTTTAAAATGTTGATCTTACTCTGGACATGTTTGCCTGAAAAGGAATCTTTGAAATGTTGCATAGTTTTAGAATTGTACTCCTTTAAAAGTTCAGAGATTTAGAATGGAGGCGGATGGAAGGTTAGGGTTAGGGTATAGGGACCTCAAAAAAACACGTTCACCTAGAAACTCCATTCACAGTTCAAAAATTCCACCTTACTGTGGACATGCATGCTTGAGATTTTTTCTTTTGAAATCATTTGTAGTTTTGGAGATATTTAACTTTAAGCGCCCCATTCATTGTCGATGCGGCAATGGACATTTAAAGGCAGGCTTACAACTACATACTTACGCCTAGTAACCTCATTCATACTTTAAAATGTTGATCTTACTCTGGACATGTTTGCCTGAAAAGGAATCTTTGAAATGTTGCATAGTTTTAGAATTGTACTCCTTTAAAAGTTCAGAGATTTAGAATGGAGGCGGATGGAAGGTTTTGGGACCTCAAAAAAACACTTTCACCTAGAAACTCCATTCACAGTTCAAAAATTCCCCCTTCTGTGGACATGCATCCTTGAGATGTTTTACTTTGAAATGATTTGTAGTTTTTGAAATATTTAACTTTAAGCGCCTAATGCATTGTCAATGGCAATGGATATTTAAAGGGAAAAGGGTACAAAGTTTTCAAGGCTAAGTTAACAGAACAAGTCAGAACCTCTGTGGTGCAGTGGTTTAGATACAGGACCTGCAACCAGAAGGTTACCGGTTCAAATCCAACCAGGACAGGTCTCCAACAAATACCTGACTCTTGCACCTTTATCTGATCTTTCACTGAACAGCGTGTAAGACACCATAGAAAGTATGTACCATGATGGAGCAGTGGTTAAGATTCAGGCCTTACACACTGAAGGTCCTGAGTTCAAATCTCGCAAGGACATCTTTCTAACTTTTACCTGGGGCTTTTACCGTTATATAATCTTTCAGACAAATTCCACGCAAGTCAACAGAACATGTAAGGACCTCTGTGGTGCAGTGGTTTAGATACAGGACTTGCAACCAGAAGATTCCTGGTTCAAATCCAACTGGCACACTTTTTTTTCTTTCCCAAGACTCAAGACCCAAAAGAGTCTTGAGTCGAACCAATTACTCCCACGGAGACATCAAATTTCTCTTTTGGGCCATGAGTCCCAAGACTCAAGGCCCAAAAGAGAAATTTGATGTCTCCGTGGGAGTAATTGGTTCGACTCAAGACCCAAAAGAAGGTGAACTGACTGTAATGATTCAAAATGTCATATATAGAATAGAAACCCCATTCAAACTTTAAAATGTTCATCTTACTGTGGACATGTTTGCCTGAAAGGGAATCTTTGAAATGTTTAATAGTTTTAGAATTGTACTCCTTTAAAAGTTCAGAGATTTAGAATGGAGGTCGATGGACGAATTTGGGACCTCAAAAAAACACTTTCACCTAGAAACTCCATTCACAGTTAAAAAATTCCACCTTACTGTGGACATGCATGCTTGAGATTTTTTCTTTTGAAATCATTTGTAGTTTTGGAGATATTTAACTTTAAGCGCCCCATTCATTGTCGATGCGGCAATGGACATTTAAAGGCAGGCTTACAACTACATACTTACGCCTAGTAACCTCATTCATACTTTAAAATGTTGATCTTACTCTGGACATGTTTGCCTGAAAAGGAATCTTTGAAATGTTGCATAGTTTTAGAATTGTACTCCTTTAAAAGTTCAGAGATTTAGAATGGAGGCGGATGGAAGGTTAGGGTTAGGGTATAGGGACCTCAAAAAAACACGTTCACCTAGAAACTCCATTCACAGTTCAAAAAATCCACCTTACTGTGGACATGCATGCTTGAGATTTTTTCTTTTGAAATCATTTGTAGTTTTGGAGATATTTAACTTTAAGCGCCCCATTCATTGTCGATGCGGCAATGGACATTTAAAGGCAGGCTTACAACTACATACTTACGCCTAGTAACCTCATTCATACTTTAAAATGTTGATCTTACTCTGGACATGTTTGCCTGAAAAGGAATCTTTGAAATGTTGCATAGTTTTAGAATTGTACTCCTTTAAAAGTTCAGAGATTTAGAATGGAGGCGGATGGAAGGTTTTGGGACCTCAAAAAAACACATTCACCTAGAAACTCCATTCACAGTTCAAAAATTCCCCCTTCTGTGGACATGCATCCTTGAGATGTTTTACTTTGAAATGATTTGTCGTTTTTGAAATATTTAACTTTAAGCGCCTAATGCATTGTCAATGGCAATGGATATTTAAAGGGAAAAGGGTACAAAGTTTTCAAGGCTAAGTTAACAGAACAAGTCAGAACCTCTGTGGTGCAGTGGTTTAGATACAGGACCTGCAACCAGAAGGTTACCGGTTCAAATCCAACCAGGACAGGTTTCCAACAAATACCTGACTCTTGCACCTTTATCTGATCTTTCACTGAACAGCGTGTAAGACACCATAGAAAGTATGTACCATGATGGAGCAGTGGTTAAGATTCAGGCCTTACACACTGAAGGTCCTGAGTTCAAATCTCGCAAGGACATCTTTCTAACTTTTACCTGGGGCTTTTACCTTTATATAATCTTTCAGACAAATTCCACGCAAGTCAACAGAACATGTAAGGACCTCTGTGGTGCAGTGGTTTAGATACAGGACTTGCAACCAGAAGATTCCTGGTTCAAATCCAACTGGCACACTTTTTTTTCTTTCCCAAGACTCAAGACCCAAAAGAGTCTTGAGTCGAACCAATTACTCCCCCGGAGACATCAAATTTCTCTTTTGGGCCATGAGTCCCAAGACTCAAGGCCCAAAAGAGAAATTTGATGTGTCCGTGGGAGTAATTGGTTCGACTCAAGACCCAAAAGAAGGTGAACTGACTGTAATGATTCAAAATGTCATATATAGAATAGAAACCCCATTCAAACTTTAAAATGTTCATCTTACTGTGGACATGTTTGCCTGAAAGGGAATCTTTGAAATGTTTAATAGTTTTAGAATTGTACTCCTTTAAAAGTTCAGAGATTTAGAATGGAGGTCGATGGACGAATTTGGGACCTCAAAAAAACACTTTCACCTAGAAACTCCATTCACAGTTAAAAAATTCCACCTTACTGTGGACATGCATGCTTGAGATTTTTTCTTTTGAAATCATTTGTAGTTTTGGAGATATTTAACTTTAAGCGCCCCATTCATTGTCGATGCGGCAATGGACATTTAAAGGCAGGCTTACAACTACATACTTACGCCTAGTAACCTCATTCATACTTTAACATTTTGATCTTACTCTGGACATGTTTGCCTGAAAAGGAATCTTTGAAATGTTGCATAGTTTTAGAATTGTACTCCTTTAAAAGTTCAGAGATTTAGAATGGAGGCGGATGGAAGGTTTTGGGACCTCAAAAAAACACGTTCACCTAGAAACTCCATTCACAGTTCAAAAATTCCACCTTACTGTGGACATGCATGCTTGAGTTTTTTTCTTTTGAAATCATTTGTAGTTTTGGAGATATTTAACTTTAAGCGCCCCATTCATTGTCGATGCGGCAATGGACATTTAAAGGCAGGCTTACAACTACATACTTACGCCTAGTAACCTCATTCATACTTTAAAATGTTGATCTTACTCTGGACATGTTTGCCTGAAAAGGAATCTTTGAAATGTTGCATAGTTTTAGAATTGTACTCCTTTAAAAGTTCAGAGATTTAGAATGGAGGCGGATGGAAGGTTAGGGTTAGGGTATAGGGACCTCAAAAAAACAAGTTCACCTAGAAACTCCATTCACAGTTCAAAAATTCCACCTTACTGTGGACATGCATGCTTGAGATTTTTTCTTTTGAAATCATTTGTAGTTTTGGAGATATTTAACTTTAAGCGCCCCATTCATTGTCGATGCGGCAATGGACATTTAAAGGCACGCTTACAACTACATACTTACGCCTAGTAACCTCATTCATACTTTAAAATGTTCATCTTACTCTGGACATGTTTGCCTGAAAAGGAATCTTTGAAATGTTGCATAGTTTTAGAATTGTACTCCTTTAAAAGTTCAGAGATTTAGAATGGAGGCGGATGGAAGGTTTTGGGACCTCAAAAAAACACTTTCACCTAGAAACTCCATTCACAGTTCAAAAATTCCCCCTTCTGTGGACATGCATCCTTGAGATGTTTTACTTTGAAATGATTTGTAGTTTTTGAAATATTTAACTTTAAGCGCCTAATGCATTGTCAATGGCAATGGATATTTAAAGGGAAAAGGGTACAAAGTTTTCAAGGCTAAGTTAACAGAACAAGTCAGAACCTCTGTGGTGCAGTGGTTTAGATACAGGACCTGCAACCAGAAGGTTACCGGTTCAAATCCAACCAGGACAGGTCTCCAACAAATACCTGACTCTTGCACCTTTATCTGATCTTTCAGTGAACAGCGTGTAAGACACCATAGAAAGTATGTACCATGATGGAGCAGTGGTTAAGATTCAGGCCTTACACACTGAAGGTCCTGAGTTCAAATCTCGCAAGGACATCTTTCTAACTTTTACCTGGGGCTTTTACCTTTATATAATCTTTCAGACAAATTCCACGCAAGTCAACAGAACATGTAAGGACCTCTGTGGTGCAGTGGTTTAGATACAGGACTTGCAACCAGAAGATTCCTGGTTCAAATCCAACTGGCACACTTTTTTTTCTTTCCCAAGACTCAAGACCCAAAAGAGTCTTGAGTCGAACCAATTACTCCCGCGGAGACATCAAATTTCTCTTTTGGGCCATGAGTCCCAAGACTCAAGGCCCAAAAGAGAAATTTGATGTCTCCGTGGGAGTAATTGGTTCGACTCAAGACCCAAAAGAAGGTGAACTGACTGTAATGCTTCAAAATGTCATATATAGAATAGAAACCCCATTCAAACTTTAAAATGTTCATCTTACTGTGGACATGTTTGCCTGAAAGGGAATCTTTGAAATGTTTAATAGTTTTAGAATTGTACTCCTTTAAAAGTTCAGAGATTTAGAATGGAGGTCGATGGACGAATTTGGGACCTCAAAAAAACACTTTCACCTAGAAACTCCATTCACAGTTCAAAAATTCCACCTTACTGTGGACATGCATGCTTGAGATTTTTTCTTTTGAAATCATTTGTAGTTTTGGAGATATTTAACTTTAAGCGCCCCATTCATTGTCGATGCGGCAATGGACATTTAAAGGCAGGCTTACAACTACATACTTACGCCTAGTAACCTCATTCATACTTTAACATTTTGATCTTACTCTGGACATGTTTGCCTGAAAAGGAATCTTTGAAATGTTGCATAGTTTTAAAATTGTACTCCTTTAAAAGTTCAGAGATTTAGAATGGAGGCGGATGGAAGGTTAGGGTTAGGGTATAGGGACCTCAAAAAAACACGTTCACCTAAAAACTCCATTCACAGTTCAAAAATTCCACCTTACTGTGGACATGCATGCTTGAGTTTTTTTCTTTTGAAATCATTTGTAGTTTTGGAGATATTTAACTTTAAGCGCCCCATTCATTGTCGATGCGGCAATGGACATTTAAAGGCAGGCTTACAACTACATACTTACGCCTAGTAACCTCATTCATACTTTAAAATGTTGATCTTACTCTGGACATGTTTGCCTGAAAAGGAATCTTTGAAATGTTGCATAGTTTTAGAATTGTACTCCTTTAAAAGTTCAGAGATTTAGAATGGAGGCGGATGGAAGGTTAGGGTTAGGGTATAGGGACCTCAAAAAAACACGTTCACCTAGAAACTCCATTCACAGTTCAAAAATTCCACCTTAATGTGGACATGCATGCTTGAGATTTTTTCTTTTGAAATCATTTGTAGTTTTGGAGATATTTAACTTTAAGCGCCCCATTCATTGTCGATGCGGCAATGGACATTTAAAGGCAGGCTTACAACTACATACTTACGCCTAGTAACCTCATTCATACTTTAAAATGTTGATCTTACTCTGGACATGTTTGCCTGAAAAGGAATCTTTGAAATGTTGCATAGTTTTAGAATTGTACTCCTTTAAAAGTTCAGAGATTTAGAATGGAGGCGGATGGAAGGTTTTGGGACCTCAAAAAAACACGTTCACCTAGAAACTCCATTCACAGTTCAAAAATTCCACCTTACTGTGGACATGCATGCTTGAGTTTTTTTCTTTTGAAATCATTTGTAGTTTTGGAGATATTTAACTTTAAGCGCCCCATTCATTGTCGATGCGGCAATGGACATTTAAAGGCAGGCTTACAACTACATACTTACGCCTAGTAACCTCATTCATACTTTAAAATGTTGATCTTACTCTGGACATGTTTGCCTGAAAAGGAATCTTTGAAATGTTGCATAGTTTTAGAATTGTACTCCTTTAAAAGTTCAGAGATTTAGAATGGAGGCGGATGGAAGGTTAGGGTTAGGGTATAGGGACCTCAAAAAAACACGTTCACCTAGAAACTCCATTCACAGTTCAAAAATTCCACCTTACTGTGGACATGCATGTGTGACGGTGGCCAGGTTGTCACATGTAACTTGCCACTTCTTTTTAGAATGCTGACACTCTTTACTTTGTCTCAATAATAAATAAATAACAATACACATTAAACTCACAACAATAAAATATCAGTTGCACGGTAAAGTGCGGGGTGCGTAATTACTGTGAGAATAATACTGTTTGTTAGGTACTGCAAGACTACGCCACCTTTTTATTTAAGAGGTAGGGTCCTCTGTAACACTCTTTCTTAGGCTATTCACAGGTTCGAGTTTACCCAGGTAAGTACAATACTTTTAAATGAGAACAACACTTCAACACATATCCCTTGGAGAAAGCTGGACGGAAACAGGTTTGTATAAAAAGGTAATCTATTTTATTAAGCTAATACAGTGGCGTCTATAAGCCATAAAATATTGAAAAGCATAAACAAAATATAACACTAATTCTAAAACCTCAACCTCCTAATGCGCCCACTAACTAACTAAAATACAGGAATACAGACAATCACCAAACACTAAAAACAGACAGGGCTTGTGCAAACTATAGCAAATAAATAATGAATTTAGCGTTAAAGTGCCAACTATTACTGAAGCAGTAAAGTGCCAAGTGCCAATTCAATTGCTATATGTCATATACTCATCACGGTTCAATGCAAAAGGTGGGAATGTCCTTATATGGGGTTTAACTGGAGCGGGGGTTTAGGCCAGGAATCACTGTCTCTTCTTGTCTTCGTGCGTATTGCCTGCAATCATAGAAACTAGAACCAGTTCATCTGTTCAGGTATATTTCACATATGAGGTTTAGGACCGTGGGTTTATAAAGGTAACGTTGCATAGAAGGACACTTACTCGCCCGCCAGACTGTACGTCTGGCTTTGAGGGTGTGAAGCGCGCAACGTTATCGCCACTGGACCTCTCCTCCGTTCCTTGGTTCGTCTGTCTGTCCTCCCCGCCTCTGCTGCTACTGCGCCGTCTGCTCACCGTCCGCTGCTGGTGGCTTGGTACGTGCCGCGATCACTGTATTCCCCACCTCTGCTCCGTGGTATGTCTGCTCCTCCTGTGCACAACCGTCCCTTCTGGCTGTCACTTCCACACTGCCCTGTATGCCTGTCTCTCTGCTGTCCAAGTGGCTCGCGCTCACTTTTGAATAAGGTGGGCCACACCCTACTCCGCCCTCATTCGCTCTGCCACCAGCGTGACCTGGGGACATTGGCCGTCCGCTGTCACAAGGCCAATGTCACACAGCCTATAGGGGAGTCCAATGTCAAGTGGCTCGGGGACCGGGGGGAAATACATTGTCAACCATAAAACATGCAGTGCAGAAATATAGTTAAGAGAATGATGTTTTTAAGTGCGTAATACAGGTTTTTCATCATCAATAAAAAATGTTACAATTTGGTTTCACCCCCCTGCTTTGACCCTGTCACATCCCCCCCCACTTTTCCGTTGCCAGTCCCTGCAACTGTCCCTAATCATGTCCATACCTCTGGGGTGGCTGGCCTATATTTGCTCTTCCCGAGCGCCGTGGCTCATCTGGTGCTCTCGGGACGGAGAGAAACCCATAATACTGCGGCGTTGTTGCTTCTACCTGCTCGGGCTGCACTACAGCTGGGGGGTCCTCGTGGGGCGACCTGGGGGCTACACACACTTTCAACGCATTTCTATGTATGGTCTTTTCTCGCCCCCCCTTCTCGGGTCTGACTCGGTACACCAACCCCGTAGCTCCCACCTGTTCCATCACTGCGTAAGGCTCGGGGTCCCACCACGTACTCAATTTCCCCTGGCCATCTCTCTTCCTATTTCGAATCCACACTCTCTCTCCTGGTAATAGGGGTGTAATACCGGCCCTACGGTCATAAACCTGCTTTCTCCTCTTGGCCGTTTCTCCCATCCTCTCCCCTGCGGTCCTATAAGCTGTCGCCATTCTCTGTTGGTGGTCCTGTACCCAGCCACCCACTCCCATGCGCTCTTGCGCTGACTGCACTCCTAACTGGACATCTATAGGGCGCCTCAAATGTCGGCCAAACATTAAGTAGGCGGGGGCATAACCCGTAGCACTATGGATCGTGTTGTTATAAGCATGAACTAACTCGGGTAAGTGCTCATTCCATCTTCCTTGTTTATCAGTGTCTAGTGATCGCAACATGTTCAGTAATGTCTGATTAAATCGTTCCACTCCACCGTTCCCAGCCGGGTGGTACGGAGTGGTGCGACTTTTTGCAATACCATAAGTCTGACATAAATGGTGCATTAACTCGGACTCGAAGTTGGGGCCTCGATCTGAGTGGAACCGGGCCGGACAGCCGAACGGCTGGATAATATGCGTCCATAACGCACGGACAGTGGTGTGCGCAGTCTGGTCTCGGGTGGCAATAGCCCAACTATAACGGGTGAATAAGTCAGTAGCTACCAGAATGTTTTGCCACGCATCAGCAGGCCTACCTAATGTGAGGAAATCAATGGCTATTACTTCTAGTGGATATGAGACTTCAAAGGGTTGTAAGGGGGCCCGAGGCTCTGACCTGTTCCTCTGCAGGCTGCAGGCGACACAACCCTGTTGTAACTGACGCACCGCTCCCTCCATGCCTGGCCAATAGAACCGACGTCGCAGCTGGGCCAAGGTCCTCTCCAACCCAGCATGCGCCGCGGCCGTGTGGATTCCTCTCCATACCTCCTCTCTGCGTGAACCTGGACAAATGATCTGTGAGTATTGTTCTTTGGTATAAGGATCGGTCACCTTCCTATATAACACATGATTTCGTATAATCAGTTTGTTCCACTGGCGTAACAGTTGCCGCGCTCCCCGAGTCCAATTCTTCCTCTCCACCATATTAGGGGCTCTCCCCCGTTCCACGCACCTCTTCACCACCTGCACATCTGGATCCCGATCCTGCGTCTCTCTCCACTCATCCTCCCGGGCTGCTGGCGTCGATTGTACAGCCGCCACATCTACAGGCTGCACTGGGAACCGCGATAGGGCATCAGCGTTGGCGTTGTTTTTGCCCGGTCGATACTTGATGTCGAAAGTAAACGACGCAAGTTGAGCAGCCCACCGTTGTTCCACAGCTCCCAATCTAGCCGTTTGGAGATGCGCAACAGGGTTATTGTCCGTGAATATTGTGAATCGAGCGCCAGTGAGATAATCTTTAAACTTCTCGGTCACGGCCCATTTAAGGGCCAAAAGCTCCAATTTGAACGAGCTATAATTTGCGTCATTCTGCTCGGTCGGGTGGAGACTGCGGCTTGCATAAGCTATTACACGTTCGTGACCGTCTTGGACCTGGGCTAGAACCGCTCCCAACCCACGGCCACTCGCATCAGTGTAAACCACAAAAGGCTGTGTATAATCCGCATACGCTAACACCGGGGCTTGTGTGAGGGCACTCTTTAACGCATCAAACGCCCGCTGGCACTCCGAAGTCCACTCGACTTTACACTGGTGGGATTTTACGTCATTTGGGATTCCTATCAATAAGTTGTTTAAGGGTCGTGCTATAGCAGCAAAAGAGGACACGAAACGCCTATAGTAACCCGCTAGACCTAGAAACGCGCGGACCTCGCGGACCGTTGAGGGTGGTGTCCAGTCCCGCACTGCCACCACTTTCTCCGGATCGGGCCGCACTCCCTCTTTGTCCACGACATGGCCCAGAAATTGCACTTCCCTCCGCAGAAGTTTGCATTTGTCTAACCGCAGCTTCAGTCCATGTCTCCACAGGCGTTGGAAGACGAGCTCGAGGTGCTGTAGATGAGAGGAGAAGTCAGGTGAATATACTATAATGTCATCAAGATATACCAGCAAGGATTCTGTCACCTGACCACTCAGACACTGCTGCATCAGCCTCTGGAACGTCGCGGGCGCATTACAAAGCCCGAACGGCATGCGTTGAAACTCGAACAGGCCCAGCGGGGTCGTAAAGGCGGTCTTCTCCCGGTCCCGGGGATCCATTCCTACTTGCCAATACCCGCTGGCCAGGTCTAACGTGGAGAACCATTGCGCCTTCGTCAGGCTGGTGAGCGTCTCTTCTATCCTGGGTAGGGGGAAGGCGTCCTTGTGCGTCACGGCGTTAAGTTTCCTGTAGTCGACGCAGAACCTCCAGCTGCCATCTTTCTTCTTGACCAGTACGATAGGTGCCGCCCACGGACTGCAACTCTCCTTGATGACTCCCTTCTCCAGCATCTCATTCAGGAGGGTCTTCATCTCCCGGTACATGGAGGGCGGCAACGGCCGGTGTCGCTCTCGTATGGGTGCCGCGTCTCCGGTCGGTATCTGGTGTTGCACGACGTCCGTCCGTCCGAAATCCTCGTCATGGATGGCGAACACCTTCTTCCACCGACACAACATCTCGTGTAACTCTCTCTTCTGCGCCTCCGGCAGGTCATCACGCTCCGTCAACACTTCCATCTCTTCGGGTAGGGTCTTCAGTGGTCCATCATCTTCCACACTGATTACGGCCACTTCCACCTCTCCGTCGGTCCCCAGGGACAGGCTCAGGTCCCTGCCGCCTCGGACATCCGCTTCTTCCACCGGGTACAGCCTCCCCAGCTTCTGGTGGCGGTCCAGGACCAGACTATATGCGTGTGGGTTGCACACTCGTATGGGAACACGTCCGTGGCGCACCGTGACGAGGGCACGGGCCACTCCCAAATCTTTTCCATCCGGCAAGGCTTCCATCAAGGCCTCGTAGTCCGCTCCATTTGGTCCTCTCCAAGCGCGGCCCCAGATCATCACTTCACTCTGCGCGGGGATTCGAATCTTCCGCCGGCCGACCGGCCACACATAACCGATGGACCCATCTTCATTCGTCACTGCCTCCACCCTCCTACAGGTGGCGAATGCGTCCTTCCACAGCGTCCTTCCCTGCTGACATGGAAACACAGGCCTCCCAGGCCATTTAAAGAGGGCATGCCATACAGCGTTCACGACATTCATCCCAATAATCAGCGGTTGAGTACAATGTTCATCTTTCACGATTACAACTCCTCTCCCTGGGATCTTCATTCCCTCCAGCTCTAGGTCCAATATGGCATAGCCAGTGTACGGTAAGTCAAGACCATTAGCGGCGCGTAATTTAAAAACAAGGGGCCCATTTCCCAACGTTAGGTGTGAGAATTTTTCCTCAAATAAGCTTTGCTGCATTAATGTGACTTGTGACCCAGTATCCAGTAACCCCCTTAAGTGGACTCCTCCCATAGTGATCCCAATAGTCGGACAGTCCCCAATAAACACTTCATTAGCCCTTGATCTGGCGAGTGCGCGCTGCACCCCTGTCTCCCGGACCTCGGCGACAGGGCGTACTAGTTTAAATGATTGGGGTCAGATTTACAAAAGCGAGCAATGTGCCCAGACTGCCTACAGCTCCTACAGATCGGCCTACCTCCCTCATCCCACTCGTTGCGTTGGTACGGCTCCCGGCGTCGTTCAGATGGAGGCGAACCGCGAGGTCGTGTATCGGTGGTGTTGGGTCGAAGGAGCGGTCTGATCTCTTTCATGAGCTCCTGCGTAAACCCCTGCATTTGCGATTTGACGTCTTCCATAATCTCCTGTTTCAGTTTCTCTCTCCATTCAGATTCCTGTGAGGGTGTTGGGATAGAGACAGGTTTAACAGCATGGCACAAGATTTCAGCAGTCCCTTCTCTTCTATGTTCAGTGTCTAGTAGGAAGGCCTCATTTTTTAGGGCGGCGAAGTCTTCTGTGGGGTTTCGACGGGCATATATTCTTAAGGCTTGACCCAGAGGGCCTTCAGACAGTCCTACAAGTAACTGCTCTCGCAGAATGGCATCGGAGGGAGCGGTGTCTGGGTCGAGCCGCCGCAGCCCGCAGAACAACTCTCTAAGCCTCAAAATATAAGCCTGCACACTTTCGCCTGCGCGTTGCGCACAGCCATAGAACAAGGCACGAGCTTGGGAAGCAGAAACAGATGTTTTATACAACGTGTCTAAACATTTAAAGACTTTGGCCACTGTATTGCGATCTTCCTTGTCAATTACACTAATTTGTCGCTTAGCTTCCTCAGTAAGGGTCTGTACTACAAAAGCAACTTTTTTCTCCTCTGTTAAATCCTGAGTGCCCAATAATCCTTTAATCTGTTCTCTCCATTCCCTGTATTTCTCCTCACCTTCTATGCCCGAAAACTTAGGTAGCCACGGTGCCCCTGGATACACTGGCATCATCATCATTACTTTCTTGATTCAACCAAACAAAACAAAACAAAAAGCAGCAAAACAGCAAAATTTCAATACAGTTTCTCTTAGGGATTTTGTGTTGTTCTCTACCCAGTCCTGCCGCGCTACGCCAAATATGTGACGGTGGCCAGGTTGTCACATGTAACTTGCCACTTCTTTTTAGAATGCTGACACTCTTTACTTTGTCTCAATAATAAATAAATAACAATACACATTAAACTCACAACAATAAAATATCAGTTGCACGGTAAAGTGCGGGGTGCGTAATTACTGTGAGAATAATACTGTTTGTTAGGTACTGCAAGACTACGCCACCTTTTTATTTAAGAGGTAGGGTCCTCTGTAACACTCTTTCTTAGGCTATTCACAGGTTCGAGTTTACCCAGGTAAGTACAATACTTTTAAATGAGAACAACACTTCAACACATATCCCTTGGAGAAAGCTGGACGGAAACAGGTTTGTATAAAAAGGTAATCTATTTTATTAAGCTAATACAGTGGCGTCTATAAGCCATAAAATATTGAAAAGCATAAACAAAATATAACACTAATTCTAAAACCTCAACCTCCTAATGCGCCCACTAACTAACTAAAATACAGGAATACAGACAATCACCAAACACTAAAAACAGACAGGGCTTGTGCAAACTATAGCAAATAAATAATGAATTTAGCGTTAAAGTGCCAACTATTACTGAAGCAGTAAAGTGCCAAGTGCCAATTCAATTGCTATATGTCATATACTCATCACGGTTCAATGCAAAAGGTGGGAATGTCCTTATATGGGGTTTAACTGGAGCGGGGGTTTAGGCCAGGAATCACTGTCTCTTCTTGTCTTCGTGCGTATTGCCTGCAATCATAGAAACTAGAACCAGTTCATCTGTTCAGGTATATTTCACATATGAGGTTTAGGACCGTGGGTTTATAAAGGTAACGTTGCATAGAAGGACACTTACTCGCCCGCCAGACTGTACGTCTGGCTTTGAGGGTGTGAAGCGCGCAACGTTATCGCCACTGGACCTCTCCTCCGTTCCTTGGTTCGTCTGTCTGTCCTCCCCGCCTCTGCTGCTACTGCGCCGTCTGCTCACCGTCCGCTGCTGGTGGCTTGGTACGTGCCGCGATCACTGTATTCCCCACCTCTGCTCCGTGGTATGTCTGCTCCTCCTGTGCACAACCGTCCCTTCTGGCTGTCACTTCCACACTGCCCTGTATGCCTGTCTCTCTGCTGTCCAAGTGGCTCGCGCTCACTTTTGAATAAGGTGGGCCACACCCTACTCCGCCCTCATTCGCTCTGCCACCAGCGTGACCTGGGGACATTGGCCGTCCGCTGTCACAAGGCCAATGTCACACAGCCTATAGGGGAGTCCAATGTCAAGTGGCTCGGGGACCGGGGGGAAATACATTGTCAACCATAAAACATGCAGTGCAGAAATATAGTTAAGAGAATGATGTTTTTAAGTGCGTAATACAGGTTTTTCATCATCAATAAAAAATGTTACAATTTGGTTTCACCCCCCTGCTTTGACCCTGTCACACATGCTTGAGATTTTTTCTTTTGAAATCATTTGTAGTTTTGGAGATATTTAACTTTAAGCGCCCCATTCATTGTCGATGCGGCAATGGACATTTAAAGGCAGGCTTACAACTACATACTTACGCCTAGTAACCTCATTCATACTTTAAAATGTTGATCTTACTCTGGACATGTTTGCCTGAAAAGGAATCTTTGAAATGTTGCATAGTTTTAGAATTGTACTCCTTTAAAAGTTCAGAGATTTAGAATGGAGGCGGATGGAAGGTTTTGGGACCTCAAAAAAACACTTTCACCTAGAAACTCCATTCACAGTTCAAAAATTCCCCCTTCTGTGGACATGCATCCTTGAGATGTTTTACTTTGAAATGATTTGTAGTTTTTGAAATATTTAACTTTAAGCGCCTAATGCATTGTCAATGGCAATGGATATTTAAAGGGAAAAGGGTACAAAGTTTTCAAGGCTAAGTTAACAGAACAAGTCAGAACCTCTGTGGTGCAGTGGTTTAGATACAGGACCTGCAACCAGAAGGTTACCGGTTCAAATCCAACCAGGACAGGTCTCCAACAAATACCTGACTCTTGCACCTTTATCTGATCTTTCACTGAACAGCGTGTAAGACACCATAGAAAGTATGTACCATGATGGAGCAGTGGTTAAGATTCAGGCCTTACACACTGAAGGTCCTGAGTTCAAATCTCGCAAGGACATCTTTCTAACTTTTACCTGGGGCTTTTACCTTTATATAATCTTTCAGACAAATTCCACGCAAGTCAACAGAACATGTAAGGACCTCTGTGGTGCAGTGGTTTAGATACAGGACTTGCAACCAGAAGATTCCTGGTTCAAATCCAACTGGCACACTTTTTTTTCTTTCCCAAGACTCAAGACCCAAAAGAGTCTTGAGTCGAACCAATTACTCCCGCGGAGACATCAAATTTCTCTTTTGGGCCATGAGTCCCAAGACTCAAGGCCCAAAAGAGAAATTTGATGTCTCCGCGGGAGTAATTGGTTCGACTCAAGACCCAAAAGAAGGTGAACTGACTGTAATGATTCAAAATGTCATATATAGAATAGAAACCCCATTCAAACTTTAAAATGTTCATCTTACTGTGGACATGTTTGCCTGAAAGGGAATCTTTGAAATGTTTAATAGTTTTAGAATTGTACTCCTTTAAAAGTTCAGAGATTTAGAATGGAGGTCGATGGACGAATTTGGGACCTCAAAAAAACACTTTCACCTAGAAACTCCATTCACAGTTCAAAAATTCCACCTTACTGTGGACATGCATGCTTGAGATTTTTTCTTTTGAAATCATTTGTAGTTTTGGAGATATTTAACTTTAAGCGCCCCATTCATTGTCGATGCGGCAATGGACATTTAAAGGCAGGCTTACAACTACATACTTACGCCTAGTAACCTCATTCATACTTTAACATTTTGATCTTACTCTGGACATGTTTGCCTGAAAAGGAATCTTTGAAATGTTGCATAGTTTTAGAATTGTACTCCTTTAAAAGTTCAGAGATTTAGAATGGAGGCGGATGGAAGGTTAGGGTTAGGGTATAGGGACCTCAAAAAAACACGTTCACCTAGAAACTCCATTCACAGTTCAAAAATTCCACCTTACTGTGGACATGCATGCTTGAGATTTTTTCTTTTGAAATCATTTGTAGTTTTGGAGATATTTAACTTTAAGCGCCCCATTCATTGTCGATGCGGCAATGGACATTTAAAGGCAGGCTTACAACTACATACTTACGCCTAGTAACCTCATTCATACTTACTGAGGATATTCTTTTTTACTTTGAAATAATGTGTAGTTTTTGAAATATTCAACTTTAAGCGCCCAATGCAATGTCAATGGCAAATCTCTAGCAATGGACATTTAAGGAAAAAGGTCAGTAAACACATGGGAGCAGATTGCTCTGATGCTAAGCTTCCTGTGCTAGGAGTCGATCGCATGACCTTGTGGTCTGGAGTCAAGAGCTCTTCCGACTGAGCTAAAGCTGGCTGAAGAAGCAAGTCATTGACCACAATTTACCACAACTTTAACATCCCAGATCGATCGAAATATTAATCATCATGATTTGTGTGCATGGGGAACTCATTTGAAACAAGCTCAGTGCTTTTATGAGTCTTCCAGTTTAGTAGACCTTGTATTGTGAATTTGTACTTCCATGTACTGTTGTTCTCATGTCTTACTAAATAAAGTACATCAATCAATCAATCCACTGTGCCGACTAATACACCATGGCATAGGAGTATGTGCTAAAGATGTAATCACAAGTAATCACAGGGCTATCATCTTGATATATTATAATAAAAAGTGCATTCAGGTATTATTAATCAATGAATTGAGTGCCAACATTTAATGTAAACATACGCAACAGGACAAAGGTGAAACAGTAAGCACAGCGCTGCAGGGAATCGAACCCTGTTCCCAACAGAAACCAGGTGTACCGACTACCAGTGCTTTTTTGCCATGTTGACACCATATGTCCATACTTGCATGAAAATGTATGAAAAGATATGAATAACCTGGCTTTACCAACACAGCTCTCCTTCTGTGTTTAGTGATTGACCTGTAATCACACTATACAATAGCACAGTGATTCTCAGACTGGGGTCCGGGGACCGCCAGGGTCCCCAGACCTTTATTTTGTATTTTTTATATAGCATGAACTTCAGCTATGCATGGGTCATGAGTGCTCTTTTTTATGTTGCCAGGCAATTTATCCCAACAGTCCTGGTGCATCAAATTCAAGTTACTGTATCTGGTACCCTACACAGGTCAAGACAAGAATTCCTCAGATATACAATTTGATTAAGTTTTCTCTATAGCTCATATTAGCCATATACATGGTGTATCCATATAGAGTTTTGAAGAACCCACCCCAAGTCATGGAGTGGAATATTACACTATAAAGTGACATACGATTCCAACCCAGAGCCCATATTCCAGTTAGGTTACTGTATGTTTTAAATAATAAAACCAAGGACTCATACTCAAAGTCTTGTGAAATCACAGCCTGTAAGTTATTATCAAAGATGAACTTGAAATGGACTCCATATCTACAGGTATTTATTTATGGAAAAGGTTTTCATTGGTGTAATGTACACTTTTTGGACACCAGATGGCACTATTGATCTGATACACAATTATAAAGAAAATACCTGGATACAGGAGGCAGGCAACAACAGCCTGTCAGAAACTGTCTGAAACCTATGACTTCCCTCTAATTTGTGATCTAATCTAATCACTGTTCTGTTCTGGTGGCAGAATTTCTGAACCGACAGTTATTCCTTTGAAAGATTAATTCAGTGTGTTACATTTCAACAAGAAATCTCTTGTCACTTAGTGATTGTTGCATATACATTACGTGTTTTTACAATCAATAGGGGACATTCTAATTAGGTTCGTCCAGTTGAAAAGACCATGGGGGAAATGTCCTTAGCTCTTGAGTTCCTGAAAAAGTGTCTGCATTGGAAAAGAGGAAACTGATTCTTCAATGTGCCATAATAAGACCCCACCTCATAAGTGTGTGCAGTGGGATCTGACTTTGGGGCTATTGGCCCCAGGGCCCATCAACAAAAGAACTGAAAGTGATGAGTCATTTCAACTTGCACATTCATACAGTACACATACCGTCTCGGTGGTCAGTGAATACAGGTGTGTGTTTGCCTACAGAGGATGTCATTTGAATGGCTGTTATGCTTCACTGCACCATACACAGTTCCTATTTTTTTTACTAAGTCTGTTAAGTCTTCCTTGATTTCCAAAAGCCACAATGATGTCACTGTCACAATCCAGTGCAGACCACACTGATATTCCCAGTTTCAGGTGAAACACACACAATTACGCACGCGCACACACACACGCACGCACGCACGCACGCACGCACGCACGCACGCACGCACGCACGCACGCACGCACACACACACACACACACACACACACACACACACACACACACACACACACACACACACACACACACACACACACACACACACACACAGACACGTCCTGTGTCTCAGTTAGAATTACTGTATACAACCCCTTTATCTAGTCACAAGAGGAAGTGAAACACAGATTTGAATAAACATGATACCGAATTCCTCTCCCTCTAACAATAGAACCGTACCGGGCCCAGAAGTTGACCTGACCAAGTTATATGTTCAATCAAGACATGCTCCAGGAAGTCTTGATGTCTCATTTTAGCCATCTGGAATTCTGGATCCTCCATTTTGAAAATAGTTTGAAATGCTGATTAATGCAAATTCAAAGTATAAGGCTAATTCTGTTTCAGATTGGATTTTCCCTTCAAAGTTTTAACCATTCACTTTCCTTTCCTACTGAAACATGTAGTGAAACAAAGATTTGCATCATTATTTATATCCCTAGATGTCATCCTCGGACTGGAAAAACTGGGCATTAAAAGGCATAACACACAATCTATAATGGCAACACACCTTTTCATTCATTTCATTCTGAATGTTTTCCACAAAGGCAATATATGAACTCTTTCATAATGGTATTTATCAATGCAAGCTTTATAAGCAAAACATCCACCAACATTATCAGTTTACCAGCACACTCAGTTTACCAGCACACCTTTCACATCAAAGTTTTTCTCTACACACTTTGGTCCTCAAGTTGTTCACCTCACTAAAGCACCAGCTAATATACAACAAAAAAAGCTGCAACACACAAACATTAACAAGTAGGTGAAAACAAGCTGCGTTCCCAGTACTGTTCCACCATCCCAGAAGGGATCTCCTGTCCTGGGCTTCCTCCAGCAGACCTCTAGCCCCTGCACTGGCTCCTGTGGAAGGACTGGGTGTGGTTGTAGTCCTGATGATGGAGGACCCTGCAGGTGTAGAGCTCTCCCTGCTCCCAGCGGTCCTGGCTCAGGGTCAGGGTGCTGCCGCTGCTGTAGCGTCCGTTCTTCTCCTCCTCCTCCTCTGAGCTGGTCAGGACGCCCTCCGTCACCTCTGTACCGTCCACCTCCCAGCTCACCACAGCTCCTTGAGGAGAGTAGCCAGTCAACAGGCAGGCGAGCGTGGCTGAACCCCCAGAGAGCTGCTCAGGGGACGGGGGAAGCAGAGAGACTGATGGCCTGACCACGGAACCAGCTGGAGGGCACCGAAACACAGACACAAGAATGAGATTACACTTTTGTAGAAGGGAACATTTTACGAGAAGTTATCAGTGATGATAATACCAACATGTATTGTATATCTATAACGAGGATCAGAAGAAGGTCATCATCATGCACTTCCACATACCATTTAAAGGCAGGTGCTGAACCCAAAAGAACATGGATCAAAGGCAAAAAAAAAAGATGAGTTTGCACACTTCTACAACTTCAGTGTGGTATCCAAACAAAGTGAGCACACTGCTCTTCTTCAGAGCAGTGTGCTCGAAACGTCATCTTTTTTGCCTTGCATATATAGGCTATCTATACAAATTAGTTTAATATTACAGAAGAGACATGCAGTTGCACAAGCAAAATTACATCATCACTACTGTAATAATTTAATCCAGCGTATTACTTTCCTTTACTTTTGGAATACACACCCTCCAATCTATGTACAACTTGAAAATAAACAAAGTTTATCCATCTTGCAGAGTATTAAAACTATAAATATTTGGAACATGATTGACTAAAACAATAAAACCCACACAATAATAGTTTAAGCATTCTGTGTACTGGGTCCTTTCCCCCCAGCTAATCAAAATATTATTGTATTGTCCTGGAATGTTATTTATATTAACAGTGTCATCCCTATTCACAACTTCTTTATTGTTTTCTAAACATCTTTGACCAAAATGTATTGTTTCATTGAGAAATACAAGATAGAATATAACATAATTCCTGGAATTAATCTTCACTAGAATCTACGCCATAATAATATCTGTTTTAGATAACAGGATTTACTTTGTTTTTCTTATCAGTAAGATTTTAATGAGATCAAATGCTGTTGAACCCTACTTATGTGGAATTCTATTTTTAAATACAGAAAATAATATACTCTCAATGTAATGTTATTAACGCCAGATGGTGCTTTACATATACCCACAATATTCACTGTCTACTTAACCACTTAGGGTACGGACACACCAGAGTTTAATTCTGCCTATGCGGCCGTCTTTTTGCAATGCTTTTCAATGGGAACGGAGCGGAAAGCCACGAAAAGGCAACAAAACGCTCCGTTCCCATTGAAAAGCAATGCAAAAAGACGGTCGCAAAGGCAGAATCAAACTCTGGTGTGTGTCCGTACCACTAACCCATATTTCATCCTTTCACAAATTTGAAAATAGCGGGAGGAAAAAATAAGATATACAATTTGCCTCTGTATTGGGAAATGAGTGCACACAAAGTACTGATATAGTAAAATAAAAGATAATTCATAACTTTTTGTATAGTTGTATTGCAAAAATAATCACATCTGGACTTGTCACACGGTACACCGTTTCAGAAGCACTCCTTTGATGAGGGGGATTTCCATACTTAGACTTTGCATTGTCAGCTGATTCTGAGAAGGTTTATAGTCCTCAGAGCTGTCACTCGACACAACAGAAACCACGACAACCATGACTCTCATCACCATCCTCATCTGGACACTGGCCTGCTGCTGTTTCACAGGTCAATATATGTAAACAATGTTAATCAATGTTAAATAGCTTTTTAAATCATATAGTTTATCGATCCATATTGATTTCTGAGACTGAATTAATATTTGGTTTATTTTCTGCAGGATCCAGCAGTCAAGTGACTGTGACTCAGCCTCCATTCATGACAGTTACTCCAGGATCTGATGTTACTCTGACCTGTAAAACTAGCAAAGCTGTTTACAGATGGTCTAGTGGACTAGAGGGTATGTCCTGGTATCAACAGAAATCCGGAGAGCCTCCTAAGCTTTTAATTAAATATGCAAATCAACGTGAATCACAAACACCAGCTCGGTTTAGTGGCAGTGGAAGCAGCACTGACTTCACTTTGGCCATCAGAGGAGTTCAGACTGAAGACCTTGCAGTTTACTACTGTTAGAGTTATCATAGTGGCGGCGTGTTCACACAGTGAAATAGAGTCGTACAAAAACCTCCCTCAGTCAGACTGCATAGACACTGACCTGTTACAGCAGGAACCTGCTGCAGCTGTTGAAGGGGATGAGACTCTGACACAGACCACTGAACACAAAACTATGGTTTCAAAGCACAAAATCCCCAAATAATCAACCGGTCACAATCCTTCTCCACTAAAAGTCAATGTGCAATTGTAAAACTCTGTTTTCAAAAAGATAAACATAAAAACAGAGTAGAGTAGTGAATTTCTGTCACTCCAAGATTAGCACATATCTGTCCTCCTAAGATGTTCAACATCCACCAGTGAAGTTTTATAATTGACCCCATCACTGCAGACAGCTCGGTATACCTTAAAAAGATGACACATCTGAAATAATTGCACAAAATAATTATTTTTCTTGAAATATCACAGTTTATCAGCAAATGTATCCAGGCAAAGAAACAGAAACAAGCTAACAAAAAAGAAGGTAGTTGAATTGCATGATATTGGGATATAGTATTTTAGATCAATGCTGAAGTTGAGGAAAACAAGGTTGGTAAATAGAAAGAAGAACATGCAGACTTTATATGATATTGGCGTTTATAGCCTACCTAAAACATCAACTCGATAATATCACTTCAGTATTTTCTCTACTCGGAACACTGTCCAGGGTCCGGGGTTTGAGTGACAGAGGTGTGTCCACTCAGACTGGCACTGAGCCCGCCTTCCTCCACTCATCTGCAGTGAGGGTCAGGGTGTTGCTCCAGGTGTAGTGGCCGTCCCTCCGCAGGTCCTCCTGGCTGCTTGACACCCCCAGGGACCTGCTGCTGCCCCCCACCTTCCAGCCCAGAGTCCAGGCTGAGGGGAAGCCCCCGTTGGCCAGACACACCAGTGTGGCACTGCCCTGCTCCATCTCCACTCTGGAGGGAGGCAGGACGGTCAGGGTGGGCTGCACCAAACCCACTGGAGGAGAGAGGAATGGACAGGAACAGGGAGAAGAGAGATGTGGAACAACATGAGAGAGAGACCATGGTACACACTGTAAATTATTCTGGATAAGAGCATCAACAAAATGGTTTCAAATGTAAGATTAGTTCATGGTAATAAACCGGCTCCATGTTTCTGTTTTACAGTGTCTGGTCAGTATAAAACATCTCAGAGGTAACTGAAGGTTGACAAAGTTGTCATAGTGGAAGACTTCAGTTTATACGTTCATCTCTGTCTTTCACTTCCCTTTCAGTATATCCAAACTACTGAACCATTAAAACACATTACACACGTGACATGGTTCCAGATGTAATTCTTAACACATCTGTTTAATTAAATTATAACATCAAATCTGGAAATCTACAATACTGTGTATTCATTTTGTCCTTTAGAAAATCAGATTAATAAAAAAAGACAGATAGTATTATCAAACTAATACCACAGAAATTGACAAAACAGTGAAACATTTTTTATATCGGTCTGAGTAGATGGTGTCATCTTCCACACAAAAATTAAATAAATAAAGACATTGAAAGTGAATGATGCTGTAGTGTAAACATTACAACAACATACAGTGTTGATGAAAAGGCTCAGAATTGTGTCCTATGAAGGGAAAAGATACATGAATATATTTTATATAAATTAAAATACTTACTTTTAACACACACAACACAAATATACAACAATGTAATTACGATCTAGGGTTTGTTTGTAATAATTAAATAATCAGTTGTACTTACAGTCAACGGTGAGTTTGGTGCCTCCACCAAAAGTCCACCGCAGTGATACAGACTCATTGAGCGGCCGTACAAAAACCTCCTGCACTTAAAACACACCTCTTTACAACTCAAGCTACTCAGCTAATCCAATATTATAATTAGTTTGATCAAATTTGTTATTCAATATTATTAAATCAAATATTTATGTAATGCTGCATGCAGATTTTGCTTTGTTGTTTGCCGTTTTTAACATGTTCTGTAAAGTACTTTGGAACTTTGTTTAGAAATGCGCTAAATAAATAAATTCCTTTTCATTATCATTATTTAATTTGTTTAATGATTAGGAAACTTTTGTCATAGATAGATGCATATAATAATTATTGTTTTATTTTCTGAAAGCTACTGTACATTAAAACAAATCAATCTGTTTTTATTTAATGTAGCTAATCCAATGCTGTGATTAGTTTGATCAAATATTGATGTTATTAAATCAAATACAATTTATTCATTATTCATTTCTTTTGTTTAGTAATACAGGCCTAGATACATATTATAATGACTATAGTTTTTTTCTGGATTATTGTTAAATAATCTCAAAATTCAAAGATTAGATTAAGTATAAGCTTGCAATGCAATACTTGTAGTCAATTTAAAGATACGTTTAAAGCTTTTTCATATAAACCACACAATAAATCCCCGTAATCCAAACATGACATTAACGTTTCTAATTCTATCAAAGCAATTTTATTCCAGTAAATATATCTTTACTACAGTATTTCCATTTGTTGTGTTCTTCATGATCTTCAGTCTGTTCAGAGCAGAGACATAATTTCCATAGAGAGGAGGTTTTGCATTGTCAGCTGATTTGAGAAAGTTTATAGTTCTCAGAGCTGTCACTCAACACAACAGAAACCACGACAACCATGACTCTCATCACCATCCTCATCTGGACACTGGCCTGCTGCTGTTTCACAGGTCAGTACATGTAAACATAATGCTAATCAGTATTTTTTGAAAATTCATTTCTTGGTTTATCCATTCATGTTGAGTTTCTGAGATTGAATTAATATTTGGTTTCTTTCTGCAGGATCCAGCAGTCAGGTGACTGTGACTCAGCCTCCATTCATGGCAGTTACAACTGGATCCGATGTTACTCTGACCTGTAAAATTAACCAAGCTGTTTACAGATGGTCTGATGGAGATGAGGGTATGTCCTGGTATCAACAGAAATCTGGAGAGCCACCTAAGCTTCTAATTAAGTATGTAAAAAAACGTGAATCACAAACACCAGCTCGGTTTAGTGGCAGTGGAGGCAGCACTGACTTCACTTTGACCATCAGTGGAGTTCAGACTGAAGACATTCCAGCAGTTTACTACTGTCAGAGTTACCATGAGATTAACAGTGCCTATGTGTTCACACAGTGATTTAGAGTCGTACAAAAACCTCCCTCAGTCAGACTGCATAGACACTGACCTGTTACGTACATCAGGAACCTGCTGCAGCTGTTGAAGGGGGTGCGACTCTGACACAGACCACTGAACACAAACTATGGTTTCAAAGCACAACATCCCCATATAAATCAATCGGTCACAATCCTTTTCCAATAAAAGTCAATGTACAAATTTAAAACTCAAATTTGAACAAAATACGTTAGTATGAATTTGTGTCACTTCAAGATAAGCACAATCTGTGTCCCAACCTCCACCTTTCACGTTTTATAATTTCCCCCTTGAATGAAAATGCAGAGATCAAATACTGTGATTAGTTTGATCAAATATTATTTGATATTATTACATCAAATAACATGTATGTATTAATTAATGTATTTTGTTTTGTCACATAGATACAAATTATCACAACTGTTGTGTTTTCTGGATTATCATTAAATAATCTCAAGATTAAAAACAAAGAGAAAGTATAATATAAGGTTGCAATGCAATAGTTACTGAGAGATAAAGCTTTTTCATACAAACCACACAATAATGCAACCCCATGTAATGCAAACATGATAACGTTAACGTTTCTAATTCTGATAAAGTATTTTTATTCCAGTAGATTAATTTTAGTACGGTATTTCCATGTATTGTGTTCTTCATAACCTTCAATCTGTTTACAGCGGAGACATAGTTTCCATAGAGAGGAGGTTTTGCATTGTCAGCTGATTCTGAGAAGGTTTATAGTCCTCAGAGCTGTCACTCAACACAACTGAAACCACGACAACCATGACTCTCATCACCATCCTCATCTGGACATTGGCCTGCTGTTGTTTCACAGGTCAGTACACGTAAACAGAGTGTTACATTTTCTACAATTCTTATTTTATCCATCCTTATTTGTTTCTTAGATTTAATTAATATTTGGTTTCTGTCTGCAGGATCCAGCAGTCAGGTGACTGTGACTCAGCCTCCATTCATTACAGTTACTCCAGGATCTGCTGTTACTCTGACCTGTAAAACTAACAAAGCTGTTTATGGTGGAAATTATCTGCATTGGTATCAACAGAAATCTGGAGAGCCACCTAAGCTTCTAATTAAACATTTAAATCAACTTGAATCACAAACACCAGCTCGGTTTAGTGGGAGTGGAAGCTACACTGACTTCACTTTGACCATCAGTTGCGTTCAGACTGAAGATGCAGCAGTTTACTACTTTCAGAGTTACCATGAGATAAACGGTGCCTATGTGTTTACACAGTGATTTAGAGTCGTACAAAAACCTGATGCAGCTGTTGAAGGGGAAGAGACCCTGACAGAGATTACTGAACACAAAACTATGGTTTCAAAGCACAAAATCCCCAAGTAATCAATCGTCACAATTATTTTCTGCTAAAAGTCAATTCACGATTGTAAAACTCTGGTTTGAACAAGCGGGACAGTAATGAATTTCTGTCACTTCAAGATTAGCACATCTGTGTCCCAACCTCCACCATTCAAGTTTTATAATCTACCCCTTCACTGCTGACAGGTATTTAACCACAAAAAAATATTACATCTGAAATAATTGCAAAAAACATTTATTTTTATTAAAACATCACAGTTTATCAGCAAATTCATTATGCAAAGTCATCCAAGCAAAACAGCAGGTAGTTGAATTCCATAATAATTCAACAACCACTCCATTATATCACTTAATTTGCTCTACTCGGAACACTGTCCAGGGTCCAGGGTTTGAGTGACAGAGATTTGTCCACTCAGACTGGCCTCACAGCTCACTGAGCCCGCCTTCCTCCACTCATCTGCAGTGAGGGTCAGGGTGTTGCTCCAGATGTAGTGGCCGTCCCTCCCCAGGTCCTCCTGGCTGCTTGACACCCCCAGGAACCTGCTGCTGCCCCCCACCTTCCAGCCCAGAGTCCAGGCTGAGGGGAAGCCCCCGTTGGCCAGACACACCAGTGTGGCACTGCCCCGCTCCATCTCCACTCTGGAGGGAGGCAGGACGGTCAGTGTGGGCTGCACCAAACCCACTGGAGGAGAGAGGAATGGACAGGAGCAGGGAGAAGAGAGAGAGGTGGAACATAATGAGAGAGAGGCCATGCCATGGTACTCACTGTAAATGATTCTGTATTTGAGCATCAACAAAATGATTCCAATTGTAAGATTAGTTTATGGAAATAAAACACAGGCTCCATGCTTCTGCTTTACAGTGTCTGGTCAGTATAAAACATCTCAGAGGTGAATGAAGGTTGACAAAATAGTGGAAGACTTCAGTTAATACGTTCATCTCTGTCTCTTTCACTTCCCTTTCAGTATATCAAAGTATACTGAACCATGAAAACACATTACACACGCGACACGGTTCCAGATGTAATTCTTAACACATCTGTTTAATTAACTTATAACATTAAGTTTGGAAATCCACTATACTGTGTATTACATTTATTCTTTGAGAGATTAAGTAATTATCTAAATCAATCTATTATCAAACAATTGCAACACAAATTGACAAAAAAGAGATCTTGGTCTGAGTAGATGGTGTCATCTTCCACATACACAAAAGATAATAATAAACAAATAAATCGAAAGTGAATGATGTATTTTAAACTAACTATCTACACAGTGTTGATGAAAAGGCTCAGAATGTTGTCCTAATTGAAAGGAAATGATGCAGAAATATATGGTATGTAAATGAAAATATGTACCTACAGTATGACACACACAACACAAATATACAACAATTTAACAAAATGTAGGGTTTGTTAATAATATTGAATTAATGTTGTACTTACAGTCAACGGTGAGTTTGGTGCCTCCACCAAAAGTCCACCACAGTGATACAGACTCATTGAGCGGCCGTACAAAAACCTCCTGCACTTAAAACACACCTCTTTACAACTCAAGCTATTCAGCCAATTTGATCAAATATGTTATTCAATATTATTAAATAAAAATCTATTTATTTATGTAATGCTACATTTAGATTTTGCTTTGTTTGCTCTTTTTAATATGTTCTGTAAAGCACTCTGGAAGTTTGTTTAGAAACTCGTTACAGTAATAAATTAATCATTATTATTATTTTTTTAATGAACAGGAAACAGTTGTCATAGATAGATACATATAATAATTATCGTGTTTTAATTTCTGAAAGTTACATCCAAAAACGTATTTAAAAAAAAAACAGTTTTGAGAAGAAAAGGCAGGTAATCCAATACTTTGATTAGTTTGATCAAATTTTATACATTTGATACAATTAAATCAAATACTATTCTTTTTTTTTCAGTCATATAGATACATACTGTATAATAGAAACCATTATTCTTTGGCAGATTATTGTAAAATAATCTCAAGATTCCAAACTAAGATAAAGCATAAAATAACGTGTAGTCAAAAGTTTAAAGCTTTTTCATACAAACCTCATAATAAACCCTTGTAATCCAAACATGATATTAACGTTTCTA
Organism: Gymnoscopelus microlampas; assembly: GCF_963454915.1. Classification (NCBI taxonomy): domain Eukaryota; kingdom Metazoa; phylum Chordata; class Actinopteri; order Myctophiformes; family Myctophidae; genus Gymnoscopelus; species Gymnoscopelus microlampas. The sequence continues at coordinate 13,955,012 of NC_139958.1, forward strand.
ATTCTGATAAAGTATTTTTTTATTCCAGTACAGTATTTCCATTACTTCTGTAGGCTACCTCATAATCCCAGTCAGTTGAGAGCAGAAAGATAATTTCCATAGAGAGGAGGCTTTGCATTGTCAGCTGATTCTGAGAAGGTATAGTCCTCAGAGCTGCCTGTCACTCAACACACCGGAAACCAAGGCAACCATGACTCTCGTCACCATCCTCATCTGGACACTGGCCTGCTGCTGTTCCTCGTTTCACAGGTCAACACATGAAAACAGAATGTTAATCTGTTTTCAATATATTTTTTGAAAATGTATTTCTTAATGTATCCATCTATATTGATTTCTGAGATTGTTTTAATATGCGTAATCTTTCTGCAGGATCCAGCAGTCAGTTGACTGTGACTCAGCCTCCATTCCTGACAGTTACCGCAGGATCTGCTGTTACTCTGACCTGTAAAACTAACAAAGCTGTTTTTAATGAAGATGATCTGGATTGGTATCAGCAGAAATCTGGAGAACCACCTAAGCGTTTAATCAAAAATACAAAATACCGTGAATCACAAACACCAGCTCGGTTTAGTGGCAGTGGAAGCACCACAGACTTCACTTTGACCATCAGTGGAGTTCAGACTGAAGACTTTGCAGTTTACTACTGTTTGAGAGAGAGTTACCTCGCTTCAGGGTCTCAGTTCGATCATGACTATGACCAGGGTCTGGATCTGTTAACACAGTGATTTAGAGTCGTACAAAAACCTCCCTCAGTCAGACTGCATAGACACTGACCTGTTGTTACAGCAGGAACCTGCTGCAGCTGTTGAAGGGGAATAACCTCTGACACAGACCACTGAACATACTGTAGTTCTAAAAGTGTCGTTTTGATTCAGTGTTATGGACACGATCGGTAAAGAAACTCAGTTTTACAGTGATTACACTCTTCTCAGAAGAAACAATGTGTTCCTCCGCTGATAAATTACTCATCTGGAGTACTTATCTGTACAAGTTTTTAACACGCATCAGATCTAGTTATTAACATGCATCAGAGTGTACCTACTCTTTCACCTATAGTATAGACTTTTAAGAAAATAACCATTAAAACTTAACCTAAGTTGACACAGCACTTTGGAATTAATATCTAAAGTTGTCCACTGGATGTTTGCCATACTTAACAAAATGGCATACACACATAACATACACACTAAATAAAATATATAACATGCAATAAAATGTAACAGCAATAACAGCTAGCCTGTAAAAGGTCGATTATGAAAAGTGATACAGAATTTGCTTCCCTATTATCCTTAGGGAGGTTGTTCTATTTCACACAGGCTTCGACTTCTGATGGGGCTCTGTGGGTTGACCACACATCCATCTGTGATCATAGAACCAATGTAACTACGACACATACTATGACATACTTACAGTAGGCTACCTGTTACAAGAGTTCAGTGGCCCCAGTAGCAAAGGCACACCAAATCCACACACTGCATTCCAATTTAAAGGTTAACAATGCGTTGTCATTGTTCCCTTGATGGGTTTTGTTTAGTTTCTTTCAATGTACCGGGTATGTATTGTTTTATATGTGGACCCCAGAAAGATTAGCTGGACTAGAGCACAGCTAATGGGGATCCTAACAAATGGATCAATAACTTGTCATACCTACCTAAGCTAACATCCATGCACTTCATACAGATGGCACAGTGAAAGCATTACCTGGTTCCTATCCTTTAACTGTGTGTGAGGCGTTCTGATCTGTGTAGAGGAATCATTATCTTCCTAAAGTTAAAGTTGATTTATTACAATGAGTAAACCAGGCAGTGAGTGACTTCTGTTGAATCGGAAGTACTGTATATTGGCACACGTTCAGTACAGTACAAGCGTGTGATACAGATCTATTGCATCTAAACTGTGTTCAAAGTAGTGAAATGGTACAACCAATTAAGCTCTTCCCTTTTGATGAGGGGAGAAAAAAGACTGAGACTAGAGGGGTGAAATAATGACCTTTAACTGTAGATCCAACTAATTCCCACTTTATGATTCCCAGTCAGTTTCCTGTTATCTAGGAACCAACCAAAGTCCTACAAACTTTCCCATTTAGTTCTAAGCCACTGGCCACACAAGCTGGGAGGTTGTGGAAAGTTGGCCGCTTAGTGGTGAGTTCTACACATCCACCTGAACATTAAAGTACATCTATATCACATCTATATCGCTGCATGGTGCATTTTGTGAGAGGTGCCCAAACCAAACCAGCATTGTTTTGGCAATTCATTTCAGACTTAGGCCACATGAGGTCAGCATTTAACAGCACATTGCGTGGTGGTTGCCTTTTTCAACTGGTCCATGAGATCCTCAGCAGCAATGTCATCCAGGTCAGGTGTACAGGCTGTAGGTTGACAGAGCCTTGAGGAAAGGCACTGTGGAGTCAACTCGGTAAGCATGCATATCATCAGCCACAGCACCTAGCTGGCCCTTTCATATAGCTGATGAAAATAAAAAAGGTGTGGACCTATAGGCTAAGGCTAAGACTCATGATAATGTTGCATCTGAGGTCTATGGGCTTCAGACAAAAACTCAGGAACTCGTTCAAAGAGCTGCAACGCACGCCTATCCCATTGAGGTGCCGTCTGCGGGTGAAGAACTGAGAGAAGATCAAAGTAGCCGCACACTCATAGAATAAAAACAAACAGCCAACGTCTCGGCAGGCACGCTGCCTTCCTCGTGGTATATGTTTGTTTTTATTCTCTGTCATACGCTAATAAAGTACGACTTTGGCACTGACTCTTTGAGCTGCCACCAGAATGCCATTGTTCATTCTATTCAATCGTTTGTGGGTCGCGGACCCAGTTCTTTTTATGGGTCGCGAGTAAATCCAGTTTTTTTACCCTTGTTTCCGACAAAGAACTTTCAATAATTTCAAAATATCTATCTTTACAAAATCTAAAATTTCAGGAAAAAAATTAAATAATAAAAACAGTCAATAATCAAGAAAAAAAACATAATTATAGCAGATTTACAAGCTCACAACGTGTCACATTGCCACGTGTTGTGTTCTTTTACTTTTTTCACTATCACTATTAATTGAACATTTATAGTACATCGTCTGTCAGGTGGAAGCCCGAAAGAGACCCACACTGTTACATGTCAGGATTCAAATTTAAAAACAGCAAAAGTAGCAGATCTGCTATGTTTGATGCTTTTGAGTGACGCTGTAGTATGATCAAGTTAATGTACGAATAAACACAAAAGGTTAGAATATGGATATAAGAGGTTTCTGCTTCGTCACTTAGACACTATACATACACCGGCTATTTGAAAATATTTGAAATTTTTTTTCGAGACATTGTGACAAAATACATATTGATGTGGGGCTTCCTTGACATGAAAAAAAAAGTTTGAGTGCCTTACGTCACACACAGCAGCATACGTGCATTTCAAACCATTGTCTTGTATTCTATCACCACCCACATGCTGTTTACATGTATTTCAAATTGCTCCCTTAGTATTGTGCTGCATCGCATACCTTCTTCAGAGGACAAGACAATAATGATGACAGGGCTGGACAAAGGTAAGGCTTATTGTGGAGGTTTGAGAGGCAGTCACACCCAAGCCAGCAATGACTGATGGGAGATTCTGAGACAACGAACCTTTCCTCAGCGGAGGAAATAAGCAACCAAGTACTTTTACTCATGCACTAGTACCTAAAGGGCAAGACCGCTTTGGTAGAGCTAGGTTTGGGTTGTGTAGTTACCTTGCCATGATGTAACTCCAAAGGTGGACAAGGAATCAAAAATAATTGCTCCAGTGATTAGAAATTGATAATTCAAAATATGCTCCTCATTGACTTACAATGTATGCTGAAACAAGCAGCTCTCAAAGTCACTATTTTAGCACATCAACGAACGCAAAAAAAAGTTGATTCAGAAAATATGGAACATCAACAAACAATCTTTTATAAAAATGTCAACTTCCTGTTGGTTTTACTATTTGAAGATCCGGATCCACGGATCCAGTCTGGGTTTTCTTCCTATAAAAATGGCAAAATCAGTTTTATAAAAAAAATAAAAACAGTACTGGGTTTGGTGATGTTCAATATTGTCTGAATTTTGTTTGTTGTTTGTTTGTTTACTTGCTAAAAGAGTGACTTTGAGATCTTTTCAGCGTACAATGCAAGTCAATGAGGAGCATATTTTGAATGATCAATTTCTAATCAATGGAGCAATTATTTTTGATTTCTTGTCCAGCTTTAGAGTTACATCATGGCAAGGTAACTACACAACCCAAACCTCTACCAAGGTTGAGCGGATTCCCTCAGGTTCTATACTAGTGTATATTCTGTTTTCCAGCTGAAGGCTGGTGTGGAAGCCGAAGAGGACAGAGGAAAAAGCGGGGATCGAGAGGCGGCGTGAGACGGCGGCTGTGGAGACGCGGCGGCAGGTTCCCAGTCCCTTATATTACGCTGTCAAATGTGCGCTCTGTAAACAACAAGCTAGATGAGCTTGCGGCGAGAGCCAAACATGGCTGTGAATTCAGGCAGAGCAATCTGGTCTGTTTTACGGAAACGTGGCTTAAAGAGCAACATGCAACCCCAAGCCTACCGGGCTACACTACAATCAGAGCGGATCGGGAAAAGCACAGCTCCTCTAAATCCATCGGTGGAGGGCTGTGTATGTTCGTGGATAACAGCTGGGCCACACAATTCTGCATACGAGAGCAAGTATGTACCCCAGACTTCGAAATATTAACTGTCTCTTTCAGACCCTTTTACAGTCCACGGGAATATGGACAGATCACGATTATTCTTACTTATGTCCCTGGCCCAAACTATGAGGCTGCAGGGGAGAGAATAGCCGAGAGTTATAATAATGCTCTCACTCGCTCTACAGACCAAGCGATCTTGGCTCTTGGGGACTTTAACTCGTGCAACCTATCTGTGCACTTGCCAACCCTCGAGAAATATGTGGACTGCCCCACACGCCTAAATAGGACTATTGACCAATGCTATGGAAACGTCCCCAATGCCTACAAAAGTGTATGCAGACCCCCGCTCGGAAAATCGGACCACAACATCATTCACCTACTTCCCAAGTATAGAACTGTGGTGAAGAGAACGAAACCTGTCTCCAAGGAGATATTGGTGAGGTCTGATAGGAGCAGAGAGCAACTCAGGGACTGCCTCGAGAACACTACTTGGGACATCTTCTTCGAGTCCTGCCAGGATGTTCATGAACTGACTGATACTATCACGTCATATTTAACATTCTGTGAAAACACTGCGTCTGAAAAGAAAACTATTCGAATTTTTCAGAACAACAAGTCCTGGGTGTCTAAAGAGCTGAAGGGCTACATTAATGAAAAGAAACTTGCTTTCTGTGCCGGCAACATGGATTTGGTCCATGAGAAAAGGAGGAAGCTAAGAGGAGCTATCCTCAAGGCAAAATTAGATTTTAAAAACAAAATAGAGAGCAAGTTTATAAACGGTAATGTGAAACAAGCTTGGGAGGGGCTAAACACCCTGATGGGCAAACCCCCCAAAAAGGATGAGGGCCCTAGTAGTCAAATTGATGTCAACGACCTAAATAAATTCTACTGTAGATTTGACACTACGAACGACAGCATGGAATGTGATGAAATATGCAATAACCTCCCAACAGCAACCCCCATAGTCATCAAGGAGGATGAGGTTGCTGCCTGTCTCCTCAGACTTAAGTCAGACAAGGCCCCAGGGCCTGACGGTCTGAAGCCTAGGATTCTTAAAGATTGCTATTTTCAACTTAAGGGAGTGTTAACTAGGCTGTTTCAGCTCCTTTTAGACAGCGGCACAGTGCCGCTATCATGGAAACACTCCATAATCAGGCCTGTGCCTAAGAAGCCAGGCGCAAGCTCACCTAATGATTTCCGGCCTATTGCGTTAACCTCTGTACTATGTAAAACTATGGAACGAGTCCTGGTTAACCTTCTAACTGCTTCTGTGTCAACGATGATGGACCCATTCCAATTTGCTTATAAGAGGAAGAGAGGTACAGATGATGCATTATTGACCATGCTTAATGCAGTCACACAACATCTTATGCACCCTAAAGGTTATGCTAGGATCTTATTCATAGATTTTAGCTCAGCTTTTAATTCAATGAAGATCCATATCCTGCTGAAAAGGGCTGCTGATCTTAAGGTACATCCCAGCCTAATCTGGTGGTTCAGGGATTTTCTTTTTTGTCGCCCACAAAGGGTTTGTGCCAGGGAAAACACATCAGAGGTGCTCACTGTGAGCACTGGTTGCCCACAAGGAAGTGTATTGTCCCCTGTGTTATTCTCTCTTTTTACCAATGAATTTATGATCAATGAGACATATTTTAAACTATTTAAGTATGCAGATGATATGGCCTTAGTTGCCCTGTTACTTAAATCAGACCCCCGTGGTGTAGATGCCTACCTGGCTCACACGGTAGCACTTGAAGGGTGGTGTAATACCAGCCAGCTAGAAATTAATGTAGGCAAGACAAAGGAGTTATTCATGCTTAAACCAGATATTACTATACTGCCAGTCTCGCTGGATGGCCAACTCATAGAATCTGTGGAGGACTTTAAATATCTAGGAACAGTTCTAGACTCCCGGATGAGCTTCTCTGGTAACACAGAGCACATCTATAAGAAATGTTCCCAGCGACTTTATCTACTCAGAAAGCTAAATAGCTTCAGAGTTAGTCAGCGGGTCCTAGAACTTGTGTACAAGACCATGATTGAGAGTGTTTTGACATTTCACCTTTCTGCCTGGTTTGGTCACCTAAACTGCAAATTACTGAACAAACTGTCTAGGATTGTGTCAATGGCTAGCAAAATCATTGGCAAGCCCCAAAAGGCCTTGAGCCTATTGTACAGGGAGAGAGTGAGGAGGAAAGCTCTGAGCATCACAGCCGATGGCTCCCATCCTCTTTTTAGAGAGTTTGAGCTTCTGAACTCTGGCAGGCGCTACAGAGTTCCCCTAGCGACCAAAAATATTTATAAGAAGTCTTTTGTCCCCAGAGCAGTCAGCATTCTTAACTCGACAGAATGACCTGCTGCATGGTGGTAATGATGATGATGATGATGATGATAATGATGAAATGAGGGCGATGATGATCATGAAACAGGTTCCTAATGTGGGTCTACTCTCCTTTTCTTTCTTTTATTAGCGATGGTGTTTTGTGTATTTCTATGATGTGATCCTCACTGCTGTGCTGTACCTTTAATGTTGTTTGTCTATGTCTGTATAGTGTCTGGTGAGCCAAAGACAAATTTCCACTTGTGGACAATAAAGATCTATTATTATTATTATTATTATTATTGTGGGGAAAGCTTGAGCTGAAAATAGCAGATCGACAAGCTCACAACGTGTCGCACTGCCACGCGTTGTGAGCTTGTAGATCTGCTATTTTCTGCAAAAGCCTTCCCCACAATACGGATGCTGAGGTTTCAGTGGTTAAAGTTACTGTAACTTTCCTGTTCTGCCACGGATGAGAACCTGCATCGTGTGCAGCTGCTGAAGTTTTTAACACCGAGTTCTATTAGGGGTTAGGGTTAGCCTGGCACTAGCCAGATCGACAACACGGATCCACCCACACATGGCGGTTTGTGAGTGAATCCACGCCATCAGTCCGGCCAATGCCAGGCCAAGTTAGGTGAGATGTTGCAGCTGGTGTCGGCGACACTAGGAGCAGTGGTGGAAAAAGTACTCAAATTCTTTACTTAAGTAAAAGTACCAATACTGCAATATAAAAATACTCTGTTACAAGTAAAAGTCTAGAATTCAAAATGTACTTGAGTAAAAGTACAAAAGTATTGGCATCAAAATGTACTTAAAGTACCAAAAGTAAAAGTACTAAATATTTGAAAATAGCCGAGCTTATAGATCTGCTATTTTCAAATAGCCTGGGTATAAAATAGGGCTAAAGTGGTTAATGTATGTTTCATTATATCATGATTTATATCTGAAAAGTAACTAGTAACTCAATTTTTCAAATAAATGTAGTGGAGTAAAAGTACAATATTTGCCTCTGAGATGTATGTGGAGTAGAAGTAAAAATATTGGAAATTGGAAATACTCAAGTAAAGTACAAATACCTCAAAATTGTACTTAAGTAAATGTACTTAGTTACTTTCCACCACTGCTCACTCTGCCTTGATGGATTAAACCCTCCCTGAAGGTTTCACCGCAGCCTGTAGCTTTTGGTTCTTCCTCACGGAAGAAGAGGTTTGACATTCATGATCATGAATGTCTTGGCAGACTTTCACATGTCATCTGGCCAAATGTGATCATAATTTATCTTGCTCCATGTGTGACAATTTGATTGATTGACTACGTTATTAGTCAGAAATGTAAACAGATGGTACAGTAAGACATTGAAGCTAAAAGGATAACACAAAACAGGTCCTGGGGAGTTTCCATTGTGGTCCTATGTATTCAATTCATCAACATACAAAATGAACACAATAATACATGTCATCAACAAATACAAACACAAAAGAGATGGGAAAATTACATTTACCTCCCCTTTTGATCTCCTTATATATGTTTTTTCAGGCCAAAAAAAAACAAAACAAAAAACAGTGTTACACATCATTTAATGCAGTGGTTTTCAACCTTTATCATGTCAAGGACCCCCAAAATGATTATGTATTTGGCCGTGGACCCCCATCTCAAAATACTTTGTTCCAGGGACCCCCAGAAGCAAAGATTTGAGTTACAAATGTTCACTTTAAAAATGTATATGCAAAGATTTGCCAAAATGTTCACGATTTTTCAAAAATAGCAGATACAGCCAAAGTATAAAATATGGATAAAGGGGTTAAAATGATTGTGACTCTTTATTAACTAATTTTGCTGGGGACCCCCTGGTATACCCCACAAGGACCCCTGGGCGTCCCCAGACCCCACTTTGAGAACCAATGCTTTAATGAATGGTGTCGTGCACATTTTGGTGGCAGAGCAGTAGAATGAGAACAGTTTGTTCTAAATTTCGGTGGTACCAGATCGTGGTCGCTCCGTCTAGTGTTGTGGCTGTCACTCACTTTGGAGAAGTAGTTCGACAGGTACCATATGACGGTATTGAGGGCACTGTCTCTTTGACTATCTTAAATACCAATCCCAGTGCTATTTGCTTAAACCTGTCCTCTACCCTGATCCATCCCAAACTAGCAAAGTGTGTTGAAATAAGTAGTCAGATTTATCTTCTTACCTGAGTAACTGTGATAGATAATCCTTTTGTTCAATATTGAGTGCATAATGTTGAGAGCTGGTGTCATGCCATTATCGAAACAAGACATTCTGATGTTTAAAGCTTAAATATTTTTCATTGCAGTAGCTGCATTAGTATGAGAAAGACATCAACATGTAGATAGATCGATAGGTAGATAGATAGGTAGATAGATAGATAGCATGCATATAGATACTATATAGATAATAGATGTATAGATGGATGGATATAATTATAGGTGGATATATGGATATAGGCAGACATCTTATCTTTTAACTCCCTAGTCAGGTTAGTAAGAGAGCATATTGAGAAACCAGTTTGCACAAAAAAAAGTGTGATGCCAGGTGGAATGTATAAATCTATCTATTAAAATGTTGCACATATGCATGTGCAACATTTTAATAGATAGATGTATACATATATAGTTATAGTATACAATCAATTTGAAATCAAAGTCTAAATCAGTTAACAAACAACATATCGTGAAAGGGGACAATATCACTCATCGTCACTGAAAGGTAAAGTTGCATTGTCATTCAGCATTGGCTTAGGCCAATATAAGGAAGTGTTTATTCAGAGCTGTCAAAGAGACATAGCTAATCGCTCCATCGTAACACAGTCACTATGAGGAAATGTCCTCATTGTCCCAGACCAGCTCTGTTGCTCTGAAATGTGATATCATGCAGGAAATATTTTGTGTACGTATTTGGATCACACCAGTCCATTCACCATTGTATTTCAATCACAGACCCCAAAAGGAATTGATTTTGTATGTTGTTTAATTTCAGAAATGAATTATTACTAAGCCTAAAAGACTAAAGCTAAAAATATATTATATATCCTAAAAACAATTGTATTTTTTTTTTTACCCTCTAACCCTTATGTCCCTATTTTGGGAATATGCAGAAAACAGAAAACAACTTACATGATCACTAATCAATAGACCTACAGACTTCCTCTTTCTACAGCTCAAACTATAACAGAGCCAAATACACAACACTGTATAATACTGCATTATATCATTTGTCAGATCATTGATTCGTCACACTATAGTAATAAAAGTGATTTGAGACTAAACAGTATTATCGGAGAGTAGTCTCGCGTAGCCAGACAACTATTCCACAATCTCCGAAAGCTAGTAGAGTCAACTACACCTCCCGAAATCCGAGGCAGGAAGCTGGCATCCGTTCGTCATATCCGTTCACGGAAACATATTTTGAAATATCGTTACATTTTATTATTTAAATTCCATTTCTGCTAAGCAGCAAGCTATATCTTAGATGATTTTGATTTATATTAGGATAGGTTTGCGCGACTGTAAAGACGAAACAGAAGTGGGGAGGAGACTGCACATCCGCTTTATCCTCTGATCATTTTCAGAGCTTCCGTTGCTCCAGACTGTATGACCGGGAGCATTTGAACATTGCGGGAGGCAACAGTCTCGCCGCGGGAGACTAATCGGACAGTGGCAAATGACCTTAAAGACTACCGAAGGTATCCAGTACTCTCCATGCCATAACGGAAAGAACAATAATCATCTCACTTGCCAAAAATGCTTCTAAACATCAGCATGACATTATTTTGACAACATTCAGGCAGCCAAGAAAAATATTGGAATCTGCTTTGAAGCGAGGCAGTGAATGAACACCGACTGACACACTAACAATTCTACAATGTAGAAAAGGCCTGTATTCAAAATATGACTTGAGTGAAAAGGAACCCACTGACCTAGTTACACTGACCTGGTTCCTGTCAAATTTTATAGAAACATTGGCTAAAGTACATTCAAGCACACAGCAATTGTGGCATGGAATGGGTTACCTACAGACCTTAAGAGTAACAGTTCCCTTATGATTCTTTTAAAATCTGCCCTAAAGGGATGGTTAAGGCGGAGGAGAGTCTGGGTCTAGATGTATTGAAATTAGGGATGCAAATTATCGATCAATTCATTAATTGATAATTGATAACCTTATCAACCGATTAACCGGTTAACTGATAAGCGGCGTTTTTTTAAAATCTGAGAATCTTAATTTCAGATTTTTTAAAAAATCCTAAAAAAAGTGCTTAGGAGCCAAGATACAGCCTTTTTCAGTAAGTTAAAGAAGAAGTGAATGGAGCAGAAAATCTTCAAATCATCATATCTTGGGTTCTGAACATTTAAAAAAAATATATATATATTTTTTTTTTAATTTTTTCAATTAATTGTTAATTGTTTGATTTAATCGGATAATTTCTTAATCGATTCATTTGATTAATCGATTAATTGTTAACATCCCTAATTGAAATGCATGGTTTCTTTGTCTAGCCTGATGCCTTAGTTATTTGTAGTTGTTGTTTAGCTATTTATATTGTTTTTTGTATTGTTTTGTTATTTGTATTGTTATGCATGTAGTGGGGTATCAACAAATGGAAATAATCAAATGAAGTAAATGTACCTCAAATTTGTACTCAAGTACTTGAGTAGTAAGCTACTTACTTACCACCACTGCAAACTAGAGTTAGCTTAAGATGTACCTCTTCTATTATGAATGGCGATGCTGTGAATGTTAATTTGAGAATATTTTCACCCGGCCTATAGATTTTGTGATTAGCTGAAACAGCTAACATCCTCATTGCTGTAAGCCTGTTTTGCATTCCTTACACTGTAAAATCCTGAGTACAGTTTTTTTTAAATATGTTTTGTTTAGCAATGTTAATACAAAAACAATCACATTAACATGCAACAACAACACGTGGAAACAAAGTACAACCTAGGGTTCAAGAGCTATAGGCCAAATGAAGTGGGCTGTTGCAGAGGTTTTTCCTTGGCCCACTGTTAGTGTGCGTGCAAAGTTTCACGCCGATCGGTCTGGTGGTGCACAAGATTAGCTGGTGACCAGCGGACGGACGGACGGACACAGGGACGGACAGGAGCAAAAACATAGTCTCCGGCCTTCAGCCGTCCAGTCCATGGCGTCCGGCCTAGTGGAGAAATATAAAAGTCTAAGCTTTTAATTTGTGTTAATTTAACTCTGACAAATGTAACCGAATGGACCCATTTGTACTGAGGATTTTGCGTGTAGCCTACTTGTTAAGCCAGTCTTTCAAAGCTATTTAAATAGACACAAACTCTCCATCTTCCTTAATGGCAAAGTTCACCCTATTTTAATAGCATGTGGGAAATATTTGAGGAGATTGTTTTCTTTTTAAACAGACTCGCCCTGTACGTCACGGAGCTGACCTCGTCTCCCTGGACCTGCTATGCAGCAGAAGATGACACACCACAGATACCAACTGAAATATACACAGACAGCCATATGTCATAGTGACAATGAAAACAATCTATCTGAAGACAGGTGTTGTAATAGAGGGCGTTGACTTGTCAGCCACCAAATAATTTGTTTACTTAAGACCAGAGATGCGCTCCGGGGTGTGCTGGTAGGTGACCAGGCAGTGTATCGGATTCGTCAAGTGTTTGATTAGATTGTTACCAGAGACCTGTGTTGTGTGTCCTTTCCTCTCATGCTTCATTTATAGTACTGTTCATTATACTGTAAGTGTGCATAATCTAGTTCTTGAGGGGGTTCCAGGGGGTCCCCAGCAAAAGGAGTTGATAGTATCAAAATCAGCATACATTTTGTATGGGGGCCCTGGGCACAGAATAATATCTGATAGGGTCCACGGACAAATGCATATTAATTTGAGGGTCCTTGGCATGAAAAAAGTTTGAGAACCACTGGCTCTACAATATTGTCTATTCATCAAATGGGGGGAAAGAAAACTGTTGGCAACTGGTTATAAGCTACCACCTTGCCAACCTAAATATCCAGCATGGAAATAACCTTCCCCTGACTGTCAAAATGATGTTGGAACAATGTCAACCCACGTCAAGCCAATGTTTGACAGGCCATTATTGGTCCAACGCTGGTCCCACGTATGTTTAGCTGATCTGGCTGTTTTGGTAAATTGTCTTCAATTGCGTAAGAAATTAAATGCTGAAATTAGCACACACACACACACACACACACACACACACACACACACACACACACACACACACACACACACACACACACACACACACACACACACACACACACACACACACACACACACACACACACACACACACACACACACACACCTTCCTTGAGGAAGAACCAAAAGCTACAGGCTGCGGTGAAATCTGCAGGGAGGGTTTAATCCGTCAAGGCAGAGTGAGATGTTTGTGCCCAGCAGCAACGACAACGACGCAACGCACAGAAAATCCCCTACTTCTGGTCAGACGAAGGAGGAGCCAGGCCCGGAGGCAACCCACAGTGCCTAGAGCCTCCTAGTGTCGCCAACACCAGCTGCAACATCTCACCTAACCTGGCCTGGCATTGGCCGGACTGATGGCTTGGATTCACTCACATACTGCCACGTGTGAGTGGATCCGTGTTGTCAGTCTGGCTAGTGCCAGGCTAACCCTAACCCCTATTAGCACTGTCTCTAACCCCCAAGAGACAGTGGGGGCAGTAACATGCCACTTGGACACAGGCCGGGGTCTGATCAGCCTCGGTCGGGTCGCCTGGAGGAGGGTGTCTGTTGCAAGACCCGAAACACCCAGTGACTCCATAACAACACTGATGATGTGTCCAAGTTTGTGCATCAGTTGATGTCTTATTAACATACTGTATGTTGAACAGTATCAGTAGTTTGGCCATTTTCCAATAGCCAAAGTTTAACAGAGGGCATACGTGGTTAATTACTATGCTTTGTTTGTCTAAATCTGCAAAGGAACTATAGTTATATTAATAATTGAAAATAAAGTAAAAAACTAAAAGTACAATACAGTTTTTGCTTCTGAGATGTAGTGGAGTAGAAGCATAACATATAAAAAAGGGAAGTACTCAAGTATAGTAAACAAGTATCTTTTCTTGCCTTTATTGATAGTTACGGCATAGAGACACAGGAAACGGGGAGAGTCGGGGCATGCAGCAAAGGTCCTCCCTGCCCTGGAATCAAACCGGGGACTACGCACCTTAACAACTCGGCTATCGGCGCCCCCAAGATCAGCTACACGAAAGAGGCAAAATAAAGAGGGGACCAAGTATAGACCCATGGGGGACCCCGGGGAATGAAGAATAATGGAAGTGGTTGAAATTGCTTTACTTTACTTTAAAGAACAAGACCACTTTGGTAGAGGTTTGGGTTATGTAGTTACCTTGCCATGATGTAACTCCAAAGGTGGACAAGAAATCAAAAATAATTGTCCATTGATTAGAAATTGATAATAACAAATATGCTCCTCATTGAATTACATTGTATGGTAAAACAGCTCTCAAAGTCACTCTTTTAGCATGTAAACGAACACAAACAAAGTTGATTCAGACAATATAGAACATCACCAAACCCAGTACTGTTTATTTTTTAAATAAAAATGTCAACTTCCTGCTGATTTTACTATTTGAAGATCCGGATCTGCGGATCCAGTCCAGGTTTTCTTCTTAGTAAAAATAGCAAAATTGACAGGAAGTTTATTTTTGTATTAAAAAAAAACGGTACTGGGTTTTGTGATGTTCTATATTGTCTGAATCACCTTTCTTTGTGTTCGTTTATGTGCTAAAACAGTGACTTTGAGAGCTGTTTTACCGTACAATGTAAGTCAATGAGGAACATATTTTGAATTATCAATTTCTAATCAACGGAGAAATTATTTTTGATTTCTTGTCCACCTTTGGAGTTACATCGTGGCAAGGTAACTACACAACCCAAACCTCTACCAAAGTGGTCTTGCCCTTTAAAAGGTCTACTGCAAACTTAGCATACATGTGTCAATCTCAATTCAAGCCAATATTGTGTCTTTTAGTGACATACGTAAACAATTAGAAACAATTAAGTGACAATTAGAACAATCCATTATCAAAAATGAATAAATAAAAGTATTACAATACAAATTGGCCTTTGCTCTATGTGGAATATTCCGATACAAAGGTTTTGGCACAGATTCATAGACAGGTTGAACTGGTCTGACTTTAGACTGGTAGGAAGGAAGAATTTGGAGTATATACACCCCCGCTGGCAGTGGCCCACGATGTCACTGCGGCTTGTCACCGGGACGAGAGCGTGTGACTGTCACTGTCACTGAGTGTTTGCGCGGTGCTGGAGTTTACATGTAAACCCACTGGTTAATTTCAACACTAATCTTCAGCGCTTTAACACTTTCATATCGACTGTCACCCTGTCACTGGTGAAACAGGTGAGTAGCATGACTGGTGGATGAAGTACTCTTTTATTTAAAATGTTTAAAGTGGCACTATGTCACTTTTTTGATGTGACAATTTTGTCCATTCTGTGTGGTAGAATATGTTAATACAATATTACAGTAGCCTATATAACTCATACAATTGGGGCGGTTGTATTTTGTCCCCCTGCTCTTTGAGACGTTTAGATCGTGTCATGTCGTGTCATGTCTAACCGATCTGACATGAATTTCGACCTGATCAGTTACATAGTGCAGCTTTAAAAGCAGCAATGCAAAAAGACCCCGAATGTCCCATTGAACAAGCTTTTTCAAAAGGTTTTGAAATTTGTTTAAACAAAATCAATTAAAAAAGTACAAGTGATCGGCTATTTACGAGTATAGACAACGTTTAAAATAGGGCTCAATTGGATAATATATGTTTAGTAATAGTAATCTAATTCAAAGTAACTTGTAACCGACGTTAACAAATAACTATAGTGGAGAGCCAAGTACAATATTTTCCTCTGAGGTGTTGTGGAGTAGAATAAAGCATTGAAAAATGTATGAACATACCCAAGTAAAGTTAAACTAAAAAATAAAACTAAAACCCTGAGCAAATGTATTTAGTTACTTTCCATCACTGAGTAACATTGATGCCATATATAAAATATTTCTCCTTCAATTTCATTTGATGTGATCAGAAGTTTCCATTAATAACAACTAATAATGTTAGCCACAGAGATGCCATATAAAGGTATTGAGAATTAAAATCTGACGTGGGTTGCAATTCAGGAAAGGATTGATGAAAAACGTACTCAGCTACAATATGTCCACCACACATTGATCACTATATTGTTTTTACATTTGATTTATTAGTAATGAAATACATTTGAACATTTAAATGGTAAATGGCACATTCATTTAAATAGCACCCTTATCCAAAGTGCATTACAGCCTACTCATCAGGAGCAGTTAAGGGTTCAGTGTCTTGCACAAGGACACTTCAACACCCACACAGGGGGAACCAGGGATCAAACCGAACCACTGGAGCCGAAGCGGCCGCTCTATCCCCTGACCACTGTCTGCCACCCCCTAGAATTCCTCTTTTGCATTTAACCCATCCTATGAGGAGCAGTGGGCAGCCACGGCCTCGGTCAAAGGCCCTGACAGCTTGGAGATTTCCACACCTACTTTCTGTGGACTGGTGGCTATCGGTAATCATTACCATATAGAGCAGGGGTCTTCAATAGGGGGTCCGGGACCCCTAGGGGGTCCTCAGAGTTACTACAGGGGGGCCACCAAATCTTTGTGTGATAGGATTTTTCTTTTTTTTCCTTTAACCACTTGAACCTAATAGCATCCCTATTCTGAGGAGAACTTTAGCCAAAAATATATAAAAGTTCTTGTTTGTAGATCGGCTATTTTCGGCAAAGAGGTTTGGTGTAGAGGGGAAAGAAGAGCATACCAAGAACACAAGTATTGAGGGTTTAAGTGGTTAAAATGTCTGAAGAATGAACATGAATCCAACACAACGCCACACAATGATAGTGTTGTCAAACAAGTCTATGAAACTATCTATGAATTCCCTGAAAAAGTTTAATCTGCAACACAATTTTATACAATATGTAGGAGTTCTCTCTCCTGATTGGATGAAATTGCTATCCCGAACAGAAAATGTATATTTTCTGTTTAGCCTACTAAAGAGCTGGGGAGACCAAACAAACATTCTATACAATGATTACTATCACAATATAGAGCTATTTATTACTTAAACACCATCACTTGCTGCACCTTTAATATCATCTGATGTTGAATTAATTAAACGTATGAGAACTATACTAGATTCAGTACATTTAACCCATTAAAACCAAGAAAGCATCCGTGTCATTTTAGATTTTAGCTATGTATAACATATTTAATACATTTTTAGAAAACTCTCAGGATTTAGAACAGTGGTTTAGAACAGTGGTTCTCAAAGATAACAGATCTACAAGCTCACAGCGCAGCTATTTTTGGACATTTTTGAGAAATCTTGACAGTGTTTGAAAAAAAAAGAATGAAAAATAATAATTCTCTTCTGGGGGTCCCTGGCACAAAAAAAAATCAGATAGGTGGGGGTTCTCGCAGCCAAATACATATCATTTTGGGGGTCCTTGGCACAAAGAAAGCTTGAGAACCACTGATTTAGAAGCCATTTGTAGAATCAGCCTCAGGTCTTAAGGGTTAAATGCAGCGTGAACATTTGTCTCCAGAGATTTGCATATTTGCCGTGCAGTACATTTCTCCTATACAAGTATTAATGTTGTAGACGGTCAACATTCCTAGAGGTGTACGAATGGAAGCGTAACAGTGGCTGCATTGATATGTGCTGTTCACTGTTCAGCATCGCATCAATGGCATGCTTTATACCGCGACAAGGCTGACATCACTGAGGAATGAGCTTATGTGTAATTTATTGTTAAAAGCTTGTTTTTGTTTGACAACCGTCGTTCAACAATGGACTGAGTCATTGTTACAGGATTGTCTGTTTGATCTAGAGTTTGTGTTGGGTCAAATGGAACTGTACACTATCCTGCATTCTTTATGAGTTCTCTCTCCTGATAGAATAACACTGGTATCCCCACCTGAAAATACATTTTTTTTGTTTACTAAAGAGCTGGAGAGACAGGGGAGACCACTGTTACTGAACAAATGCTCCATAGCAATGATTAGAAAGCTATTAACACTTATTTTAACAAATACAATTTCATTTCACTTTCAAACATGTTTGCGGTAATTTTAAAGTATACTCAGGCTTTTGTGAGCACCCTGGAGAGTTTAAGTTGCTTGATTCAGTATTTTGATATCTACATTCATTTTATCAGACACGCCCCCTTCTAATACTCCATTTGAACCATTATAGATTCGTCAAAAACACCTGTCCTTGGTTATGGTGACTCATACTGGCCTACTAATATGTGAGGGGCCCATGTTTTTTCGATACCTTTTTTCATTTACATTATTATTATTATTATTAATTATTTATTTTGAATGTAACAAGTAATAAAAACACGTCCCCCTTACGCATTAGAAGGACAATATCGGTCACCAAAACCAAGTACGGGTGTTTTCAATGAATCTAACCTGGTTAGTTTAAAGTTACAACAGGTTTTAAAGGAATGGGGTGTGTCTGATTAAATTAATATCAAATATCTAAATACTGAATCAAGCAACTTAAAAACTGTCTGTGGTGCTCACAAAAGCCTGAGTAAACGTTGAAATGACCCCAAACAAGTTTGAAAGTGAAATATCCCTTTAACCACTTTCACTTTCAACATTTTTCAGAAATAGCGAAAAATATCAGACCTAAGAGTTCGGAACGGGTCGCAACTCAACACTTTGTGAGCTTGTAAATCTGCTATTTTTGGCTCCTTTTGCATGACACTATTGTATACAACGAAATAGGGCATTCATTTACGACAAAATATAAAACATTTAAAATACGGAGTTACAAGCTTTTCTGTCCAACAGCGACAATATGCATGATTCAATAAAGATATCAATTAATCTTGTGTGTGTGACAGCATGGCCCATGGGGAGGTGCAGGAGCGTGAGGACCTGAGTGAGGACACCTTCCTGAAGAGCCTCTACCTCTACATGAAGAACAGAGACACGCCCATAGAGAGGATCCCTCACCTAGGATTCAAACAAAGTACGCGCACACACACACGTACGTACAGGGTACACGCGCGCTCGCAGATTTCACATCTGTATTTGCGTTCACATTTAACAAGAAATTCTTGAACACAAACAATAGCAGTTGCACAAGCTTGGGGAACTCAACAACAAGGATACAGATCACGTATACAGGAAGCATCGTCTCCTCTATATGTGGCGACTGCCAATTATCACAGACACTGAACATTATTTTGTTCGCTTGGGCATTCCTGCAATCTGCAGGCCTCTCACAACTAATTTATGGACATTACTGAGGCCAAATATGAACACAGGCAGTTACGCATTTGTAACCAAGCTGTATAATAGCATCCTTAAGACGCTGGCACTTTAGCACCTTGGTAAGGAATGCCTCTTCCAGACTGGTCGAATGTATATCCCAAATGCCCCCCCAAATAATTGGCAAAACACTCAGATTTAGATAAGATAATATAACATTACTATTTTAATAAAAGTATTTTTTTCCTGTTCTTTAAAACCTTGGAAAATGTGTGTTCATTGTGATTAATAGGAACTGGTGCCATTGACCCAAGCCAGAACACAATCAATTAATTGATCATTAAAATCTCAAAATGCACGCTGCCCGCCCTGAGTGGTCCACTTAAGTGGTCAGATGGGTGGGCCCTGAGTGGTCCCTTAAGTGGACCCTGATCCACACATGTTGGGAAACACTGGTCTAGATCTTGAAACATTAATGAACACGCTCAAAGAGGAGTTTGTACAGATTTCCAATGAATGTACATTGATAAAATACTAATATATTGTCCTCTTAATGGAATGTTTTTTAATAGACTGTTTTATGTTTCCAGTTGATTTGTATGTGATGTACAAGACCGTCAAAGACTTGGGTGGATATCATCAGGTAAAACTCTCTACATATAAGCCACATACAGTACCTGTTATTTGTTAAGGTGCAGTAGGTGATCTTTTTTTTCTCAAATACTTGTACTATTCTGTAATTATTGCTACAGTATATAGCATGGGAGATAGTAATTATGCAAGGGATAATCAATGGGGAGCGGGTCATTAGGGTGATTAGTCCCCTTACTTAACACTAGGTGTAAAGTAACTAAGTACAACTCTCCACTACCAGGTGTAAAGTAACTAAGCACATTTACTCTCCGCTACCCGGTGTAAAGTAACAAATACATGCACTCTCCACTACCAGGTGTAAAGTAACTAAGTACATTTACTCTCCCACTCCCAGGTGTAAAGTAACTAAGTACATGTACTCTCCACTCCCAGGTGACGGCTCAGCAGATGTGGAAGCAGGTGTACAACACGTTGGGGGGGAACCCTCGCAGCACCAGCGCAGCAACCTGCACCCGCAGACACTATGAGAAGTACGTCTGAACTCGGGGCTCATTTATAGGCCTGTATTCTGCCCTACAATGGCGGTGGACGCCAACAAATAGCTGATCTACAAGCTCACAACACATCACATGAGCCAGTTGTTCTCAGAGTGGAGTCTGGGGACCCCCAGGGGTCCTTCAGGGGATACCAGGGGTCCCCAGCAAAATGAAGTATACACTTTCAACATTGTAACCTTATTTTATGTTTTAAGACAGTATTCAAAATGTATCACTATAAAACGCAAAATGTCATTGTTACAGTTATGTATGTTTGTTAGATTGATTGAATAAATACATAAAACAGAGTATTATCTTGTCGAGGAGCCCTAAAACAAATGTATACTTTGTTTATTGGGTGGGGGCAGTTATTGCATGTGGCATGCATGTTGCTGTGAATATGTAATTATAAGACATGCTTCCATTTTGCAATGTATTATCCAATTTGCATAGGGCTATTGATTAATAATCGCATAATTGAGAAGCATGTTTTTAGTTTTTAAGTATACTTTGCAGAGAAAATATTTGCGCATCCACTTCGTTCAGATGCAGGTGCGTTGGACAGTGACAAATTAAGCAATCATGAACAAATATTCATGAACAAAAATCCCACACTCTGCTCATGCTCAGCAGCATCAGTTTTATTCAAATTAAATTGACATGATGTTTTGGGTCCCACTGGAGTGTCTAAAGAGTGTCTATCAGTTTTTATATATAAAGAATATAATATACTTATCATTGATTTCATTGATTAGTTTGATTAACTGTAATTATAATTTTCTTCTTCTTCCCCGCATGCAGGCTGCTGTTGCCATATGAATGTCATGTGAAAGGAGGAGAGTTGATGAACGCGTTGCCACAGCATCATCATCATCATCATCATCTTCATCCTCATCATCCTCCTCCTCATCCTCATCAGTCTAAAGCCTTCTATGTAGGTGGATGCCATGAGGAGGACCCCCAGAGACCAGCAAAACGCAGGCCTTTCCTCCCTTACCGGGTAATACTAGGATGCTTTTAATCAAACAACATACACACTGTATAACACGTCTCTGTCGGGTGGAAACCTCATTATCGTTAGCCGCATAGCATAATTGCCTAAGTCATTTTTTGGCCAAATAGTCATTTAGGCATTTTCTGACTCTACTCTCCTAACACTGCTACTTCATTATGCCTTATTGCCTATGTCCTCTGTCAGCCTATCAGAATGCTTGTTACATTCTAAAATCACTTACTGCTGATGTCATTTTATGTCAACTTTTTCGACTTGGGCAGAAATTATTTTTGAATCTAACCAGCATTCTGATAGGCTGAGGACATAGGCAGTAAGGCAGGGTGACTCTCATAAGCAGTGTTATGAGAGTAGAGGTAGGCAGAAATAAATAAAGGCAAAATGTGTCTTTTTTTTCCCCTCATGATTGCCCTCATTGATCAACTAGAATCTAGTTGACTCACAAAGTCATCTAGTTACTAGATGACTTAGGCAATCATGAGGGGAAAAAATACATATACAGGTATATAGGCAGATAGTGATTTTTCATTTCTCATTTTCTGAAAACCTTAAAAATATGACTAAATGCATACTTCATCATATGATGGTGTTGCTAACTGAAAGTTTTTAGATGAAATATCTGTTATTTTCGTCGAGCGATATGGCGTCATATGAAGTATACATTCAGGCTTTAATGAACAATGAATGAATGAATATATATATATATATATATATATATATATAGAGAGAGAGAGAGAGAGAGAGAGAGAGAGAGAGAGAGAGAGAGAGAGAGCGAGAGAGCGAGAGAGCGAGAGAGCGAGAGAGCGAGAGAGCGAGAGAGAGAGGACATACATAAGGACACGTGTTTTTACATGAATTGCTCTTAGTCATTCTAAAAGAGCTCTTCTAATGTGAACAACAACAAGGAGAAGTAATGCATATAATAATAGAGGTCTGAGCAGTAACCTGTAATCATTCACGTCTCCCAATGTTTGACTGATCTAAATGTTTTAGCTTCTTGAACCCTTCTGCCTTTTGCCTGAAGGCTTTGGATGTAATGGTAGGCTATAATTCATAAGGCAAGGCGAGGCAAGTTTAGTCGTACATTGCACAGTTCAAAAAGTCTTTACATAAAGCATTATAAGCTAAATAAATGCATTATAGAAGGACATTTTAATTCAGTAAAAAAAAGTTAATATGAAACCTAAAATATGTGTTAAATAGCTCTATATTCTGATCATTGCTATAGAGTGTTTGTTCAGTAAAATGAGTCTCCCATGTCTCTCCAGCTCTTTATTAAACAGAAAATGCATTTTCAGTGCTCTCTCCTGATTGGCTTAAATGTTGTCACCTACCTGAAAATGTACTATATTCTGTTTACTAAAGAGCTGGAGAGACTGCTGTGACCGAACAAACACTCTGTAGCAATGATTACTATCAGAATATAGTACTTTAATCTTTAAAAAAAAAATAGCATAAGATCAGAGATGCATTTTGTCCCTAAACTATTCAATGCTTTATGAACCAATAGTAGTATTTTTAAATCAATGATTTGACAGACAGGGATCTAGTGTAAAGATCTAAGAAGTGATCCACTTTGTTGGTATTTAAAGGACTCGAGTAGCAGCGTTCTGAAGTCGTCGGATCGATTATTTTTAGGTAGACCTGTAAGGGACACTGTTACTGTAGTCTACTGAAGATGACGTTTTTCTAACTATTTGATGTAGCATTAAAGATTGAAGATTCAAGAAACGTTTTATCCCAGCTAACCACAGCATTTATTTGTTTACTGAAAGTTTTCCCTCATACAAAGTCATTTATAAGCATTAAAAGCAGCACATAGATCTGCTTCTGCTCTGAATGTTCACTTTGTTTTTTATTTTTGCCAGAACCCTCGTTTCCCGTCAGACTCTCATATGAGGGTGATTCCTCTGCCGGGCCACTACCCTCACTACTTCCATCCGGGCCAGCCAGTCCTGCCTCCTTATGTCCCCTTGTCTCCCTCAGTCCCCTTATCTCCCTCAGTGAGGCCGTCACATGGTTCCCCGGTCCCTCGCCCTGAGCTCCCGTACGACCCCTCCCCTCCGATCCCGACAGAGAGAGTGAAGCATCCGCTGGAACAGCTGCGCTACCTGGCGGAGCAGTACAAGTCTTCATCCGGTTTGGCTGAGCCCCTGAACCTAAGTGTGAAGGGATCGTACCCCGACGCCAACCTCAACCCTGCGTCGTCCTTCATGTCTCCTCCGTCCAGCAAGACCCCCAAGTTTTTGAACAAACCCTCTCCTCTGTACCCTCCGAAAGGGATAACAAAAAACAACGCGCTATGTGAGACACAGGATAAAGAAGCTGATCTAGGGAAGTGTTCCTCGTTCACAGCGCAATCCTTCCCCCCGAATGGCAATACGGGCGATGTCATCAACCTCACATCGCTCTCCTCAGCACCCTCCAGCATCTCAGCATCTCCATCGGCGCCAAACGCTCCGACACCGCCGATGAGCTGCAAGGGACGAGACGCCGCGATGGCCCACACCCCGTGCTCGCCAAAGACACAATTTAAAGTCTGGCCAGGTAAAGAGACAGAGCAGAGTCCCAAAGCGAGCTCAAGGGCACACGGTGACAGCCACGTACTGCCCAGCCCCCCGAGAGACAATGACGGGAAGATGGAAATTCAAATACCGCTGTCTCTCCTGCAAGACTTCTTTAGGCACTGCAGGCCCTCTGCCACCATGCATGGAGCTTCTCAGCTTCCTACTTCTACTCCTGTTCAAGAGGCAGACAGCAGAGGCAGGACATGGTACAACAGCTCTGTCAGCTCAGATCCATTTCCCACCAATATGAACATTCACAGTCATTCTAACAACAAGGACAGCAGCTCAGCGATTGAAGATCTGAGCCGGAAGCAGAGGAGTGCGCCGAACCCTGCACCAACCAGTCATCCTTACACTAGAGTCCCTAACCATTTTTCCAGCTACAGACCATCACCGTTGGGGGCATATCCCAAAGACGCATCGAGCCACGAGGTTTACCCTTGGGATCAGCAGGATGTTAGCAAGCCTTACAACTTCAAAGCTGCTAACGGCTGGCATCGGCACAACAGAGAGAGCCAGCAGGCTCACCCTGTTCAAATGAAAATCCACTCTAGTCCCCTTATCACTGAGCATGACTTTGGGGGCCCCAGATCCCCAGCCTACAATGAAAGCACGCAACAAGAGAGATCAGAGAATGGCCCTTCAGCGGTGCTACACCTCACCAATGAAGAGTTAATGAAGCTGAAGAGAATCATCTCTACCTCACCATGAGTTTCACACCTGAGACGTTTTACATAGTACATGATAAACTGACATTCCAAAAGAACACAATTGTACTGTACATGTTATCCTGTTTGTTTTTCTTTTTTCTTCCTTTGAAACACAGGCCGATGCCTGTTGGGATCATTATCATAGTACTTACGGTTTAATACCATTATTATGTCGTTTTTTTAAATCACATCCGGCGGGGGAACTTAAGTTTTTTAAGAGGATTCGCGGATTTATCAATATTTCTGTACAGCCACTGATCTGACAGACTTCACACCGGGCATTGCACTACCTTGGCTCTTCCGCGACACACACGCCATGTTTGAAGTCGACTGGTCGGACAGTTCTCGAGATGCGCAGAGGACAGATACGCAGACACAGCTTTCACACATTTATAGAAGGATGTGTGATATTTGAAGGTGTATGAGTTGCAGCTGTTTCTGTAGTGAATAATACAATCGTCACTATGAATCTCGGGATTTTTTACTGTCATTTTTTAAGTCATTATTATGTATTTATTATTAATATATGTATATAGCCAAGAACAAAATAAATAGTGTGCCCAATGTTGATGTTGATTAAAGTGATATTGTTTATAATGCCAGTTGAAATCAGGCTATAATAGTATATGAAGCATTCTGAAAACGATCATTAAATAAATACATTGCAACAACAATACTTTATGTTGAATAGTGGTTCCAAATGTTACTCAAGTGATGTTTTACAAACAATGTATGAAAGAAGTTATGTTATGGAAAATAATGCTCTTTTCCTGTCTATTTTTTCAACTATTTGGGGTCTTCAACGTTTTTCAGGCCAAGAACCCCTTAGCTGTGAGTGAGTGAGTGAGTGAGTGAGTGAGTGAGTGAGTGATTGAGTGAGTGGAAGCTGGGACATATTATTGTATAAAATGGTGTTGCCTGTTATACTTTTTTCTTTTGAGAAAGACTTCCCTGTAACTTGATAAGAGGCTTTCAAAGCTAGCTCACTATATTTAGCTCATTGTCTCATTAATGTCTGTTGACAGATTTGAAACTGGGAATTATACCACAGGTTTTTCTTTTCAGCGACAATGGGTTTAGAGATGTGATTCTAGCTTGGAATTATTCCACAGGCTTTTCTTTTAAGCGACTATATGTGTTGAGAGATTTAAGGCTCTCTTTGAATTATTTCACAGGCTTTTCTTTTAAGCGACTATATGTGTTGAGAGATTTAAGACTATCTTTGAATTGTTCCACAGGCTTTTCTTTCAAGTGGCTATGGGTTGAATCCAAGTGCTTCTGCAGATTTGACGGCTTCATAGAGCAGTGGTTCTCAACCTCATGATTTTGGGCGGTCCCCAGATGATAGTAAAGTGACAATTTAAGGACTTTTAAGACCTAAAATAAAACAATAAGAAAAGAAAAGAAAGCAAATACAAAGACCATTACTGCATCAAAAGCAATCAACATACTATACTATACAAACTGGTCAAACATTGCCCAAATTGTCAAAAACAATAAGAAAGAGGCAAACATTGTGAAAAAAGCTTGTAGATCGGCTATTTTCACAAATGTATGTGTGGAGTCAAACTAAATGTAATGCCTTGACTACAACTCCAAGTGCTTGTCAGGGTTGGGGGGTCCCCAGTTCAAATATGATTATTGTGGGGGGTCGCGGCCTGAAAGGTTGAGAACTCACTGTCATAGAGCACTATCATCAGTGTTCTGTAAACGAATGCATTTATTTTGTTAGCTTGTTTTTCTTGTTTGTTTACGGATTAGCTTTGCAAATAATATGTTGGATAACCAAGTATAAATCAGGCATAACATGACATTAACTTGAAGACGAGCCAGAGGTGATGATTGGGTTTGTGTGTTGGAATGCCTACGTGGAGACGAGGAACTCTCAGCAGAGAGTCAGATGGTATCATCAGGTGATGTTTGATATGAATGCCAGATTACCAGATATTACCATGCCAGGTGTTACTGCCATGTTTTGAAATATGACAGGAATGAGGATATGATGATCACTGAAACCAGCAGGCTATTGCTATTCCAGTACATTAGAAGACATAAATGTCCAATGTGGACGGATGCTCAAATGTCTCCCATACAAAAGTTGTTGACAGCTCAGGTATACTGTACATAGTAGTGGCTTGTTGACTCACATTGTATCTATAATTAGTTGTCACTCTCTCAAATACTGGATCACAAACAAACATTTTGTAAGACACCTATTCTTTAGTTTTTTTTGCTTTCAAGAGAACATTTCACATGTCTAGTAAACTGTCCAGCAAATCTGCAATCTGATTTGATTAAAGTTTGTATTTGAATATGTTTGAAAATGTTCACCTACAGTATATGCCCCAAATGGAGATTTACAATTTTGGCATTTAGCAGCCACTCTTAATCCAGAGTGATTTACAGTAAGCACGGTAAACACAAGGTAATGCATCAAATGCATAGACATAGTAAGGATCATAGGTAAACCAAGAACCTATCATCAGTCTAAACAGTACAATATCCAAAAAAATAATAATCTGTACATTGAAACTATACAAACATGAACATGAACCTGGCATCCGTCTACATATCATGCTATCTAAATTACATTTTAACCTTTGCATAAACCTGCAAGGTCGTCATGGCGTCAGGTCAAGCGCTACGGGCTAAACTAGAGTCTGAAGAGGTGAGTCTTCAGATTACGGCGGAAGATTGGGAGATGCCAGGAGGTATAAAAGTTGTTCAAATCAGGACCAACTGCATAATTGCATATACCGATTTCATCAACAAAGTCTAATAATAGCCAATAAATCGACCAAACGGAACTATTGTTGTATTGTTGTATTGGATCTATTAGCTCGTGCTCATTTGATTTGGCTATTTTATCTCATGTGTTTATGAAAGTAGATAGCTGATATATTGCACTTTTACCTTAGCGCTAGGTATACTCTTGGTTGTTTGTTTTTACAGGAAATGCACTTAAGACCTCTGGTGATTAGTAGTTTCGTTCCCTACCTATGTTGAATGCACTTATTGTAAGTCGCTTTGGATAAAAGCGTCTGCTAAATGACTGTAATGTAATGTAATGTAATATATCGGTCAGGCTCTAGTCTTCCATTTCCAAAATACTCACACCTTACACAATACTGTGTGATCTCATCTAGTCTGTCTAGGGTTTCAGGCTGACGTTACACGTTATACAGTGGCTGGCTAGATGGTTTTGAATGACAATAAATCTTATACTTAATACCACAGCATCAATTAGTATGATGGAGAGAATGATGTAGGTTATTTTAGGACAAACACTGATGATGCTGAAGTGGAAAGCGGTGACTGAAAGCAGCGAATGACAGTAATGTCAGGTATGTGTGGGGAAGTGTGCCTTTGCAGACGGTGGAAGTCTTTATATATAGACAGGGTCAATTTTCAGAGAAGCATAACCCCGAAGGCATTTCGTGTTTATTTTTGGTATACAACATTTCTAGGGGTATTAAGGGGTGCTGAATCCAAATCTGCTGTATACCCAGCGCAAAAATGTCAATTAAGGCCTCAAAATTGAGAAATTCAACATGGCCGCCAGCGCCAGGACCTCTTTCCAAAAAAACAGGTGCTAAACCCACATTCTTTATTCTACTGACATGAAACTTTGCACAGAACATCTGCACTTATGGGGGAAGAAAGTAGGAATATAGCTGGGGTGCAACCATGAGAGTAACAGGGTGTTTTTGACTGTCTAACTGTAATCAGTAGGGTCCGAAAGTGAGGTTCTGTGACCATCCTTTGGCAAGTACGTTTTGACGATTGATTTGACCTCTATGGACCCTTTAGAAAAGATTTAGCCCCCAGGTCCCTCCCAAAAATCCCGGCTTTTTTTGCTAGACAGCCAAATTCAAAATGGTGCCCGGCGCCATCTCTAAAAATTAACTTTTGATCTGAATGACCTAGAATCATGTATGAAGGCACTTTTCCATACAGTGCACTGTGTGAGTCACTGTCCAGTGAACAGAAGAAGACAAGCATAATGAAGCTTAACACTTTCTACACTCAAAACACAAAATCTAAGGGGAAAACCTCAGCACCTGCAAGAGCAATGAAATTACTGCCCTCCTGAGCATGACCCAAATCATAGCCAGTGGTGGAGAACTCAACCTTGTTGACTTTATAGGCAACCACGAGTGCAGTGACTTCCCCCCTTCCCTCTTCCAGGAAGATGGCAGGATGAGAACAGGTACCAAGGCAAGCCTTGTTAAGGTCCTGAAAGAGGAGACCAAAGTTGCATGCATCCCTGACCTGCCTACAGAAGACATAAAAACAGCAGTAGTTATTGATGCCATGTATGCCATGCGCCATTGGTCGTTCCTGAAAGGTGAAGCATTTGGAACAATCGCTGAACGATACCAACGTCTGCTGTTGAATGATGTGCCTGCTGGCACAGAGATCATTCACTTCTGTTTTGACCGGTACAGTGGACCTAGTCTTAAGACAGCTGAGCAAGAACACAGATACTGTATGCTTGACCAAAACCTACCAAAGAATATGAAGTCAGTATGCATTACACAGCTCCAGATCCTCAGGAGTTTTTTGCTGTGTCAGCTAACAAGGCAAACCTATTGAGTTTCCTCTGTGACGAATGGTGTGAAAATGTGAAACTTAAGTCGGCCCTTGGTCCAACACATCTTTACCTGGGTGGGGGGTTTAAAGAAGAGACAAGGAGTGTGGTGATCAAGGAGGGGTCTATTGAAGATGTCCCTGCACTAGAATCCACACAACAGGAGGCTGATACAAGAATAATACTCCACACCCTGTACAGTGTCCAGAATGACAAAGTTGACAGAGTTGTCATCCATGCCAATGACACAGACATCATCATCATGTGCCTTTACTATGCAGCAACCCATCTCAGATGCCTTCCAGAGCTGTGGGTGAGAACAGAGCAAAATTCATACCTTCCTATCCATCAAATGGTATCAGCACTGGGGCTCGCACAGTGTCGTGCCCTGCCCTTTATCCATAGTTTAAGTGGCAGAGATACTGTAGCACCAGCTATCCCTTCTTCACTGGGAAGAAGGCATGGTTCAAGGCCATCATGCGTCTGGATCTCTGCACTTGAGGAGTTTGGTGAAAACTCTTATGATTCCCTCTCAGATGACGTCCATCAATCAGGCACGAGACAATTGCTGTATATACATCCAAAGCGGACCACCAGGAGGATTTTGACCTGAGTAAGCTTAGAGTGTACAAGTTCCTCAATAATAGATCAACCCTCTTAAAGCTGCTGCCCCCGACAGAGAATGCCTTTGACCTGCACCTGAGAAGAGCTGTTCTAGCAACCATAATAGATAAATGTGCACATATCGCCAAGCCGGATATTCCTTCTTTCACAGAGTATGGATGGTCTCTCAGTGCTAGCAATGCAGTCCCCCTTGCATCTACCGAGCCAGCCTGGCCTGTGTCAATGAACAAGGCAATATCATGTAGCTGTATCAAAGGCTGCCAGAAAAACTGTTCCCGTGCAAAGAAGGCAATTCCATGCTACTTAGGATGCCGTTGCCAGGGACTGGAGACACGATGCAGCAGGATCACTGCAACACATGACAACAGTGACAGTGAATAGCATTGTACCATAGTATCATTGGCTTTAGAAGCAGGCAAGACAGCACCATAGAGGTCAAAATGAACCTTTTGTAGGCAACCTCAACTCCGCCTTTACTCTATTTGTCACTAAGTAGTCTATCTTTTGTTATGTTACTTGAATGCATACCACTATGTTAATTTGTATAGCCATAAAGTTGAAGTTTTTGGCAAGTCTTGGAGTGTGCATGTGTCTGTTTATATTGTATTTAGTTTATTAAAATGATACATAAGATACATTGTGGGCTTTTTCTCCGATTTTTCTCTGCAATCATCCCCACAACTATAGATCTATAAATCAATAAATCTGAGGGAAAATGTAATACCATACATTATTTATGACTGCAGCCATATTGACAACATATAAATTAAAGCTCAAACTGACCAAATGTGTTCATATTGCTTAAAAAGCAGACTTTTTGCCATAACAGTCAGCTGTCACTGTAAAAGTCATAGTAAAACTCATTTTCGCGTGGCGTCCATCTTGGAAATATGCAAATGAAAGGTCCAGACACACCCAATCATAAAGATAAGTATTCCATTGAGTTTCTCATGCTCTGAAACCATGAAATAGACACCAAGTTTTTATTTCTAGCCCATCTGGTTCAAAAGTTATCGCCAAAGCTATTTTCTGATAATATTGAGGCGGCCATATTGGATTTCCAGCAGCAAGGTGACCGGGTTGTCCATATAGGTTGTGATCCTACTGGGTCATAGATATTATTTCTGGTGGCCAACCTTTTATGGCAGGGCAAATGCAGCATA
This sequence comes from Gymnoscopelus microlampas, assembly GCF_963454915.1. Classification (NCBI taxonomy): domain Eukaryota; kingdom Metazoa; phylum Chordata; class Actinopteri; order Myctophiformes; family Myctophidae; genus Gymnoscopelus; species Gymnoscopelus microlampas. The sequence continues at coordinate 13,986,165 of NC_139958.1, forward strand.
CCCCCCTTTGCCCCCTGGGTATAAGTTTTTACTCTACTGGATGTCGGCCATCTTGAATTTCGGAGTCAAAACGAGGTCTTACAATTAAAATTGTGTCAGAATTGGAATCCTCATGGTTGACTTGTATGGAAAAGTGCCTTCATACATGATTCTAGGTCATTCAGATCAAAAGTTAATTTTTAGAGATGGCGCCGGGCGCCATTTTGAATTTGGCTGTCTAGCAAAAAAAGCCGGGATTTTTGGGAGGGACCTGGGGGCTAAATCTTTTCTAAAGGGTCCATAGAGGTCAAATCAATCGTCAAAACGTACTTGCCAAAGGATGGTCACAGAACCTCACTTTCGGACCCTACTATAAGCCCCACCATTTATCTTTTGAAAATTCTCCTAAAACAGCATGCTTACACTAAAATGCTTATATATCCAGACTTATAAGGGCTACTGGCATAAACTTGGTACCTGAAGAAAGCTAAGACTTGGGGGATTCCAATGTTGGTGTCCAACACTGTACAGTTATTACCAAATTGCTGTAGTATTCCTGCAAACACTGAAGAAATGTCATTTTTGTATCCTCGCCTATACAAAGATTACAGTTAGACAGTCAAAAACACCCTGTTACTCTCATGGTTGCACCCCAGCTATATTCCTACTTTCTTCCCCCATAAGTTTAGATGTTCTGTGCAAAGTTTCATGTCAGTAGAATAAAGAATGTGGGTTTAGCACCTGTTTTTTTGGAAAGAGGTCCTGGCGCTGGCGGCCATGTTGAATTTCTCAATTTTGAGGCCTTAATTGACATTTTTGCGCTGGGTATACAGCAGATTTGGATTCAGCACCCCTTAATACCCCTAGAAATGTTGTATACCAAAAATAAACACGAAATGCCTTCAGCATTTTATACAAGCACATTTTCTGAAATTCTGCCTAGTCTATAATAGCCATTTTTGAAGCACCAACGAGTGCTTTGTGTGTGTTTTAGCAGTGGTGGAAAGTAAATAATTACATTTACTCAAGTACTGCACTTAAGTGCAAGTTTGAGGCACAGTAGTTGCACTTTCCTTGCATATTTCCATTTTTCAATACTACTTCACTACATCTCCAGGGCAAATATTGTACTTTTTACTCCACTTGAATTATTTGACGGCTTTAGTTATTAGTTACTTTAAAGATTTAGATTATTACTAAAGCTGGTCCTGTATTGCGCTTATCCGTGCAATGGTCACTGAGTTATGGTCATGTGAAGTGTTAAACACTGTTGTAACCCTGCAGTAGCACCCCATATGTGTGCAATAAAGGTTTGGTGTGGCTATATGCTCTCCACTTCCCGTCAAGGTCTAATCACAATCTCGCCACATCGCAATGCGTTGTGAGGTTGTTGATCGGCTATTTGCAAAGGATTTTTGACAAATTTGGAAGAATATGAGAACTTTTACTTTGGTACCGTACGTACATTTGTACTAAACCTAAATACAGAACTTTTAGTTGTAACAGAGTCTTTTTATATTGTGGTATTGCCACTTAAAGCGGCACAATGTAACCCTTTTAATGAATCAAATGTCATTTTGTCCAATCTATATGGTAAAGTATGTTAATACAATATAACTTATACAATTGGGGTGGTTGCATTTTGTCTCCCTGCTCTTCTATTGAGACATTTAGGTTGTGTCAAAGGTCATGTCTCACCCATAGACACAGGATCCGACACGAAATTTGACCTGATGGTCAAGATTCAATTTATCCCCTGAGCAGGCAGGTTCTATTAGCTCAATGTTAAAAATGTCAGCACTTGCGCAGGAAACCAGGTTCAAATCCGGGGTAGAAGAGGCAAGTTACATAGCACAATTAAGTAATACATCTGAATATTTTTACCATGCGTAAGCGTAACGTATATCAGGTAACAACAGCATTTCTCATACAGCCTGTTACTCCACAACATTCCAACACATCAGTCGGCTTACCTCTAACCTTCCTCTGTACACAAACCAGCAGCCTCGCCAACAATAACTCTTACGTATGGATTATACTTGTAACTTCACATGTTTACAATGCTTTAGTCAGATAATATGCACAATAGTGACTGTGTGATTCCATACATCGTAGGACAAAGAACAAGTGTTTCTTTGAGTCAAGGAGCGATCCATCATTCTGACCTGCAATAGGACATTATGTGAACTGCGTCAGTATTATTCATAAACCCATTGACCTTCAACTACAGTATACAGCTTCTGTTGTGCTGGTGACAATTGTTTGCCCTGTTTTCAGACACACTTCAGACAGGATCTAATCACTGGAGCCTTGGGTGACAACACACATCTGTCATCGTACAGGCACACTTGTGCCTTCTGCACGGCCACTCATTACAGCGGTTCTCAAGGTGGGGTCCGGGGTGCTCCAGGTGTCCTTTTTTAAATTATTCATTATTTACCCACGATAGTAACTGAGCACTGGTGCTCATTTTCAGCAACCCCCTGCACGCACACACACACACACACACACACACACACACACACACACACACACACACACACACACACACACACACACACACACACACACACACACACACACACACACACACACACACACACACACACACACACACACACACACACACACACACACACACACACACACACACACACACGGGAGCTGAGCAGTACAACCACATGTAGTCTTACTGTTGGCTACTGAGCAGCTACAGTGGGCAGTTGAGGGTTCAGTGCCTTGCTCAAGGACAGATCAGCGGTGTTGAGGAGGTGTGAGTGGTGGCCTTCCACTTCCCCATACATGCGTTCTAACCTTTAGGCCGCTGCCCCTTGAGGGGATTCCAGTTCTAAATGAGTCAGTCAAATTTTGAGAAACACTGACTTATTATAACTTGCTGAACTATCGGTATGAGGGGTGTTTATCTTGGGTGTAACACTCATTGCTCCTAATAGTTGGGATGGGTAAATGTATTAATAGCACCCACTGCTCCTAATAGTTGGGATGGGTAAATGTATTAATAGCACCCACTGTTCCTAATAGTTGCGATGGGTAAATGTACTAATAGCACCCACTGCTCCTAATAGTTGGGACGGGTAATTGTATTGATAGCAAGCACCCACTGGTTAATTGTCTCCGCCATGCCGAAAGGCATGGCGAGAGAGTATGTTTTACCCTCCGCACCGTTGGCCCGGTCGCTGCGAAACTGTGCACACACACTCCCATTCACATGGGCCTGTTATAGCGCCACCCGGAGGCCGATTTGTGCAAAACCCTTTTTTTTATATTACTCCTACAGATTTTATCCAAACGTCATGCAAATCGGTACACAGTATCTCTATAGTCATGTGATCAACACGGATCTGTCCGATTTCCCATATTCCATCCTCATTGGCTAAGGTTGGCTTCCAAAATTTGCAGGATTGGTCCGTTTTAAACAAAATGCCTCAAATCATGAACGCAGCTTGCGATTTCTGTGAAATTTCACAAACACATTCCCACTAGGCCAAGGAAGAAATGCCACCCTTTTTCACATTGGCCTGTTATAGCGCCACCAGCAGGTCTAATTTAGCAAAACACATTTTTGGAACAAAATGCCTCAAATCATGAATGCAGTGTCCGATTACCGTGAACGACCTAAGAATAAATGGCACCCTTTTCACATTGGCCTCTTATAGCAACCAGGAGGCGACAATAACGTACTGTACCTGACCTGGCGGAGACCTGTGCTCCGAGGAGCACTTTTTCTAGTTAAATCTGTAGAGCCCTGTGGTCGTGTTTTGAGCATCTTCCGTACCAAGCAGTGAGCCAGCCAGCTGCCAGTCAGGGTGCTCAGTGCGGTTCCCCTGTACAGCCGTTGCCCTCAGGGCACAAGGTGCTACGTGGCATCCAGGCAGAGAACTTTGTTTTAACATTTTCCTGGTTGGCTTTGACATACAGGTTTTTCAAGGGGATTTTTTGTTTTTTTTTGTTTCCTTAAATCCTTTCGTCATCTGCTCTATCATCCCATTTCTAATCTTATTTCAAATCACTTTCATTCTCTGTTTTTTTCACAGACTGGCTCTATTATTCTGGTATTGCATTGCTATAGTGTCATGTAGTAACATTCAATCTAGTCATATTAAATCTAATATTAAATGTACCGTATCTAAAAAATATCATTGGTCATGCACCATGAACTGCTGATGCTGTGAGTACCATCTCAAACCCACACGGGTATTAATATGCTTATATAAACTCCACATTGATGAGCACAACTCTAAAGAACCCCAATCATCATGCTTTACACTGGTGCAGCTAGGGCAAGTGGTTGAGATGACACAGCTATGGAGAACAACTGACTTGTGTTCACATTTACCCCATGAGGAAATAGGTGATAAAGTCAGTCAACCTGGGCTTGTCCCAGGTCAGCGGTGGACATCATTATTTATCTCTTTGGGATCCTTTCCATTTACCTTGAAACTGGTTTGTCCGCCTTTAAACCAGGCATCGGTCCAACTTCCTTCACAAGAAGACAAAGCCAGCAACAAATGGCATTACATTTTTTCACGCCTCACTCTGTCAAAAATGTTTGCCGTGATAGATCACCTAATTTATGTTACAGGAATGGATTATTGTTGTCACTTATGTCACTTGTCACTTATTTATTGGATTCTCCCCTGACTAGATTACACCCAGTACTTGATTAAACGTCAGCATTCCTTAATAACTGAATTACAGTAGCAGTTTGTGGAAAGTAACTTTACACATGCATTTACTCGTGCATTGCACTTTACTTGAGTATATACATTTTTCAATACTTTTACTCTACTTACTAGTAGACTTCTACTCTACTACTTCTCAGAGACAAATGCACTTTTTACCTCACTACAATTAAAAAAAAAAACTTTAGTTACAAGTTATCGGTTAAGCCCTATTCCTATTGTATACTTCATCTATTCAAAAATAGCAAATCTACAAGCTCTACATTGAGGTATTGGTATTTTTACTTAATACAAAAAGAAGAAATAATCTACGTACTTCTTCCACCATTGTACAGTAGGAGTGTGACAGTGAAATAACTTGTGTTTTATTAGTGATTTCATGGTGGAGTCAGACACTTCAGTCTTCATGAGGCAATCACAACACTGCCTCCACTGGACAATGGAGTGTAGAGCAGACTGCTATTCAATGCATTGTCCTAATCAGTAAACGGTGTGCCTATACTCACTCATTCAAACGTGTTTGTATCATTCCCTATGAGTGAGCAAAACTATGATAACATTTCACAACCACAACACTGTCAGAAATACACCTACTGCATTGTGGTGGGCCATAATAATATACAGATTGACTGTATTTTGGGTTTACATACCAAAAGCAGAGTTTGGTGAACAAGAAAGAAGGCCTATACAGTATACTTTATCATATAAAAAAATAATGTATGTAATGCAAATGTATGAGGCAAGTTGCTGTGATGTGATTAACATACATTTTAATGCATTTTTTAAATTGTGATAGTATCAAACATATCAGACAATCTACAATTCCCAAAAGGAAATGCATGTATTTAATTCAGTCTGACCAGAGATCAGAGTTAGTTGAAAAACTACCCCCTCACTCTGGGAGTCATGGTGGAGAGTATGTTGATTCATTTTACGATAAACAGGGTGTACGCAAAGATGATTTTAAACTCTCCCCTGTGTCAACAGATGAGGTGTTTAAAAAATTGAGTGCACTCCAACAACACAGAGCCACAGGTCCCGACAACATCCCCGCTAAATTTCTAAAAGACTCAGCCACCTCCATTGCTCTAATCATTACCCACATAATAAACCTCTCCATCATACAGGGACGGGTCCCTAACGACTTCAAAAAAGCTAGAGTGACCCCTCTGTACAAAAAAGGAAACCAATTAGACCCTGGCAACTACCGCCCTATTTCTATTCTAAGCTCCATCTCGAAAGTCATGGAAAAAATAGTCTACGAACAGGTTGATAAGTACCTTGCCGAAAAAAATCTAATTTACGAATTCCAATCTGGTTTCAGAACAAACCACTCCACTGACACATGCCTTCTCTATTTGAACGACTCTATCAAACAAGATGTCGACAAGGGCAAATATTGCGGCATGGTCATGCTGGACCTCCAGAAGGCTTTTGACACCGTTAATCACCCAATTATGATCAATAAGCTCAAAGCAATAGGCTTTGATGACACGTCGGTGAAATGGATGAGATCCTACCTGGAAGGGAGGGAGCAAGTGGTGGAAGTAAACGGCACCCAGTCCCCTCCCCTCCCAGTGACTTGTGGTGTTCCTCAAGGAAGCATACTAGGACCATTACTGTTCCTGATATATGTGAATGATATGTCTTCAGCTTGCGACTGCAAACTGTTCCTGTTCGCAGATGACTCGGCTCTGCTGGTCTCGGACAGGGACAGGCTGCAGGTTGAGAAAACTCTCAGCACTGAACTCAACAAGATCTGCATCTGGCTCTCCGACAACAAACTCTCATTACACCTGGGTAAAACTGAATCCATCCTCTTTGGGTCCAACCCTAACCTTAGAAAGGCTGAGAGTTTCACGATCAAAGTGGGTGAAAATGTTATCACAAGAAAGGAGGAAATTACCTACCTGGGTTCCATCTTGGAGGCAAACCTCTCAGGTGACAAAAACGCTGAAAAGACGATCAAAAAGGTCCACAAAATAACACGGAGGATGTGGAGGCTTGTTCGTAAAGTCAGTAAGAATACTCTGAAGATTCTTGTAGGGGCCCTCATACAAGGTCATTATGATTATGCATGCACTTCATGGTATCACAACACCTCCAAGGCCCTAAAAACAAGGCTCCAAACATCCCAAAACAAACTTGTAAGGCTACTTCTTGGCCTCAATTACAAAACCCATCTAACCCATGACCATTTTGCTAGGATTGGATGGCTTAGGGTTGAGGACAGAGTACAGCAACTTGCTATGGGCCTGGTCTTCAAGATACACCACAACATTGGGATCCCCCTGTATTTGTCAAAATACTTCCAAAATGTTAATCAAGTCCATGATCATAACACCAGAGGCAGCTCCACAAACCATGTTCAACCCAGATTTGGCACAACAAAGGGAATGAACTCTTTCTCATGCTATTCATCTAAAATGTGGAATGCCCTACCAAAAGGAGTAAAGGAGTGTAAAACCCTACTCACTTTCAAAAATGCCCTAAAGATACACCTTCAGGAGGCTGCAATTCAAAAATGGCCCCTGTCCAAGTCCTAACCTACCCCATGTCCTAACCTAACCTACCCCCCCCCCCCCTCTCTCTTTCCTTTTTTGTACATATTTCTCACCTTCATACCAGTAACCTGTAAACTGATTGTATGACATTCTGTATAGTAGTGTGTATATCTGTCTGTCTCTTATATGTCATCATGATTTGTGTGCGTGGGGATCTCATCTTAAACAAGCTACGTGCTTAACTGAGCTATCCAGTTTAGTAGACCTTGTATTGCGAAGTTGTACTTCCATGTACTGTTATGTACTGTCATGTACTGTTCTCATGTCTTACTAAATAAAGTACATCAATCAATCAATCAAAAAACCAGAAGCAGGGATAAGACTGTATCCCCACGGGACATAAAACTGAATGACCAGAGGGTGTATATGAAAAGCACCCCCCAGCAAATCGAAATCTTCCCACAAGTATGATGTGCATGTAAGAGCATAAGGCCACCATCTGAATATGGTCACATAAGCTTTCAATGCATTATGATTCAAAGCTGTCAGTGATACCTCAACCTCAAACCCTCAGGCTAAATATAAATTGCTATACCTATAAATTAGTGTGCATGTCAACAGTCTACTGGCTCCTCGCCATGACAAAACGAAACACCTGATCTTCACACTAATTATGATTTTGGTATTGAGGTTTCAGTAATGACGTGTATGTCTGGGCATGCACAAACTCCTCCTGTTGTAGTATGATATTTGACACATTGCTGTTGCAAAAATGTCCCCACATGCATTAAAGCATCGAGGCTAGAACATCCTGTCTTTCATAGACATGCGTATAATCTCTGGCGTCAGACTCACACATATACTGTAGAAACAATGTTGATATAGAACAGTAATGCAGAGGCAGATAAAGACTTCCAAATCCACCAGGAAATATAGCAGCATTTTCCATGGAAGACACTCTCCTTGTGACCTCTTGTCATGTTTACTAAAGGTGTCTCTAAGGTATCATAAATTCTCATCATCTAAAAGCAAGCGCTTCAGTGCCATTCGTAAAGTTCCAGCGAAGGCAAACACACCCACTATACTAGGGAGTGGCACAGCATTGTCACCACACATGCATACATCTGTTCATACAAATTACTGAGAGTCAAATTGACAAACATTGTTCAGTTTCAGTGCCAACCTCTTTTAACATTTTTGATTGTTTAAATGTGCTAATTAATTGTTTAACTAGGGCATTCATTTAAAAAAAGGGAGAAAAAAATCACACCCTGTGTGAAGGTAGCGGCGCCTTTGATACATTTTGTCATCGATATGTGTTTATAATGTGTTTATAGCCATGTGTCACGTGAAGCTTGACCAATCACTTTGTTGACGGGTCTGACCAATCAGAGCGTTGACGGGTCTGACCAATCAGAGCGTTGACGGGTCTGACCAATCAGAGCGTTGACGGGTCTGAACAATCAGAGCGTTGACGGGTATGACCAATCAGAGCGTTGACGGGTCTGACCAATCAGAGCGTTGACGGATCTGACCAATCAGAGCGTTGACGGGTCTGACCAATCAGAGCGTTGACGGGTCTGACCAATCAGAGCGTTGACGGGTCTGACCAATCAGAGCGTTGACGGTGAACATGGACAAAGTCAGGTATAGAGCAGGATCCGCTCTATATCTAAAGGTATAGAGCGGCTAGCGCCGCTAAAAACAAATATGAAAAGTTGAAAAATTGAGGGACAAGGTTTCTGCCCGACAGCGACGATATATGGGTTTTAATTGTTATAGATTTGAACATCCACATCTGCTGTCCCACTAAGCCACTGGCTAAAGACTTTGAATCTAATATATATATATGCTGTAAAACTTTTACAGTTTGTGATGGGTCCAAGTCCCACACATGGCACCCGCTTGTACCATCCTGTGTTCCTCCTGTCTTTAATGTCCAAGTAGGCCCTATGTGACGCAATCAGCTCAGATCACATGCCTGTTCTATTTTCTTGAAAAACTTGAAAAAGACTGGAAGGGTCAAAACGTCGTAGTTCTGCTGTTTGTCACAAATAAAATAAAAAATAATTGGAGCATTCAACAAGTGAGTGAGTTGCGAGCCCCGCTTTTGTTCTTGATGATGCTGTTCCAACAGTTTGGCTCAGCACCAAGGAACAGAGGATGTGCGTTATTTGTTTTTTTAATGTTCTATTTTCTCTCCCATGTCTCATCTCTAAACCATGCACTGCAGCTGGTACAGTACGTGCACATTTTCAATGTCACCTGTTGTTTGACGGGACGAGTGCACAGTGCAATTAAAACACTGCATGGATTTGGAGAATAGCGACACCGCTGTCAACATGTTGATGGATTACCTGTAATACCAGAATACATTATATAGAGAGTACCATGTTGAGTGAATACCTGTAATACAAGACTACAGGTTTGTTTTTAAACACAGTTCATAACTTTTTGAAATGCTTGTACGCAAAACACCCCACTCACACACACGCGCACACGCGCACACACGCACACACGCACACACACACACACACGCACACACACACACACACACACACACACACACACACACACACACACACTATCTGAAAGTTGTACATTTACACCACCATCTCTTTCATATGTTCTTCAGCTAAGCACTTTGTGATAGATTTTGTCAAAAGTAGCCTACTACTTGAATGAATACATTTTACTTTGCTTGACCTAAATAAATAAAAACATTTCAACCGATACAGGGTGGAAATCTGAGCACCATTTTTTGGGAAGACTGGGCAGCAGGAAGAGTGGGCACCAGGGCAATGTGAGCACCAATACAGAGTGGGCACCAGACTTCGGAAGACTGGGCACCTTTTAGTAAAATATGATTAATCCTATCCTCAGTGAAATTATGCCTAATCTGAACCCTCAGTAAAACTATGCCTAAACTTAGCCTCACAGAACTATGTCTAACCTTAACCTCAAACTATATGTAACATTTGACTGTATGTATTATATGTCCAGTAATGTGCATGCTAGACTTCAAAGTGTTCCCGTTTTGGTGCCTGGATTTCCCCTAGTGCCCACTCTTCCGAGGTCTGGTGGCCACTCCGTTTTGGTGCCCACATTTCCTATAGTGCCCACTTTTCCAAGGTGTCCAGTTGTTTTCCCTATTGCCCAGAATGTGTTGTTGCACACCCTTCCTGTTAGCATTTCTACTCAAAAATCAGTTATGTTAGACAAGCAACACCGTCATGTTATGACAATGTATAATTTGGGCTTTAGAAACTGAGTTACTGTGTATCCTCTTGCAGTAGACTAGAGGTTAGTACAGTGGGTATTTTGTAACATTCATACAGCTACAGTTGAACCGTTTCATGTGTAACTTGGGTGTGCAGACATGAAATGAAAACTGTCATTCGAACAATATGATGTTTCAAACTCATGTTGTTTTTTCTACCAGCAAAAAAACAAATCAAAGGAAAAGACACAGTGACATTATTATTCATGCTGAGCTACATTCCAGATGAGCTCCTTTCTCCAAAGCAACACCCCCCACACAGAATCACACAGCATATCAGACTTCAAGCTATTGTTGTCTGAGAGGAATGGTTCCTTGGTGGCATTCTTTCCATAAAGGCTTCTTTCACTGATGTCACACGTGATAGTTTGGTATGAATCAGTCACTCATCTCTTGTCACCTTGCTGGTATTAAGAGCTCCATTCAGTAGCACAACATCATTGGGCCCTGGGAAGATACACTACAGCTACCCACCACCACTAATACCACCACTAATACTATTAATACTTCCAATACCACTACTAATACCGCACCAGATGCAATTTTAACCTCACCTTATTGCTGCACCTTATCTAACCTCATGTTCATAGCTGAACATGAACACCCCAAAATAATCATATTATAACTGGGGACCCCACACCCTGACAAGCACTTGGAATTGTAGGCATTACATTTAGTTTGACTCGGTTCCACAGATAAATATTGTGAAAATAGCCGAATTACAACACCTCGCACTGCCATGCGTTGTGCGCTTGTAGATCGGCTATTTTTCACAATGTTTGCCTCTTTCTTTTGTATTATTGTGTACAATTTGGCCATTTTGGTATTAAAAAGGGTTTTAAAGTCAATCAATTAAAACTTTAGAAATGTGCGGATACCCTGTATACACTTATACTGTACAGTATGTTGGTTTGTATACTGTTGATTGAGAAAGTAATGTTGCACATTAAGCTAATCATCTGGGGAGCCCCCAAAATAATTTGGGGACCCCTCTGGGGATCCAGACCCCCAGTTTGGGAACCAGTGACCACTACTCTAGAACATGTGTTATTATCACTCTTATCTATAAACCTTTATTTCATTGCTGTCGGGCAGAAACCTTGTATGTCCAAAACCGTTCCTTTTCATCATCATTTAGTGAAAATAGCCAATCGCCATCTGTTGTGATCTTGTAGATCTGCTATTTTCACTACTTTTGTGCAACACTCTTGAATGATGGAGAAGGGCATTAATTTACGTAAAAACAAAAAGTTGAAATATGGAGATACAAGGGTTTCTGTCTAGAATATGTGCCTCTGTATTGGGAAATGAGTGCACATAAAGTACTGATAGTCAATAAAAAAGAAATAACTCATAACTTTTTGTGTAGTTGTATGTATTGTAATATTGTGTGCTTGTCACACCTGGTCTTGTCTCACAGCACAGCAGTGTGCCTCCAGTCCAGACACACGTTACTGCTCTACAGCAGGTAGAGCAGCGGTGGCCTCTAGTGGGCTAAGATGGCATTGCTTATTAGATGTCCCTGATGTTCTTTACTGCAAGTGCTGGAAAGTATCTTTTCTCAAGCACTGCACTTATGTGGCACAGCTATATAAGGAGTGTAGGAGTGAGGTATCATATAAAACCATTAACCATATACTGTAGATAATATACTGGACAATGTCACTGAACAAGGTAAGGGCCCAAAATAGGTACGGGTTCAGAAGGACCAGAACTGGAAAACATCCAAACCATGGCAAAAAGTAATGAACACGTCACGGCCCAGTTACAGTATAGTGCACCTATTGCCTTAGTCCTACCATTGCACATGACCCAACGTACAATCATTGACACAACCCAGTCTCTAATATGGGTGAGAAAAACAGTGAAAGGCTATTTGTCCTCAAACCACAAAAAACAAAAAATGGTTACCCGTCAACACTGACTCATCCCAGTCATTACAACATATATAACAACAAGACCAGGAGACCTGGTTCTGCCAGACCTAGCACTACGTCACGGTGTATGCCCATGTATGGACGAAAGGGGGACAGACTTTTATGGCTGGGGCCTAAGGGCAAAGGGGGCATGCCCATGTATGGAGAAAACAGGTACAAAACATGCCCATGTATGGACGGAAGGGGGACAGACTTTTATGGCTGGGGCCTAAGGACAAAGGGGGCATGCCCATGTATGGAGAAAACAGGTACAGAGCCTCATGTAAGCCAGACCCCTTGGGTCTGGCAAAAATACAACAAAATAACGCAACATACCCAGTCAACATATAGGCTATGCTTAAGGCTCCGACAGATAAATACCCACAGCATTTTAGAATGGAGACAACCATTGGAAAGGACCTGGAGGCCCTGGAAACAGAAAATACTTGCTGCAAGCAACTTATGCTATGTATGCTATCTGCAGCCAAGTTGCAATACTCTCCATTGACAGCCCATTCATGAAAAGAAAAGTATTATCTGATCGTATTAAATGACGATAAACTTTCCAATACTGCACCTCAGAGACAAAGAGGATAAACAAACCTTGATGACTTTATCGGTGCTTAATATAATCATATATACCGGTAGTATAGTGGTTAGTGAAAGTGATCTATGAAGTTGGACAGGGTATGATTCCTGCTTGGGGTGCCTAGAACTCTGTGAAAAATATTATAGGGTGGCAGTGGCTCAGGGGTAGAGTGGCCGGGTAGAGTGAACTGGAAACCGCAATGATCCCAGTTCAATCCCAGGCTGGGGTGCTCCCACAGAGTTAGTGTCGAAGTGTCCTTGAGCAAGACGCTGAACCCCTAATTGCTCCCGATTAGCAGGTTGGTGCCTCCGCCATCGGTGTATGAATGTGTGTGTGAATGGGTGAATGGCAAGATCATTGTAAAGCGCTGTATACATTTACCATTTATAGGGCTTTTCGATTTCATGAATGGACTGTCAAGGGAGGGTATTGCAACTTAGATGCAGAGACATTATAGACATTATATTTTATTATTATAGACATTATATTATCTAAGTTGCTTGCTGCTAAGCAAATACATTAGCCTAAGCAGGCCTAACAAAGATATTGAAAACCCATCTCCCCTACCCTTTACTGATTCTCGCAGTGTCCCAGCTCCCTCTCATAAACTGCCACACTTGCAGAATTCTGTAAAGGGGATATAGAATGCCACTTGTTAAAACAAGTCACCATATGGCCAAAAGGAATTACAAAAGCAATAAGATTGCTTCACAAGTTTCTTTACCCAGTATTAAGCTGAATAACCCCAAGCCTCCAAGTCTTTCCCCAAACACACAAATGCAGGCTTTGGACCTAAGTAAGGCCTCAAACCTGGTCACCCCTTTTATGCCCTCCTCTTAAAGGGGTAGTGCTACACTTACGGTATGTATAATGTTGAGGCACATTTACTTTACTTGAGTATTTAATTGTTTTCCTACATATTTACACTTACCCCACTACATCTCAGAGGCGAATATTGTACTTTTTACTCCACTACAATTATTTGGCAGCTGTTAGTAACTAGTTACTTTGCAGATTTTGATTATTATTTATTACAAAACATACTGTATATTAACTATTTACTGACCTACAAGGTCCAGACTCAACGCATCGCATTGCGTCACATTGTGAGCTTGTAAATCAGCTTTATTTCTTGTTTGTGAAATAAATGTATTAAATGTATCTTTTGCTCGATCAATCAGCGTGAAACTTTGCACACGCACTCATACAAATTACAACAGCATAATTATAGTCATAAAAATGCAACCCCACATGCACTGGTTGTGACCAGCACTTGACCAAACTGGCCAAACATGTTATTGCGTATGTATGCGACTTTCATAAATGGTTTATGTAGATATGCCATTACACTTATTGTGATTGATTTACATATACATTACACATAGCAGGAAATATCTCTTTACATAAGTTAGATGGGTAGCTCTTAAAAGAGCTGTTTTGGGGGATGCAGGTTTGAGGGGAACTCTTACAAACTTCTGTCTGTTAGTGTAGTCAATACTGGAGCTGCTGTAGCTAATATTAACCCTGTATATTACTGTACCCAATGCATTGTTGTATGATATGGGACATAGAAGTAATACACGTTTATACTTGAGTGACACATGAAAACATGACACATGGATAAATGTTCTGGTGCATAAGAAGACGAATAATAAACAGGTATGTGTTAATGTAAAGTGTAATGTCTTAGTAATACAACAATTAACACTCATCCAATTCACAACATATCCATGTGGTCAAACATAAAGTGTCAACTTCTCAAACAGGACAATTATTAATCCTAATTTTCACAAGTAACTCTAAAGTCACAGTAAGATGTTTTAAAATGTGCACATCATTAATGGACCCTATTCACTGCAGCCATTAATTTATGTTAATTAAATCATACTTTACTATTACTTCTTGTTGTCAATGCTACTTATTATGTACAATATATGCATGTTGGTTACTTATACTTATTTAGCTTGACCACGAATAGAGGTTGTTAGATTAATAGCAATATTATAAAGATGCCAGGCTTAATGTTAATCTTCTCCCGCTGTCCTAGTTACTTTATAGCACTAAGTCATCATGTATTTATGGGACCCTACTGTGTATGTCGTCTCTGATCGTGCTCTTTGTAAATCACACTACACTGAGTGTCTGATAATAGTGTCTGTTTAAAATGTACATTGACTGGGACGCCGTCGTTGTCTGGTTGGTCAGTGGTCTGGAACCTCCTTCTCTGGAGAAGAACCGTACGTCGCTGCTACTGATTGGAGGGGAACTCTTGCAGTCTCAACCTGCGCTCTCATTCGTTTATGTGATTGGTGGGGCGCTCACAGACAGTACGAAGTTGATAATATAAAAAGTCTCGCGTTCCTCTACCACAGCACATTAGTTTCTTTGAATTTATACTCCAGAAATAGTCCAGCTAAATCATGTCAGGACGAGGGAAAACCGGCGGAAAGTCCAGGGCGAAGGCTAAGACCCGCTCATCTCGTGCCGGGCTCCAGTTCCCCGTGGGTCGTGTCCACAGACTGCTGCGTAAAGGCAACTATGCCCAGAGAGTCGGTGCCGGCGCCCCGGTCTATCTGGCGGCTGTTCTCGAGTATCTGACCGCTGAGATCCTGGAGCTGGCTGGAAACGCTGCCCGTGACAACAAAAAGTCTCGTATCATCCCCCGTCATCTCCAGCTGGCCGTCCGCAACGACGAGGAGCTCAACCGGCTGCTGGGTGGAGTGACCATCGCTCAGGGCGGTGTGCTGCCCAACATCCAGGCTGTTCTGCTCCCCAAGAAGACTGAGAAAGCCGCCAAGAAATAAATCCCCTTCATACGACTGAACAACCCCCACAAAGGCTCTTTTAAGAGCCACCCACTGTTTCTATATTAAGAGTTCCTCCTTATTAGCCATTTTCTCCTGTTTACTAATTTTACCGGGTACCGTTTAAGACTTATTTTCTGCAACGGCAGTCTAATTTAATTGCATTAACACAATATGCGTTCATAAGTTTACTATGTGTATACAATGCACTCATGTATCATATGCTTATGAGGTCAGCTATATATTATGCATGTGTATAACTACATGTATATTTGAATGTAATAAATATATCATAATATATCGGCCTACTCATTAATAAATAGCTAATTTGCCCACCATCACCTATTGCATGGACAGATCTAAACATCAGATCATACCCGATGCTTTTAAATGTTTTAACAGTTTATTTTTGTGTTTGTCTAGTCTTTCTTTTAGGTGTTGAATGTTTACACATTACATTTTATCCATTTTGGGTGCTGATTTGCACGAGGAGCATTACTGCCTTCTGTCGTTGTTAGGACAACGCCACGAATGGCTCATTTATATGCGCTTCATACTGTACATGGGGATTGTGATGTGCAGATTCACAGTGTTCAGTGATGGAAGAAGTACTCAAATGTTTTGAGTATGTTTTGTGAGCTTGTATTTAAATTGGAGATACTCCAGTGAAAAATAGTAATACCTAAAACATGTACTTTACACCACTGTCTTTGTTTCTGCTAAATGTTTTCCCGCCTACATGCTCTATTGTCCCTAAGAATGAGATGTATTACATGGGTCCACATTCAGGGTATATATCATTCTGCAGTCTACACGGACCGCTTTGCGCTCCCATTGAAAATTCCAGTTTTAACACAGTTTCTACCAATGCAGAACATATCTATTAAATAAGCCAGTCTGCGTTTATCTTGAACATTAAAATACATGAATTCCACTATAAAGCAAAGCAGACTATTGCTACTAACCTCACATGATACTTCTATGACCCATGTCCCTGCCCAGTTCTTTTGTACCTCATTATTAAATGAGGTTATTTTTTTATTATAGCTGGAGTCTCTGACTTCAAACAGCAGCTTAAAGCTGTGAATCTTTTTTGGAGATGAAATTAAATAAATATTATACCATATGGTCTAGCGGTTAGGATTCCTGGTTTTCACCCAGGCAGCCCGGGTTCGACTCCCGATGTAAACATGATTTATTTGAAGGTTGAGTCTGACGACCAATGGATATTTGCTTCATCGCTTGGTTGGTTTGATTTATTTAGCAGGACTTGCAATAAAAAAACCTCACAAAATATAGAAGGTAAAAGTGCCAGGAGGCATTGAGCCCAAGAACCACTATTTTAAAAACAAGGCAAACTCACCTTAATCGTATGATAATATAGAGAGACTATATTTAAACAGTGACTTATAGTGGGCAGAAGTTTAATTTAATGCCCATGAATGGAAAGAAATAAACTCTGTTTGGAAAGTGTGGGCGGCTCTTAAAAGAGCCTTTGGGTTGTTGTTAGATGTCAGTCAGTCATTTATCCGCCGAAACCGTACAGAGTGCGTCCCTGTCTCTTCAGAGCATAGACAACATCCATGGCGGTCACGGTCTTTCTCTTGGCGTGCTCGGTATAGGTGACGGCGTCACGGATCACGTTCTCGAGGAAAACCTTGAGGACACCACGGGTCTCCTCGTAGATCAGACCGGAGATACGCTTCACACCGCCACGGCGAGCCAGACGGCGGATAGCGGGCTTTGTGATACCCTGGATGTTATCACGAAGCACTTTACGATGGCGCTTGGCGCCTCCTTTTCCAAGACCTTTTCCTCCCTTGCCCCGGCCTGACATTTTCTTGCAGTTGAAGTATCAGAAGAAGTGACTGGGTTGTGCTGAAGCCATGCCGATTTATTTGTGTTCTGAGGACGTATAGGAAGACAGGCAGACCGCGCTGTGTGGGCGTGGCCAAAAAGTGGGCGCGCGTGCACGCGCGCGCTCACACACACACGCGTGCGCAATATTGCTAGTCAACTCCTCTACTTCATATCACGTTAATGTTGTTCATGTTTCCCCCCTAATATGTCAATTCAAGACACTGATGCAATCATGTATTTCCAACATTGGTTATTATCAATTTACAATGCTCTGGGCCTTATATTTCTTTCAGACTTTTAGACATAAACATAAATAAATAAACGTATGTATTTAATCTATGAAGCATTAATACTCTTGTAATTTGACGTTTCCCATTTACTACACAGAGATCATTTTGATGATGTAGAAGTGGACCAAAGGGATAATATCTATACAGAGAGATCCCCATGTTCAATGGCACTACTCCATGTTATTTTGAATTTGAAGAACCAAAACATACATCGTCTTGACAGTAATTTATGGCTGAAAAATATACCGTAGGTTAATATTTATTAGGAGGGGGTTACTTGCGACAGTGAGAGGAAATGGCACGGGAGAAATGGGGAAGGAAATGTTAACAATTTTCTCTTAAGGTCATCTTTGGCATGTTTCTATATTAAAATGATGCTAATACTTTTAAAGCATTGCATTCATTATTTTGGAAAATGTTATGTCTTTCATACATTTGAACTTCCACCTTGAAAAGAACGTGATCTGGAAATTCCAAAGCAAGTGTCTTGCAGACAAAATTGGCCCATTTTACCTGTACACCAGTTTCTCTGAACTATACTGATTAAATCAATGCTTGTCACCCTATGCACTATACTTGATCGGAGATACTGTCCACTGACACATACAACCCCCCCTCTCCCCCCTTAGGCTCCAAAGAAAAAGCAAAAAACAAAACAAAGCAGTGGGACAAAGAGTCTATTCTAGACAGAGATACCTCTCCCCATTCTATATAACAGGGACAGTTTTTCACGTCACAAGTCGGACACAGATAAAATAAGTACAAAAAACCTAATAATAATAATTAAATGAACAGTTTTAATTAAAGGAAATTCTTAATCAACAAAGGAACTCCAAGCTAAAATACAGTTGTTGCGGGCTCTACACACTATATATCTGAGTTTCTCAAGAGGTAGGAAGGATAAGACTTCTTTTAGCCATTGCGAGAAAGAGGGTGCTTTATCGGACTTCCAATTTAAGAGAATCAGTCTACGAGCTAATAAGGAGGCAAATGCCAAAGCGTTTGCTTGTGGAGATGTGACTGTGCAGTTAGGGGGAGTTATGCCAAAAATGGCTGTGTGGAAAGAGGGAGTTATTGCTTTTCCACACATATGGGAGAATACTTCAAATATTCGTCTCCACCCAGCCAACATGTCCAACTGGGCCCCATGTGGGTTTTTAACTGGGCAGATGGGCATGGGTTACCTCTGGTTTTGCACATGGGTTCCACCAAGCACCCACTTGTGTTAGCCCACATGGGCTTAAGTGGGTTTCTAACTGGGTCTTAGGTGGGCTCCAAATGGGCAAATATATGTCGGAACCATGTGGGCGCCACCTGTGTTTGCCTATATGGGTTTGAACTGGGACCTGAATGGGCCTGAAATGGGTTCCAGCTGGGCAAATTACATGTGACCCATGTAGGCCACACTTGTGTTGGCCCATTTAGGGCTCCAACTGGTTTTGCACATGGGTTCCACCAAGCACCCACTTGTGTTAGCCCATATGGGCTTAAGTTGGTTTCTGACTGGGTCTTAGGTGGGGTCCAAATGGGCAATTTGATGTCGGAACCATGTGGGCGCCACCTGTGTTTGCCAATATGGGCTTGAACTGGGACCTGAATGGGCCAGAAATGGGTTCCAGCTGGGCAAATTACATGTGACACACGTAGGCCACACTTGTGTTGGCCCATTTAGGGCTCCAACTGGTTTTGCACATGGGTTCCACCAAGCACCCACTTGTGTTAGCCCATATGGGCTTAAGTGGGTTTCTGACTGGGTCTTAAGTGGGGTCCAAATGGGCAATTTGATGTCGGACCCATGTGGGCCTCACCTGTGTTAGCCCATATGGGCTTAAGTGGGTCCTGACTGGGTCTTAGGTGGGGTCCAAATGGCCAATTGTATGTCACACCCATCTAGGCCTCACCTGTGTTTGCCCATGTGGGCTTGAAGTGGGATCTGAATGGGCCTTAGGTGGAGTCCAACTGGGCACGTTTGAGACCCATGTAGATCCCACTTCTAGCAGCCCAAGTGGGTAACATCCGGGCCCTTTGCCAACATGGGTTTCAAGTTGGTCCTGAAGGGATTTAAATAGGAGAATTAAACAGTATATTGACAAGAACCATGTTTAACTACTGCTAAGTTTTACCAGGGTGAAAAAACAATATCAGACAATATATCTTTTGACAATGTTTATTTCTGGGAACTTTCGGCCTTCTGGTTGTAAAATACAAAATACAAAATGCTTTGGTATTTTTAAAATATAAAATGTATACATGGAAATAAAGTGTAGACAGTATTGGGCCAATATGCATCTTCAAGTCTCGTAAACAATCCATTTAACTCTCGTAAATTATCATTAAGATAGAACTCTTGTAAACAATCATTTGTAATGATGTATACATGACACATAACAGTGCAACTCTAAAGTAACAACTTAAATGTTCTGGACACAAACTAATAAGGAACCCATATCTCTTAACTCAACTACAACAAAAGGAGGGTTCTTCTCATGAGGTAGTTAATTATTCCAGCAGAGGGCCATTTCAGCCAACAAATCCTGAATGATAAACACACCACAAACTGTGTGTGTGTGTGTGTGTGTGTGTGTGTGTGTGTGTGTGTGTGGCCTATTGGACCTGTTCCTGATTTTCCTGTGTTCCCTGTGTTTTCGAGGGATCTTCTAGCTCGTAGGGTCCGGTTTCCACCACGGTCTCGAGCTCCGGTGAACCATTTGGACACGGCCAACTCTGCCTCCTTCTGGTTTATTTCCTGCGTGACGGCGTTCTTCTTTATTGCCCTTAAAGATAAATGACAAGAAGCCAACTTAGTAATGCTAGCTTGATTTTTACATTATAAAACCATATAAGACAGACATCTTTTCAAAAGTTTTATATCGCTGAGAAATGTGTATGCTTTTTAAAAACAACCGAGTCAAATCTGAGAACAGTTCATTAGAGTTGTACTCCAAGCTATTCACACGGCCAAGTGCTACAGGAAAAATGCAGGATTATGTATAGAACCTGGTGGCTAAGATGTTCTGATGCATTATTGAGCATTCTTTGCTGAACAGAAAAAGAAAATGGAACAATAATTTTAAATGTCTTGAGCTATGGTGGCAATTTAGTTTTCATGTAGAACAACTAAGTTCAGGTGGCACCATATGTTATGGCAATAACACAAAATCTAATTTACCATATAGAACGTCAAAAAGTGCCAGTCCTCGGAACGCCTTCTTGCCACTGCGTCCGAAAAGGTTATACTCGAGTGCCAGCTTATTGGTAAGGAGGAACCCCATCATCCTCCTGACACAACGGTCCACGGAAGTCCCCCCAATGTCTGCAACCATGGCAATCTGAGTATGATAAAAGTCACAGGAAGGAAATTCTGTATTAAGTGAACAGCTAAGATGTCAATGCCCGTTGTGTGCATGCACTCAAAGGGCAGGTTAACAGACTGCCAATGTGATTAGAAAATACAAGCACATTTTGAAGTGAATAAGAGATTTAGAAAATACAAGTACATTTTGAAGTGAATAAGAGATTTGAACTTACAACTGCAGGCTTAAAGTCAGGGTCACCCAGCTTTAAGTTCATGGACTCGAGATCTGCCTACGTGTCCAGCGGGAACACAGCTCCTTCAGGCAGCATGTTCAGCATCTGCCATGGACCTTCTGAGTGCTCTTTACTTCCTCTAGGAGTCTCACGAGCTGGGTGAACATTTGTTCTCCCATGCCTGGTGCTCGTGGTGCTGGACTTGGGCTGCTCATTGGGGTTCCAGCTGTGGGTCGTCTTATTGGGGGTCCGGCTGTGGGTTGACTGTTCCAGCTGTGGATCGTCTTATTGGGGGTCCGGCTGTGGGTTGACTAGGGGTTCCAGTGCGGTGGCTCATCTGGGTCCCAGTGGGGCGGCTCTGTCACAGTTGATAATAATAAACTTTATTTGTAAAGCACCTTTCATGACATGACATGCAGCTCAAGGTGCTTACAATTACAGTAAAGTAAAACTAATTTAACGATAAAGCAAAAAAAGAAAGCAAAAGCATAAAACAGCATTTAAAAATCAACCAAAAGCCAGAGTGAAGAAATAGGTCTTCAGCTGTGTTTTAAAGCTATTCACAGAGGCTGCCTGCCTTAGGAGTAATCAGAGTTTATTGGGGTGCTCACGTTTGTGGGTTCAGTGGGGCGGCTGATCAGGTTTGCAGTTGGGCGGCTTGCTCTTGGTCTTCCAACTGGGGTGTCCACACTCGGGATTCCAACGGGACTGGGGGTTCTTCTGGGACTCGGGGTTTCTAAACATAATGTAACATTTCAAGATGTTAAATTCTCTGTATATTTTATAAAAAAGAATAAAATCTAATTCCATACTTTACATACTTGTCTGAGAAGAGGGAGATACACCGGGGCTGCTGCTTGGACTGCTGATCGGACTTGGACTGCGGTTCCTGTGTCTTTTGGGGGGGGGGGGGGGGGGGGGGCGGGTAGCTCACTTTCTTGGACAGTGCACGGGGAGGTGTAGGTGGTAGGAGGTCATCATCGAAAGCTTCCGATTCCTCCTCACTCGTGAGCGCCTCCCTCTGTTTTTGCGGTGGCCTACATTCAGTTAAAAACATACATTTTAGCAAACATAAAAAAGGAACTTTAAGCAGTAGTTCTCAAAATCGAGTCCGGGGACCCCATGGGTCCTTGAGGGGGTTCCAGAGCATTCCTTGCAAAATGTATTAAAAAAGTACAGGCAAGAGGGACAAATCAGTTTAACCATGCATACGTCAACCATTTGAAAATTGCTGATCTACATGCTCACAACATGTCGCAATGCAAGACGTGGTGAGCTTGTAGATCGGTTATTTTCATTTTTTTTGTAACAATGAAATAGGGCATTCATTTACGAAAAAACAAAAAGTTACAAAGAGATACAAGGTTTCACAACAATATCATGAATACCAGTGATCAAAGCTACAGAAACAAAACATTAAATAATGAGTTGATATTTAATTTATACAATCATGCTGTTTGTTGTGCATGGTGATGGCTTGCATGTCAAACAGCTCATATATGAGAAATATAGCATGAAATGACATGGAGGAGCGAGCGAGCAGGAGTGTGAGGAATTGGAATGTGGTCGTCAGTCTAACCTGCTTGCTTTCTCCGGACTCGCATCTAATCTTCACCTCCTGGCTCAGAGGTGGGACTAATGCGTCAAATAATTATAATGGGTTAGATACAGGGGGAAATTCCAGGTTTCAGGGGTCCTTGAGGGCAGGGGTCTTCAACAGGGGGTCTGGGACCCTTTGGGGGTCCTCAGAGTCACTACAGGGGGTCCCCCAAATCTTTGTGTGATATGATAATGTTTTTGTTTTACATGTTGTTCTACATGTTTAACCACTTGAACCCTAGTATCCCTTTTCTGAGGAGAACTTTAGCCAAAAATAGCCGATCTACAAGCTCAAAACGCCTTGCAGCGCGAGGCGTTTTGAGATTGTAGATCGGCTATTTTTGGGAAAGACATATACAGTAGGTGTGTAGAGGGAAAAAAGAGCAGCAAAAGTTTATCTGAAACACAATTCTATACAATATAGAAGGGGTCCCTGCTTCATCTCTCTCTCAGCCAGGGGGTCCTTGGTCTGAAAACGTTGAAGACCCCTGCTTGAGGGGGTCCTCAGATAAATCCCCAGATAAATGAAGGCTAGTTAGGAACCAAATGGACCCTTATGTAGCTGTAACTCTCAGGGTGTATGGTGGTCCGTGGTCTAATGCAGGGGTTCTCAAAGTGGGGTCCGGGAGGGCCCTATATTCATCAGCTATTTAAAAAAAGAAAAACCTTGACATAACACCACAAATCTTGTATAGGGTCCTTGGCACAAAATCTTTTCAGATGGGGTTCCGTGGTCAAATACACACCTTGACAAGAAAACATTTTAGAACCATTGCCTAACAACAGCTATTTTTAGTTACCTCCTGTGTCGCCTTCGGGATGCATCATCACCATCAGTCGCTATGTCCGATGACGTCTCTCCCAGCTGGAGCTTCTCACGAGCCACTGCGTATGTCTCTTCAGGAAGAACACAAAAACAGGGGAAGGGGACATTAAAGCAACTTTTCAAAGTTAAAACAATATGATGCCAAAGTTAAACCTTTGAATGGCACAGGCTATCATAAGCCTATCATTGCCTACTTGCACATACATTGTAACCAGGGGTGCACATAACTTTTTAGGTGTGGTACTCAGAAGAGCACCTGGAGATGTGACTTGGTGCGCATGGTCCCGTCCGGTTTTGTCAGCGGGGGGGGGGGGGGGGTTCAGCACGGTGCCCACCAGACTGTTTTGTCAACGGGGGGCTGTTGGTACCCAGCTGTTGGTACGCAAAAGCGCCTCGCGTTGTCTGATGTGGTGCGCATTTTTTATTTTGGGTGCGCATGCGCACCTGCTCACCAGTTATGTGCACCCCTGATTGTAACACTCCTTGTAAAAGCTAAGCTACTGGTGGCAAACTTGTTTTCAATGTGGAATAACAAAGTTCATGAGCCTTGTCAAAAGTAACAAGTGGGTGCATGATGTTGCGCTCCCTTTCCACCAGTTAGAGCAGCTGTATGCTGTGGCATGCTTCTACTATTGTACATCAAATGTTTTGCAAAACTTCAACATTTAATGTAGAAATGCACACGGAACAATTAAAAACTCAAATTTACCATATTATGCAACATAAAAATGACGCATGTTTTGGAACTTCTTATTAAGACGGATACAAAAGGTTGGACTGCATCATTCTTCTGGTACAATCATCTAATGAAATGCCTCCTATGTCTCAACCATGGCAACCTGAGTATATGGTAAAAGTCACAGGAAGGAAATGCCATATTAAGAGAATGGCAAAGATATCAATGCTCTGATCCTAACATGGTTAGAAAATACAAGCACATCTTAAAGTGAATATGAGATTTGAACTTACAACTCCAGACACGAATACAGCTTGTCATTTGTGGACTGGACATCTTCATCTCCAATTTACTTAGACAAAGAGAGAAGAATTACCCAAAAGAGACAGACAGACAGACAGACAGACAGACAGACAGACAGACAGACAGACAGACAGACAGACAGACAGACAGACAGACAGACAGACAGACAGACAGACAGACAGACACACACACACACACACACACACACAAAACATTTTTAAAAAAAAAAGCTTGTATGGAATTCATCAAGACTGTGTATGTGTTTCAATGTTTAGAGTAGGTTCCCTCCTGAAATGGATTCAAATAACCCTAATTAGTCACTGCAAAATATCAGTTTCCATTAACTAACCTTGGCAGTGTAAAGTAACTAAGTACATTTACTCAAGTGCTGTACTTAAGTACAATTTTGAGGTACTTTCACTTCACAGAAATACTTCCAATTTTAAGTACTTTTACTTCTACTCCACTACATCTCAGAGTCAAATATTATACTTTTACCCCACTACAATTATTTGAAAACTTTAGTTACTTTGTAGATTTTGATTAGTATTACAAAACATACATTAGCCACTTCAGCCATTTGAAATAAGCAGATCTACAAGCTCACAATGTGTCGCATCGCAAAACATTGTGAGCTTGTAGATCTGCTATTTTCAAACGTTTTTCTGCATTTCAAAACTTGAAATGAGACATTCTGCATAATGAGTACTTTTACTTTTGATACTTTAAGTACATTTTTATAACAAAAACTAGCATTCTAGCTAACATTATGCATTGTTTTTTTCCCCCCATAAACAATAGCATTCCTATTATGAGGGAAACATCCGCCCAATTCTCCCAAAATAGCAGATATACAAGCCAAAATAAAAAGAACATTTTTAATTCCGGACTTTTACTTGTAATAGAGCAGTGGTTCTCAAACTTTTTCATGTCAAGGACCCCCAAATTGACACTTATTAGCCCGCGGACCTCCATTTGAAAAGATATGCCAGGGACCCCCCATAAGAGAAGATTTTTACGGCTCTATAGCAGTGATTCTCAACCATTTTAATTTCAAGGACCCCCAGTTTGACATGCATTAGGCTATGGACCCCCATTTAATGGCATTTATATCTCTGGGACCCCAATTCATATTGTACAATCAATGTTAATCTAACCCTAACGGGTCCATTTGGTTCCATTTGTACACTCTCAGAGTTACAGACCCATAAGGGTCCATTTGGTTCCTGTCCATCATTTAGCTGGGGACCCCCTGGAACCCCCTCAAGTACCCCTGGGGGTCCCCGGATCCCACTTTGAGAACCAACGTAATAGAGTATTTCTACATTGCAGTATTGATACTTTTACTGGATAGGCTGGATTGGTGCTGCTCAGATGCAATCTAAAGCCAACCTGGTATATCCGGTAAATTTTCACATACACACACATGCAAACATGATGTCGTTTCCGTATCCGCTCTAGACCGGAACTGTTGAGTGAATTGATAACAGACCAGTCCAGTTAGCTCCGTTCATTCTTTTTTCTTTTAGTTCACCATTATAAATTAACAAACTGCTTCACAGTGGTGCTGGTTACAACTATGCTTATGCAATTATTAAAAACGCTAAAAATCTATAATTTTATACACAGAGATAAACTAATGAGAATGCATTTTAATCACGAAACGGCGAGCTAACGTGAACTAGCATGCTAGCTAATATTATGCATTGCTCTCCGGACTTGCCACGGCAATATAATATCATAATAAGTTTAATCAAACGATGGTGGTATCTGAACGGGTACAAACTATATTACTGGCCCCAAAAAATGGAGGGAAACAGCTTGTTGTTACTTACATATAAACATATCTCATCACTGCTCCAACACTCCGTCTCCTTGGAGTGTATCCAATCCGAGAAATAGATCCGGAGATTCTGGAACTACTTCTTTTAATGTCCAACAACCTTTTATTGATTTTATTTTGGTTTGTTTCAGCTAAAAAATCTCCTTCTAACGAAGGCTGGCATACTGTACGTTAAATTCACCGAGCGGTTTGAGAATTCAAACAGGAATGACGTCAGTTCCTGTAGTTGCCAGTGTTTCCATATTTTGCGAAAGAAATAAGCAGACAGGTCTATGAAAACAAGCCGAAAACTGTGTATTGGCATATGGTCATGTGGTGACTAAAGGCCACATGGCCTATATATACATATATAGAATTAAGGGATCAAAGCTTTCCCTATTTTTTTTTAGCAGTGTATATTTAAAATAGCCGATCTACAAGCTCACAACGCGTCTTCAAACAAGCCGCTTATAATAAGCATACATGGCAACACTGCAGGGCTCAGAATGCACGGCTGCTATGCATTCTGGGACTTGAAGTTGACTTTGAAAGTGTTCATTGTTCTTCAACCCAACTGTGTGTCACTTGTAATTGAATTTATTTATTTATCTGATACAGTACCAAACTGACACAGAGGCAGTTATACTTATTATAGGCAGGAACATTATTAAAGGTTTTTTAAGGTTTATATTATGTGTAATAAACCTTGTCTCAGGTATGAGAAAGAAATGTAAAGAGCCCGGCCACAGAATATTTCTACTGTAAGCATTAATAACGGAGGCAGAACTTCCAAAGGACATTAACAGGATACTTTATTTATTTAACTATACTAAAGCAGAAAACACTAATAAAAGACGAGAGGTAACCATACGCAAATCGTATTACAATTCATTGAATGATCAGTTATAAACTATAGTCATAATTAAAAAAGTTCGAATTCATGAACACCTACAATATAATCAAACACATTTACTAGAAACTCTAAAACTACTACTTAACTTTCAACATGTAATCATATGTATTATTATTTTGTTGTATTGTTAATTTGTTGTTTTTATTTTTGTTTCAAATGAATTATTTTATTTTCCTTTTAATTTTATATAAAAGCCCTTTACATCATTGGTTCTCAAAGTGGGGTCTGGGGACCCCCAGGGGTCCTTGAGGGAGTTCCAGGGGGTCCCCAGCTAAATGATAGATTAGGCACCAAATGGACCCTTATGGGTCTGTAACTCTGAGAGTGTACAAATGGAACCAAATGGACCCTAACGGGTCCATTTGGTTCCATTTGTACACTCTCAGAGTTAAATTGACATTGATTTTACAATATAAATTGCGGTCCAAGTGATAGAAATGCCATTAAATGGGGGTCTGTAGGCCTAATGCATGTCAAAGTGGGGGTCCTTGAAATTAAAATGGTTGAGAATCACTGCTAGAGTCGTAAAAAATCTTCTCTTATGGGGGTCCCTGGCACATCTTTTCAAATGGGGGTCCGCGAGCTAATAAGTGTCAATTTAGGGGTCCTTGACATGAAAAAGTTTGAGAACCACTGCTTTACATAGACTCACCCACACATAAGTAGGCCTACTTAAAATAATCAGACAACTTGTCTTTGTCTTGTCTCAGAGAACTGGGTCCTCTGCTAAGCGATCCCCTTCACACCTTGCAGTGCAGAGATGTTGTCTGTCATTGTGAGAGGAATGTAACGCATTCAATTCAAGTTTGTGTCTTTTCTCGAGTAGCCTAATGTTATGCAAAGCAGCCAGGTAGACGCTATATTGAGAACGGCTCGCCACTGACGGCGCGAACCTTGAGAGG
Source organism: Gymnoscopelus microlampas (assembly GCF_963454915.1). Lineage (NCBI taxonomy): Eukaryota > Metazoa > Chordata > Actinopteri > Myctophiformes > Myctophidae > Gymnoscopelus > Gymnoscopelus microlampas. Next base: position 14,014,659 of record NC_139958.1, read on the forward strand.
CTGTTGTTTTTAAACGTTAAGGCGTTAAAGACCGCCGCTGACGGTGCGTGCACGCGCGCCCCCAGCTCCCACAGTGTCAGAACTAAGGGTACGCCGTACCCCCCCGTACCCCCTACAGCTCAACCCTGCTTTACAATCAGGTTAATTATGATTCAATACGCATATATATTACAGATACAGACTGAAACTGCACAGCGCAGACAACATTGCCCTTGCAAAGAAAAACTTCAGCTTAATAACATGTCCTGCTCCTTGTGTTGCACAGCAGCATCATTACAAGAAAAAAACTAATATGCTATTAGACAGAGAAACTTAAACTGCAGCGGCAGGCAATGTTTCAAAAGCATAAAGTGTTTCATTATAGGACCAGTGTGTGTGTGTGTGTGTGTGTGTGTGTGTGTGTGTGTGTGTGTGTGTGTGTGTGTGTGTGTGTGTGTGTGTGTGTGTGTGTGTGTGTGTGTGTGCCTGCGTGTATGCATGCGCTTGTGTGTGTGTGCAGCGCGTAGATATCTCCCAGCCAGCACGCCCACGTGGGACCCATATGGTTTCAATGCGGGCTACTTCGGTACTGGCCATGGGCTTGAACTGGGCAAATTATGAGGGTCCCACATGGTCTGCATATGGGCTAACTGGGAGTGGGATGGAAGTGGGCAAGCCCATGTGGTTCCCACATGGTCTGCATATGGGCTAACTGGGAGTGGGATGGAAGTGGGCTAGCCCATGTGGTTCCCACATGGTCTGCATATGGGCTAACTGGGAGTGGGATGGAAGTGGGCAAGCCCATGTGGAACCCACTTTTGTGATACCAGTTCTAACCCTCTAATCGCTTTAAAAAATAATCAAAATATATATATTCCAACTTGCTTTTTGACGCTGAATCCAACGGTGCCAGTCTCAAAGCTGCACGACCCCTAGGGTCCAAGATAATCATAAATAACTGTCTCAAAGGCTTGGAAAAGTCATTTTTCAAAATTAAACACCAGATTCCGGGTCAGTGCGTTGCCCAGAACGTGCCCAAATAACTTTCGCCATACACAGCCTTACGGTTCTCCTCAACTGGCTGGGGTCAAGGGGCTATCTTCTGCGCGTCATATCTCAATAACGATGCGTTTTTGGAATCCGCCTTTTGGATATGTCGTACAGCTCATTAAGGCGCACGCGTGGATGCCCTTGGTGTCCCGATCCGACATTCCTACAAGAAATGTGTTTTTTAAAGTTTGCATTCACTATGGTCTAAAGGTCTAACACTCTATGTAGGTCCCTGAAAGTAGAGGACTCTGCGCGGGAGTGTCGTACAAGAAAGGCGAAGACATCAACGCGTGCGCCTCTGCGAGCTTTACAACATACCCGAAAGGCGGATTCTAAAAACGTATCGTTATCGAGATATTAGCCTTTATTGCGCGTTCTAAGTCGACATTTGACCCTAGCCAAAATAAGGAGAACCATGAAGCCGTGTGCGAGAAAAGTTGTATAGGCGCATCCGGAGAGACGCGCCGATATATAATCTAGTGTCAGAACTTGTTTACGCTGTTTAATTTTTTTAGCCCATATATAGCCCATATGAGACCCAGACATGGGTTACTAGTTCTAACCCATGCCCTCATAGCCCACACATAACCCATATGGGACCCAGACATGGGTTACTAGTTCTAACCCATGCCCTCTTAGCTCACACATAACCCATATGGGACCCAGACGTGGGTGACCAGTTCTAACCCATGCCCACTTAGCCAACACATAACCCATATGGGACCCAGACATGGGTTTATAGTTCTAACCCATGCCCTCTTTGCCCACACATAACCCATATGGGACCCAGACATGGGTTACTAGTTCTAACCCATGCCCTTTTAGCCCACACATAACCCATATGGGACCCAGACATGGGTTACTAGTTCTAACCCATGCCCTCTTAGCCCACACATAACCCATATGGGACCCAGACATGGGTTACTAGTTCTAACCCATGCCCTCTTAGCCCACACATAACCCATATGGGACCCAGACATGGGTGACTAGTTCGAACCCATGCTCTCTTAGCCCACACATAACCCATATGGGACCCAGACATGGGTTACTAGTTCTAACCCATGCTCTCTTAGCCCACACATAACCCATATGGGACCCAGACATGGGTGACCAGTTCGAACCCATGCCCTCTTAGCCCACACATAACCCATATGGGACCCAGACATGGGTTACTAGTTCTAACCCATGCCCTCTTAGCCCACACATAACCCATATGGGACCCAGACATGGGTTACTAGTTCTAACCCATGCTCTCTTAGCCCACACATAACCCATATGGGACCCAGACATGGGTGACCAGTTCGAACCCATGCCCACTTAGCACACACATAACCCATATGGGACCCAGACGTGGGTGACCAGTTCTAACCCATGCCCATTTAGCCAACACATAACCCATATGGGACCCAGACATGGGTTACTAGTTCTAACCCATGCCCTCTTAGCCCACACATAACCCATATGGGACCCAGACATGGGTGACCAGTTCTAACCCATGCCCACTTTGCCGACATATAACCCTTATGGGACCCAGACGTGGGTGACCAGTTCTAACCCATGCCCACTTAGCCCATATAGAACCTATATGGAACCCACTACAATTGCCCAGTTCAAGCCCATGCCCGCTTAGCCCATATAGAACCTATATGGAACCCACTACAATTGCCCAGTTCAAGCCCATGCCCGCTTGGTACCCATGTAGCCCACATGTGCCCCACATGGGGCCCAGGTGGACATGTTGGCTGGGCAGTAGGTATTGAGGGAGGGGCACGTCCAGAACATATGGCCCAGTGAAGCTGGGGTCTGGCTGCATCTCGGGCAGCCAGGTTCTGGGATGTTAAAGAGTCTGGCCAGCTTCTCCCCTGAATAATGAAGTCGGTGTAGTACCTTAAATTGAATTAAACCATGGTGTATACACATTGAAGAAGTGTGAATACGTAGTAGACTGTCCTGCCACATCTCCTCAGGAAACTCTACACCCAGATCCCTCTCCCAGGCAGTTCTCACTCTGTCCCAAGTTACTGGTTTTAGGTCCCGTATCAAAGCATATATCACAGACACACATTGTTTTGCGAAGGGATCAAATTCCAAAATGACATCCAGTTGATTTCTGGGTGGCATGAAAGGGTATGAGGAAAACATTTTCTGGGTAAAACTGCGGATTTGAAGAAACCTAAAGAAGACTTCAGAGTAATTTGACATTTCCCATTTAGCTACTGCACAATGAGATCATTTTGATGTAGAGGTGGACCAAAGGGTTAATTTGTTCTATATAAATATGTGTGAAATATTTGGGCCGGATGTGGAAATGTTTATTATATTTGCACTTTCTGGATACATTTTTTATTTGTGGTTTGCCAACAAAGGCAAATGCAGAATGTGTTATTAACCATTTGTATTGCTACTTCCACTTAAAGCGGCGCTATGCAAGTTTTTTTATTTGAATGAATATATTTTAATTTAGTCCAATCTGTATGGTAGAGTATGTTAATAAAATATAACATGATTGGGGTGGTTGTATTTTGTCTCCCTGCTCTTCTATTGAGACATTTAGATTGTGTCAAAGGTCATGTCTCACCTAATCTCTCAAGACAGATTCTGCTAACACAGAATTTGTCAGCATCACTGCCATAAACATGCAATGTTGTTGTTAGTAGGAATAAACACAGAAGCACCCGGGAGGAATGCTCTGTGCGGTTCCCTTCTAGACGTTGCCCACAGGGCACAGGGTGCTACGTGGCATCTGGGCAGAGAACTTTTATTTTCCTGGTTGGCTTAGACATAGAGCTTTTTCAAGGGGAATTAAAGTTTCTTTAAACCCTTTCCCCATCTGCTCTATCATCCGATTTCCTTATTTTGTTATGGAATTTATATTTACTATACGGTGATATACAAGATCCATATTATACACTATGTATTTGAGTAAATACTAGGGGTCAGACTAGTTAGAGAGATTGCTTCATAGGCCTGGATACAGGCTAACATTTGGCAAAAATAGCAGATTTACAAGTTCACAATGCATGACACATTGTGAGATTGTAGATCAGCTATTTTTGGCAAAGAGATTTGTGGTGGAGGGAAAAACAACCATGAGGCCAAGTACAGATTACTGGGGACCAGAGATCATATAAGTATAAAGGATTTAATTAGTTAATGGAGGTCATACGTGGCCAAAGTATAGTTAAAGTATTCGCAGAGGTATTGTTGGCTTGCAGTGAAACATAAGAATGAAGTCATGCCTCTCAAGTATCCATATACAGATTTTCAAAAATTATGGAAACATATTGTATCTTTGTGAATGTGAGAAAACAAGGAATATGCTAACTCCCCAGTGAATTAAAAAATGTATACTGCCACAAATAATATTATATCCCTTTTCCTGACGATAATACTTTCATTAAACTACTTGTTAGACTGTATGTATAGTCCCATTAATATTTCCATTTTCGCAGAAATCTTGACTGCTGTTATAATTATGTCAATATGTTCATTGTTTCTATGAGCTTAAACACATTTGCCTAAGGATTTAATTCCTGCCAAATATGACACACTAGTATAGTACAGTACAGTCACTGTCCCTGGAAACCTTGTTATGTCAAAAACTGTTACTTTTCAGTAAATGGACAAAATAACCTGTGTTCCAATGGAACCAATATAGTTATAGAGTAGATAGTAGACGTGATATGAGCTCCTATACATTGGCATATATATATATATATATATATATATATATATATATATATATATATATATATATATATATATATACTGATCTTTTACAGTCTGTGATGGGTCCGAGTCCCACAATGTCACCCACCAGATACAGTATTGTACTATCATGTGGTCCTCCTGTCTTTAATGTCCATATGTGATGCAATCTCCTCAGATCACATGCCTGTTCTATTTTCTCTCCCATGTCTCATCTCTAAACCATGTGCTCCAGCTCCTACGTGCACATTTTCAATGTCACCTGTTGTTTGATGGGACGAGTGCACAGTGCAGTTAAAACAAGAGCCACTGCATGGACTACTATACCTGTTATACCAGAATACCTTATATAGAGAGTACCATGTTGATTGATAACATTACAGGCTTGTTTTTTTGCGCACGCACGCACGCACACACGCACGCACACAGTGCATGACTACATACATTATTTAAAATGTGTCCATCATTTCTGTGCCATTTTTCAAACATACATACCTGAAACTGATCAAAACTAAATTAGAACTTAGCAGTTTCACAAAATTACGCTTTAAAAACAAATAAAACTAAACTGAAAACATGAAGTGAAAACAAAATAAAAACAAAAACGAATGAAAGATTCAACATTTTAATAATGGTTGGTCGAACGTATAGAACATAATACAATCTATTGTCAGCTATTTATTCTAAATCGGAGGCCACCAATCATTGATTCAAAAGGCATAGAGCAGGGGTCTTCAATGTTTTCAATCCAAGGACCCCTTAGCTGAGAGAGATACAATACTACATTTTGTATAAAGTTAAACATAAAGTAATCTTCATGTTGTCCTCTGACAGGATGAGTTCTACGCTGTCAGGTTGGGTCCAATGACAGAGGAGGGGAATCTGTGAGAAAAACACATGATAAAACTAATTAAACACTTTGTACCGGATGACTCTATTCTGGACCTATTATTATACACCAACATTTTCACACATACAATTTTTTTCGTAGACCTTTTCAAATAATAATAAGGGTAATAATAATAATAATAATAATGATAATAATAATATAATAGAGGATGCTAGGGTTGAAGTGGTTAATACAAAAATAAGAAGTTCCTATCACGTGCTCCCCCTGTAGTAACTGTAACTGTAGACCCCTGTTGAAGACCCTGAAGTAGGACATTATTTATTTGTATTTATGATTTAATTTAATTGACTAAAAGAAAAATAAATAAACAATATGGAGATTTGAGGTTTCTCCCCGACAACAATATATCAAATGATCTGCTGTAACACACACATGCACGCACGCATGCGCACGCAGGCGGCACAAGCATAAGCACAAGCACACACTAAACCACCATGTTCTCACATTTTAAAACTCCTGGAATGCGCGCCATCCACTGCTGGACGTGGTGGTTCCACTGGAGCCACTGCTGGACGTGGTGGTTCGACTGGAGACACTGCTGAATGTGGTGCTTTGACTGGAGGAGCTGCTGGAGTGTTGCCTGGAGACACTGCCTTGACCTGAAGCATCAACTAGGGACACTGCTAGACCTGAAGCACTGACACGAGGCACTAATGGACCTGAAGCTTCAACTGGAGACAAAGTAGACACAAGAAATCATTAACAAAGACTGAAGAATGACCTTAACTGAAGTTACATTTTAATCTACAATTTATCATGATATAATTGTGCCTATTGTAGTTGTGCTTCATCTCATTTGAAAAATTCAATCATTTATGATTACTATGGTGATTGGCTCATTTTGGTTCCCCTTTGGAAACATGGTGCCTTACCCAGTATGTGATGTGCATGTGCTTAGCGGTGGCCCTGGGTATATCTACTCAGTCTAAAAGACAACTATTCATCAGATTACTAATGTCTGACACATGGATAAAGAAACAACTATTCATCAGATTACTAATGTCTGACACATGGATTCAAAAACATTTCATCTTACTCACACATCTGTCGCTTTGATCGTTTCTCAAATTCAGCAGACTCCATGCCCGTTGTCAGCGGAAAGTTGCACCTCTTGAGCTCCTCGTCATTCAGCAGGTTCTGGATACGTCTCTCCGACTTGATGCCTTGACTGGAGGAACTGAAGGAACTGCTGGAGTATTGCCTGGAGACACTGCCTTGACCTGAAGCATCAACTAGGGACACTGCTAGACCTGAAGCACTGACACGAGGCACTAATGGACCTGAAGCTTCAACTGGAGACAAAGTAGACACAAGAAATCATTAACAAAGACTGAAGAATGACCTTAACTGAGGTTACATTTTAATCTACAATATATCATGATATAATTGTGCCTATTGTAGTTGTGCTTCATCTCATTTGAAAAATTCAATCATTTATGATTACTATGATGATTGGCTCATTTTGGTTCCCCTTTGGAAACATGGTGCCTTACCCAGTATGTGATGTGCATGTGCTTAGCGGTGGCCCTGGGTATATCTACTCAGTCTAAAAGACAACTATTCATCAGATTACTAATGTCTGACACATGGATAAAGAAACAACTATTCATCAGATTACTAATGTCTGACACATGGATTCAAAAACATTTCATCTTACTCACACATCTGTCGCTTTGATCGTTTCTCAAATTCAGCAGACTCCATGCCCGTTGTCAGCGGAAAGTTGCACCTCTTGAGCTCCTCGTCATTCAGCAGGTTCTGGATACGTCTCTCCGACTTGATGCCTTGACTGGAGGAACTGAAGGAACTGCTGGAGTATTGCCTGGAGACACTGCCTTGACCTGAAGCATCAACTAGGGACACTGCTAGACCTGAAGCACTGACACGAGGCACTAATGGACCTGAAGCTTCAACTGGAGACAAAGTAGACACAAGAAATCATTAACAAAGACTGAAGAATGACCTTAACTGAGGTTACATTTTAATCTACAATATATCATGATATAATTGTGCCTATTGTAGTTGTGCTTCATCTCATTTGAAAAATTCAATCATTTATGATTACTATGATGATTGGCTCATTTTGGTTCCCCTTTGGAAACATGGTGCCTTACCCAGTATGTGATGTGCATGTGCTTAGCGGTGGCCCTGGGTATATCTACTCAGTCTAAAAGACAACTATTCATCATATTACTAATGTCTGACACATGGATAAAGAAACAACTATTTATCAGATTACTAATGTCTGACACATGGATTCAAAAACATTTCATCTTACTCACACATCTGTCGCTTTCGTTTCTCAAATTCAGCATCCATAGACTCCATGCCCGTTGTCAGCGGAAAGTTGAACATACGTCTGTCCATGGTGGATTCCTACAAACACATGATGTCAACATGTCAGCGTCATTCTCTTCATGCTTTGGATTGGATGTGAAGTAGATCTGCTATTTTCAAAAGATCTTGTTTTTTTTTGTTTTCTTTTACATTCTAACAACACAAATCTGGTACAGGGCTCCCTGGCAAAAAAAACATTTTCAGATGAGGGTTACTATAGGGACAAATACATGAATTTGGGGGTCCATGACATGAAAATATTTGAGAACCACTGGTTTAAATAATAATAATACAAAAATAAAGCAAGCCCAAATAAGCAACTACACTTTAGAAACAAGCCTTCCCAAACTAACAATATTTACAAGCGACTTTACAGAAAAAGAAGCCCAATGTCGCTTATAACAAGCAGACATTGCAACACTGGCTCACAGCCTGCGAGCAGTGTTGCCAGGTGTTTCGAGAGAAACAAGCAACCAGGTCTATGAAAACAAGCCCAGAATAAGCGACTATTATTATAGGCCATATGAGCACCTTAAACCTATATGCATAGTATATTTATATAAAATAGCATGATCTACAAGCTCACAACTCGTCGCCCAAGTTGATGTTTGAGCCATTTCTCTCCCATTCATTTCACTTAATTGAATTATGTGTTCTTTTAAATACAACCGAATAAGACAAACCCATCAGATGCCAACAGGGGGGGTGATTTTGTGTTTCTAATGCATTAAAATGTTTGTCTCCCATCTTTTTTTGTTTAAGAACTCAGAAAAAAAAGTAAAAGAAAGGAAAAAAATCTTAAACGAAATAAGAAAGATGAATTTTAATCCGTTTCAAAATATAACTTACTGTAGACCATTATTGTATTCTCTGTTTTCATCCGTTTCAAATATAACTTAATGTAGACCATTATTGTAGTGTTCCTGCTGGATTCCTTACCTTTCACACGTTCTGATGATCCACACTCCTTGTCTGCAGAAAGTCAACTGTCACTCAGTGTCAGGTAATAAAGCAGCTTATATACAGTGAGCGGGGCGGAGAGACAGAGCGATCTGGTCGCACTGGATTCCTCTGCACCCACCACCCATAGGCTACATTCTCCGCTCTATCTGGTTGAGAGGTCAGCCCAGACCTGCTAAACTCGCCCTGTCTGAGGAGTCAGCCCCCCCCTCCCACTCCCCAAAACAATCCCATTGCAACCACCACATTGAACACACACACACACACACACACACACACACACAAGTGAATTAACAACACATTCTCTAACAACAAACTCAAGCTATAAGACATAGCAATATAGGTCTAGCTGTCATCATTGGACCACCGACAAACATGGCTGATCCATGTTCATAGGTTGCTCCAATATATTTCAGTAATGCCCCTGAAAAGATTATGTTCAAATGTATCTACAAGCCTATATTATTTATTAACCACACAGAATGTCCAAATAATTTATTATAATATAATATTTAATTAGCCGTATTTGAGCAATTTGGACAGTGTTATAAATTATATTAAAATGGCTAATCATAACACAAATACATCATTTAAAATGTATATTACATTCACTACTTTATAACCAGCTTGTCCGTTCAAAAAGTATTGTGGTTATATATGTTTAGATTAACTTTTTCCAAATCAAAACATGATTTTAATGTCAGAAGAAAACATTGGTAGGTAGGTTAGCTAAGCAAAGCTATAGTCTAGTAATAATGTCACTTGACCTCACATCTCACTGAACTGAATTAGCGTTGTAAATAAGTCCTGTATAAGAGGAAAAACGTTTGAACTTATTTGGATGAGCGGTTCTTAAGAAAGCTGCAATTAAGTGGCCCATTCCAGGCATATACTAGCACTAGTTTAATTTACAGATTGCAATGAGTTACAGAAGCAAACATCAGGAATGTGACAACAGTATAAATATATCCTACAACAGTTTTCTTTTTCTTTTCTATGATATTGATGCAATTTAGGATTGGTTGTGTCATGTTGCAGCGTTTGATGAACCAACCTCAGTATTGGTATTCGTTAATGCCAACTAGCAAAAATAACTGGTTAAGCCAGCTGGCCGTTTCTATTTAGTAGGCCTACGACAATTTAAATGCTAATATAAAAGATAAAACGTGTGTGTGGGGATGGCTGATTTAAGCAGTTGCACCTAGCTTGAGTCAGTCTGCAATGCGAGAGTGTGATGCGATGTGAGTCAGTCTAATTGGACACATTGATGCACATAGGATAAATCAGTCATCCCCACATACACATTTTACATTTGCAGAAAATGGAGGCAAATGAAAAGGTGGATAGAGGGGAGTTTGGGCAGTTTCTGTGGGTAAGGAGGTAAGAGGGGATTGCTTAGGATGCCCCTCAGGTGGGAAGAGGGGAGTATGGGTGTTGCGGGTCACTGGATAGTTCCCTGGGCACTTGGAGCATGCAGAGCAAATGTATGGGGACTAAGAACGCCATGGGCTTCTTCCCTCTCCCATGTCTGACATGAAACCCTCCAACAGCTGGCATAGACATGTCCCATCAAGGCTATAGAGTGGGCCACTTGTGAGCCTAGGAGGAGTGCTCATAGAAAGTTAGAGAGAGTGAGGGGAGTCAGTCCCTGGTGATGGTGGTTCTAAGACCGTCACCTCCATGTGTTGCATGGCTATGCAATAGAACAACAGGGGTGTCCCTATGTCGGTCTGGCTCACTGGATAGTCCCGCTGGACCCAAGTGGACCTCCACACGGATCTGCTTCCTCATATGCCCAAGATAGGTGCTCGTGGACCGACATAGGTAGTGAGGAGAGTCGGTCCCGGGGGTGTCAGGCGGACAGGTCCTGAGAGCTGCAGCGCCTGTGGGCATTTTAAAGAACCACTTAAAATCCCTTAGACAAACTTTTGCGGAATGTCCTCATTTTATGTCTGCTGATTTAAAGCACTTTGAGTTGCCTTTGTGAGATGTGCTATATAAATAAAATGTACTTACTTACTCACTAATTGTGTACAGGTGCATAATGATCCTCTTTATTGTTTTGTGTGTGTGTGTGTGTGTGTGTGTGTGTGTGTGTGTGTGTGTGTGTGTGTGTGTGTGTGTGTGTGTGTGTGTGTGTGTGTGTGTGTGTGTGTGTGAGTTCCACCTGTGGAGTTATGCACTTTGATAACTGACGCAATACTGCACACAATTACATGCAGCATGGCAGAACTACAGTAGTAGGAAATGCATGTTTCCTACCACACAGAGTGGAGGGTAGTCTCCATGAATTATTCATTAAGGATTACATTTACCTGCATTTGATCAAATATTATGCTTCAAATAATGAATTTCATCAAGCCAATGCGCAAAAGTAGGTCACACATTGTTGGCACCACAAAGACATTCTGTTTCTGCTTAGGGCGGCCCTGCAGAGACTGGTCAGTCCACCTGATTCGGATGCTATCAATGCATAGAATGGGAGATTATCACGTTCTATCAGACCATTGAATGGGCGAAGTAGGCGACCTACCGTCTACCCCGCGATTTATCAGACCATTCAGTGGGCGTAATCAGGAGCTACTGACCTACCGACGGGGATGACTTAAATACTTTAGTTTCGGTTTTGGTTTTGGTTGTTTCGGTTTCGGACCATGACGGAGGCGCGCAGTCTCAGGCGAGGTGGAGCCCCGCGACGGGCCACCGAAGGAGCTAAGGCGACTGAGTTGCCGTCCGGAGCGGTGCGACCCTCGCCTGTGCCTACTCAGCGCCGTTCGAGTTATGTACCGATATGGACAGAATCGTAAATATTGTTGTGGGGACTGCTCCGCCTCCGTCGGTAGGTCAGTAGCTCCTGATTACGCCCAATGAATGGTCTGACAAATCGCGGGGTAGACGGTAGCTCGCCTACTTCGCCCATTCAATGGTCTGATAAAACGTGATAATCTCCCATTCAATGCATTGATAGCATTCGAAGCCGGTGGTCAGTCAACTTACCAGGTATGTTCTTAATGACTTAATGACTGTGTTGACCTGAGCATGTAGCCGAACAGGATTCCTCCATAAACAACTATGTCACAAACAACAGTAGAACAAATGTTTATGAAGAAAGAAGACAGCAGGCCTACAATCCTGACAAGATATTATTCATTCGACATTTATTCATTTACCATCCTGACTGGGAACATGTAGAGTTCGATATTATTCATTCTACATGTATGTATTTACCATCCTGATAGGAACACATGCAGTAGAGAGTTTAGGGTAAAGCGTATTCCTATTGTGGGGCATTTCCATTTAAAAATAACAATCTTTTCCTTTCATATTGTCGTATCTCGGGTCCTGTGCTTATAGAATATGGACTAAAATTACTTTATTAATACATTTTAACACAGGAGTGTTTCATGTCAGGACGAGACCAACAGGACGAGGCTAAAGTCATTAAAACAGGCTTGGGGGATTTTAGCTGATGGTCCGACCATTTGCATTGAGTTACTCAGCTGAAACAATACCTAGGGTTTTATGGCCTTTGTCCTAGATAAAGCGGGTGGTGGCTGTGAATCTAAACACTGCACCCGGCCGAGCTCTTTGTACCCACGGAGCCCATTCTAATATTATGCAAGAGTGCTTGTTGACAGTAAGACAGTTGTCCCTTTCAGTCAAGCAAGCCGGTCCATAACATACGATATTACCATCCTGATAGGAACGCAGAGAGTTTAGGGTAAAGAATTAGAGATGCACGATATAATCGGTAACGTATCGGAATCGGCCGATATCAGCCCATATCGGCCGTATCGGTATCGAACCGATCTCAAAATAAACCCGATTAAATTCCCCGATATTGAGAAGCATTAATAAAATCCCCGAGAGCAGTCTGTGTGCCTGTCTCTTTAAGAGTCAGCTGTTGCCCCTCCCCCCTCCACACGCTCTGCATGCCTCTCAAACAGTGCACTCACTGCGCACACAGCAGACAGAGGCTAGGCTAGGCTGCGTGAAAAGAGACATCTAGTCAAACTAACAGCAAACAAACTCTTCACGTCCATAGTTCATACCCAGAACAGTCAGAGGGTTTCTTGTACATCTTAAATTAGATTAGAGTAGGGATACTGCGGAGGATATATTTTCAACACGAATGTGTACATTGCCTTCTTATTTAACATCGACGAAACACTCGAGTCGTTACTCGACTCGTCTCCTAAACTCACTGCTGATGTTATGTTGTGATTGGGAGAGCTAAGGGGGGCTTTATTGTTTAGAGCAGGGGTCTTCAACGTTTTCAGGCCAAGGACCCCCTAGCTGAGAGAGAGATGAAGCAGGGACCCCCTCTTTATTATATACAATTGTGTTTCAGATTAAACTTATTTTGTTTTACTTGGTCTGCTCCGTTTTCCCTCTACACCTACAGTATGTCTCTGCAAGGCGTTGTGAGCTTGTAGATCGGCTATTTTTGGCTGAAGTCCTCCTCAGAAAAGGGACACTAGGGTTCAAGCGGTTAATGTAGAAAAAAGAAAATCATATCGCACAAAGATTTTGCGGACCCCCTGTAGTAGCTCTGAGGACCCCCTAGAGGTCCCGGACCCCCTGTTGAAGACCGTCGGTTTAGAGCAGAGGCTAATTAATTTAGGCAACAGACGAATAACACTAATAACAAACTAGTTTCAATGATCTTAGTTCCATAGGCCACATAACATATGGTTTTGTGTTATACAAAGATTCAAATAATTATGTGATGGCTTTTAGCATACAAAAATGATGTCATAGCTAAGTTTGTTACTTAGAAGAATATATATAATTAATGTATTTATTCAATAAATATTTTTCATCACAGTAGGGCTAGTGGAGAGGGGGGTTTACCATCAACTTTCACCAGTAAAACAAATTAAAATAAAAAAATCAGCAATGAGCTCAATATAAATATAATATATAATATATCGGTATCGGATCGGTATCGGCCGATATGACCCAGCAAATAATCGGTATCGGTATCGGTTTCAAAAAAACAATATCGTGCATCTCTATAAAGAATATTCCTATTGTGTGGGGCATTTCCATTTCAAAATAACAATATTTTCCTTTCATTTTACTGTACATTTTTATACTCTGGCTTTTGAGAGGACCCCACACAGTTTCAGTATTTAGATATTGACAGTGAGTTGATGTTGACGGTGCATAAATTGGACAAATTGTGGACCTTCTTGCCAAGCAGGGACACATTTGTTACTGTTCATCCAACAGTTTCTCCCCTGTATGAATCTTCATTATGTTCTGAGCATTTGTCACTTACTGCACCTGTAAGGAGGACACTCGCACACTGTCTTTACTTGCTCAATAAAGGAACACTTTTATTAAAGGAATTAACACGCTTTGGTCAAAGACTTTCCTCGGGCGTCTGCTGACAAGTGGAAACACCAAACTTATATACACATCCAGAGGGGTCGACAACATCCAAACACACACACACACACACACACACACACACACACACACACACACACACACACACTTGATTCTTAATACAATGCATTTACAATTCAAACATCATCAATCAACTCTACATTATAAGCGGGAACAAAACTGTAATAGAAAATAACCTCAACAATAAAAGTACACTTATAAAAAAGGCCACTGACTGCACCTAAAATCATTTCCCCCCCCCATCATGAATCCTCATGTGAGGTTTTTAGTTTACTACATTTACTATAACCTTTACCACAAACTGTACAAATTAAGGGATTTTATCCTGTATGAGTCCTCATGTGAGATCTTAGCCTAGCCATTTGTCTGAAGCCTTTACCACAAACTGTACACTTATAAGGCTTTTCACCTGTATGAGTCATCATGTGTGTTTTCAACTGACTACTAGTAACACAGCCTTTACCGCAAACTGTACAAGTAAAAGGCTTTTCCCCTGTATGAGTCATCATGTGTGTTTTCAGCTGACTACTACCAACACAGCCTTTACCACAAACGGTACAAGTATAAGGCTTTTCACCTGTATGAGTCATCATGTGTTTTTTCAGCTGACTAATACTAACACAGCCTTTACCACAAACTGTACAAGTATAAGGCTTTTCACCTGTATGAGTCAACATGTGTGTTTTCAGCTGACTACTAGTAATACAGCCTTTACCACAAACTGTACAAATAAAGGGCTTTTCCCCCGTATGAGTCCTCATGTGTGTTTTCAGATCAACACAGCCTTTACCACAAACTGTACAAGTAAAGGGCTTTACATCTGTGTGAGTCCTCATGTGAATTTTTAAATGATCCTTTCGACCAAAGCCCATACCACAATCTGAACAAGAAAAAGGCTTTTCCCCTGTATGTATCCTCATGTGTTGTTTTAGCTCACCCATTCGACTACAGCTTTGGCCACAAACGGTACAATGAAAGGGTTTTTCCCCCCTATGGGTCCTCTTGTGTTGGTTAAGCTGACTGCTACTACTACAGCCTAACCCACACTCGGTACAAGAAAATGGCCTTTCTCCAGTATGAACCCTCATGTGTGTTTTTAGTTGACTCTTGTGAGCACAGCCTTTACCACAAACTTTGCAAGTAACAGGCTTTTCTCCAGTGTGAGTCCTTATGTGTTTTTTTAGATCACCCAATTGCCTCCAGCTTTTACCACAAACTGCACAGCTAAAGGGTTTTTCCCCTGTATGAATCATTGTGTGCAGCTTCAGGTGTTCATTCCGATTAAACATTGTCCCACACTCTGTGCAACTAAAGCCTTTGTACCCTGTATGAGTCAACATGTGTTGTTTTAGCACATTCGCTCGACTAAAACATTTGCCACAAACTGTACAAGGAAAGGGCTTTTCCCCTGTATGAGTCATCAAGTGTATTTTAAGCTGACTACTACTACAACATCCTAAACCACAAACTGTACAAGGAAAGGGCCTTTCCCCGGTGTGAATCATTGTGTGCAATGTCAACTGCACCTTTTGATCAAAAATGTTGCCACACTCCGTACAAGTAAATATTTTCTTGCCTGTGTGACTCCTTGTGAAGTGAGTTTGTTTGGTCTCCTCCCGATCATCGCTGTCCCCTGTATTGTCAGATTCAGAATCAGAACAGTATGAAAAGAGGAGCTGAGTATCAGCTTGTGTTTTCATGTGTTCACTTGAGGTGCTGGCTACAGGCTCTGTCTCTCTGTTTTCATCATCCTCAATCTGTGGAGGTTCTGGTTCCTCATGGATCAGATTGGGGCTCTTCTCCTGTGCAGTGAAAACCTCTTTAGACACAGGCAGACGCAGCAAGTCTAAGAAAAAAAAAAGAGAGATAGAGAGAATTAAATGTCTGCAAAGTAATTAATGCAGTGTTGCCTCGGTTTTTTATAGCTGTGGTAGTTGGAGGAACTTCAGTTGTAAATAAATGTGTCATTTCCTATACACTTATGGAGGCACTTGCCCTTTACATGCACTTGTCATTTGTCTGGGTAAAAATTTGTAATTTTATATTTAAATTCCTTGCATTGTTTTTAGTTATTGTACTTAATTAGTTACAAAGAAGTACAATGCTTTTAACAGAAGCTTATAAAAGAACACTAGAAAAATAAAGAACACTGAAAACAATAATTGACAAAGACTCACAGGTAGTTGACAGTATCAACAACACACACACACACACACACACACACACACACACACACCCCAAAAGGTGTCATTGATGCTTCATGTCCTCAAAGTCACGCATCCAACACGCTTTGAACTGAGCAGATTGGACTTTCTGTTACAGAGATAATTGCCAAAACATCTTGAAAACTTTCACAGATTTTCGATTGAGTTTTGGCCATTGTCACCCGTTTTTCTTTGATAACACGGGCTAGGAAGTAGGGGTGTCACGATACGCCTAATCCACGATTCGATTCGACTTTCGATTGTAAGGTCACGATTCGATTCGATTTTCGATACGATATATATTTTTAAAACTTATTTTTTTTCAGCTTTGAGGGCTATATGATTATTCATTTAGGCTATTGTCTTGATTTGTAAAGAAAAACACATGTTTCTCAATAAGTCCCTTTTATTTGAATAATATCAAATGAGAATGACAATAACAAAAAGGGTTTTATGCCCTTACAACAACTGACATTTTCAGATTCTTCTTTTAAGATGAGTTAACAACATTCTTGTGAAGCGTTATAAATAAAATCTAAATACAAAGTTGAACATGTAAGAAAAAATTATCCAAAGACAACTGTTATTTGGCTACATGTTCTTAAACATCTCAAAGTATGTTAACATTGTTTGAACAGGTAAGAGCTTTAACAAACAAGAAATGTGAATAATAAGCTAAGCCAGGGGTCTTCAACAGTTTTTTTTTTTTTCACCTTAACCCCATCCCTTTTCTGAGGTGAACTTTAGCAAAAAATAGCAGATCTACAAGCTCACAACGCCCCGCGCTGCGAGGCGTTGTGAGCTTGTAAATCGGCTATTTTTGGCCGAGAGGTGTAGAGGGGGAAAAAGAGAAGACGGAGCCACTATTAATGTGGAGCATAATCGACTAACGGTAGCCGTTTTGTCAACAACTCGTCGGGTGCCCTCATAATTCACTGGGAAGCCAAAATATTGCCAGACTTTTGACTCAAAGGAAGCGGGAGGGTTTTCCAATTCTTCCGTTTGTGTATCATCATTACCATCGCTGGCTTCAGCAGTGGCCATGGTGAGATGTAAAGTAGTAGTACAGTGTAGTAGTAGTAGTGGAGTGCCCAGGATCACTTAGCAAATTGGCACCGGGTGAAAAAAAGGGTTACAAAATCGAGGGATAAAAATGTAGTAAAGTAGTAGTACAGACGCAACGTACAGCGGTCTCTCTCTGTCTCCTACAAACTCCTCTGTGGAGTGTGTGGGTTTGTCTTGTCGTCTTTTTTTTCTCCCCCGTAGTAAGCACCGTGCTTACGACGGGGGAGAAAAAACAGACGACAGGACCGCGTGATGCACGGAAAAACACAACAGACGCTCGAGCATGGCTTCACCCGGACGTGCAATCGGATGTGCGCATGCGCGGGAGTATTTTTTTAAATTAACCCTTGAATCGCGATACGGCTTTTGATTTCGATACACTGTATCAAACGTCATTTTCGGTTCGATTTCGATACGTATCGAGTATCGTGACAGCCCTACTAGGAAGGTCGGACGGCGACAAACTAAATACCTAAGTTCACTTTGAGCTGCATCCAATACATCCATTGCCATTTCCGTCAGCCTTACCATTAGGCCGCTAGGAGCAGTTGAAATTTATTTTTTGGGGGTAATAGATTTTTTTCTTCTTTTTTTTCATTCAAAGTTTTAAAACGGAACACCAAGGCATCTCGGACGGCAAACTAAAGGGCCGCGGAACGGTGGTTGGGAAACGCTGCTATGAGGTATGGTGTGTGCACATAATCACCAGCATCATACAGGACCCCCACCACCCTTCCCATGGCCTATGTTTCCTCCTACCCCTCGGAAAAGAAGTATAGAAGCATTACAGCCAGCAGTATTAGGATACATTAGGATTAGGAAGAAAAAAACTAAAAACTAGATAAAGAACTTAAAGAGCATTGCGATTATTTTTTTCTTTTTTAACCCACGATTTTGCAACCCTTTTTCACCCAGTGCCAATTTTGTAAGTGATCCTGGGCGCTACACTCCCCCCATCAGCCTAGGGAGCCCAGGGCCGAGTTCATGCCTCCTTCAATGCATGAGAGCCAACTGACCTTCTTGTCACCTGACAGGGGGGAGTTTCCCCCGGTAGGACGTAGCGCGTGGAAAGAACACGTTATTCCAACCAGTTCCCTTCCCCTCCATAAGGCGCCCCGGCTGTCATGGGGAAGGCGGTACAGCGACCAGGATTACTACAAGTTTTTGTGAGGGTATTAACTACCATCGGAGACACAGGGAAAACATGCAAACTCCACACAGAGTAGGCCCTTTCGCCAACCCCACCTAGGGTATGGGCGCTGATGACACGGAGAAGAAGACACGCCCACAGCATTTACAGCGTCCTCGGAGGGAATCGAACACAGGACCTTCTAGCTGTGAGGCGACAGCGCTACCGACTGCGCCACCGTGCCCCCGCGATTATTATTTTTTAATTCACAGATTTGAATAGTCACACATTTGTATCGATAATTAGCCGCTACATGTTTAGCATTGTGAGGCTGGTCCATTGCTAGGCCAACCAGCCCACGAAGACTGTAGCTTGACAAACATATCTGTCGGACTGAGACAAGCCCATCCAAAAAAAGAGGTACATGACACATTTAGAAATGTATCTCAGTTCATGCTGTTTTTTGTCATCTTTTATATTAATAAAGAAGATGACAAGTCACCACTGTAAATAAAACAGTACAATACATACCTATCCGGTTCAACTTTACAACAGGTTGCATCCTGACATCAAAGTGTCCACGTCCCTCGTCCATCTCTCGCTGTTCCTCTGACAACGTTGAATATCTTTCGGAGGCCTTCTCTCTTGATACTGTAGACCTCTCCCTGTGGGGGTCTGTGGAAATCACCAGTAGAAATAACTTAATTATTATTTAGTAGGGGTGTCAAGATTCGCCTAATCCATGATTCAATTCTAAGGTCACTATTTGATGCTGTGTTTCAAATGGTTAATTTAATATACAAAAACTGGAGATATATACAGTGGGATTTTAACTTTTTTTTCTGGACGTCCCTTATCTTTCTTAAAAATAAGGGATGCCTGGTCGGGTACTATTTGGATTTCAAGTTAGTTGGCAACAGGGGTGCAATGCTCATAGGACGGCCTTGCACGGCGTGCAGGAACCTATTTGACCAGGAGCACGCGCAGGCACACGCATAGATTTAAAACGACTTTTTATTCACATTAACAAAGTTTACAAAGGCTCCCGACTCACACCAGGACATTAACATATGAAGAAGCCTAGATCCATATCAATTGTCCATTGTGTGACCTGAAGTGTAGGTGTTAAGCGACGTGCGCGTCACTTCATTAAAATACAGTACAAGCACATCCCAAATGAGCATAGCAACACTGGTTGGCAACCCTATTGGGAAATGTGGTTCCGTTGGTAGTTGCGGGGTTGTGTTTTTTGGGTTTGCTTAATTGGACTTGCTTCCAAATTGTTAAATTATCTAAACCAGTGGTTCTAAAATATTTTCATGTCATTGACCCCCAAATGAATTGTCCCTAACCCCAATCTGAAATAGATGTGTTGCCAGGGAGCCTCAAACCAGTTTAAAAAATCTTCCAAATATGCCTTTTTTTTCTTCTTTCAAATAGCCGATATGCATTATATAGTTTTTTTTACATGGCTTGGTTGAATGCTTGAGTCTGATTGGTCAATCACTGAATTCAGCGCTGTGTTATTTCTGGATAATGACCGCTGAGCTCAATATGCCACTTTTCCATCACAGCTTAAGCACAACACTGTCCCACACAGCCCAGCCTCGCACCGCTTCAAAATGTCAAGAAAAACAAGCAATCCCCAAAAAAGCAACTAGGCTACGGCTATTTGAAAATAGCAGATCTACAAGCTCATAATGCGAAGCGATGCACTGCATTGTGAGTTTGTACATCTGCTATTTAAAAATGTATATATAATGTTGAAGGGAAAAAAAGACGTAATTTTTTTCCTTTTTTGAAATATTTTAACAACAAATCTTGTATGGAGGGTCCCTGGCACAAAATACATTCAGATGGGGGGGGGGGGTCTGCGGGCAGATACATATTACATATTAATTTGGGGGTCCTTGACATGAAAATGTTTAAGAACCCCTGGTTTCAACAACATGGAAACAAGTCCCAAATAATCAACTACACTTTAGAAACAAGCAGTGGTGGGAAAAGTACTCAAATGTTTTACTTAAGTAAAAGTATCAATACTGTGTTGGCAGAGCTGTTGTGTGAGCCTACGTCACCACCTACTGGTGGGGAATGTTGAGTAGTAAGAGCCCGGATGTTAAGGGCCGGATGTATGTGTGTGGTTCTGAATAAATACGCAACACGCTAAAGATACTCTCGTCTACGCCTGATGTTCCTTAATATGTTCTAACATGACAAATACTGCAATGTAGAAGAACTCTGTTACTAAAAGCACAAAAAAGTATTGGTATCAAAATGTACTTAAAGAACCAAAAGTACTAAAATGTTTGAAAATAGTAGATCTACAATGATGCAACACGTTGTGAGCTTGTAGATCGGCTATTTTCAAATAGCCTAGGTATAAAATAGGGCTAAAGTGGTTAATGTATGTTTTGTAATGTAATAATAATGATAGTGATAATTGTAGTAGAGTTAAAAGTACAATATTTGAGTCTGAAATGTAGTGGAGTAGAAGTGTAAAAGACATTGGAAATACTGCAGTAAAGTAAAAGTACCTCAAAATTGTACTTAAGTACAATACTTGAGTAAATGTTCTTAGTTACTTTACACCACTGGAAACAAGCCCAAATAATCAACTACACTTTAGAAACACGCCCAAAAAAACGCAACCACCAATTTTGCAGAAAAAGAAGCCCAATGTCGCTTATAATAAGTGGACATGGCAACACTGCTGCCATAGTGTTTACATTTCACAGAGACCCGTGTGAACAGCCACAGCTGTGAGCTGACCAATCAGTAGCAGCAGCGTTATACGTCACAGCTTTAGCCCCGCTTAGCCTTGCTCAGACCTACTACTCTGTACTTTTTTAGGCACCAGTTTAGTACCACTACACACCATGCTACCCACTTCATTGTAGTGGAAACCGTGGCACAGGTGGGCGGTGTGAGGCGGGGCTGGGTAAGGCCATGCATATGGCAAGCTGCCTCTTTCTTGGGCGGCTTTCCATATGCATGGCCTTACCCATAACAGACCTGTCTAATCAAAGGCTCAGAGCACCTACTGTGCTGCTTGATTTTGTGCTGTATCCAACATGACAGCTATACGCACAATGTCATTTACAGCTATACATTCCTCTCAAGAAT
Organism: Gymnoscopelus microlampas; assembly: GCF_963454915.1. Taxonomy (NCBI): domain Eukaryota; kingdom Metazoa; phylum Chordata; class Actinopteri; order Myctophiformes; family Myctophidae; genus Gymnoscopelus; species Gymnoscopelus microlampas. The sequence continues at coordinate 14,036,542 of NC_139958.1, forward strand.
GTTTTTGAAAACATTTGAAGCGAGAAATAGACAATGCAGTAACCGAAAATGTATAGTGGAGGGAGAGGTTCCGATCGGAGCCAGTAGTACATATAATGTATAGGTACTTATTAAAGGTAGGGTAAGTGATATTTTTTGGTTAAAACAAAAAGTGTTTTGTTAAAAGGTTAAAATACTATATTCTGTCGTACTGTAGTCACTAGCCTAGTAGCTGGTAGTACTGTAGCTACTTGCAGTGGTGGAAAAAGTACTAAAATGTTTTACTTATGTAAAAGTATCAATACTGAAATGTAGAAATACTCTGTTACAAGTAAAAGTCTGTAATTCAAAATGTGCTTGAGTAAAAGTACAGGTATCAAAATGTATTTAAAGTACCAAAAGTAAAAGTGCTCATGCAGAATGTCCCATTTCAAGTTTTCAAATGTATAAAAATATTTTGAAAATAGCAGATCTACAAGTTCACAATGTGTCGCGACACATTGTGAGCTTGTAGATAGGCATGTATACAGCGCTGAAGTGGTTAATGTATGTTTTGTAATAATAAACAAAATCTACAAGTAACAAGAAACTTAAGTTTTCAAATACATGTACTATAGTGGAGTAAAAGTACAACATGTGGACCCGAGATGTAGTGGAGTAGAAGTAAAATATTGGAAATTGGATATACTCAAGAAAAGTACAAAAACCTCAAAATAAGTACAGTACTTAAGTAAATGTACTTAGTTACTTTCCACCACTGGCTACTTGTAGCTAAACCACTATAGGCTAGTAGCTTAGCTACAAGGAGCTACGACCAGCTAAGCTCGTGTTCAACCTGATACAAACATGTGTTCACGAACCTGCAGTGTGCAGATCGATGTCCAGCAGTGTGTTTTGTTTCTCGGAGCGTCTCTTTTTCTCTCTCTCTCTCTCTCTCTCTCTCTCTCTCTCTCTCTCTCTGGAAGACGTTTCTCATGGACTCTGGGTCCGGTCCTGTTTCCGGCGGGTACTAAAGTATAATTCGGGTCCTGCATGAATGCACTCCGCCTCCAACACAAACTCTTGAACAAGCTTCACGCAACAGAAGAAACATCACCACCGCTTTGCTATTTTACCAAAACACACGATATATCCTCTCTCACCGACGCCAGGTGTTCATTTATCGACAGCCTTTTACCTCCGACCTTTACGGGACATGTCACCGCAATCTCTGCTGCACAGACCACACCATCACGAGCTAACTTGTAGAAGATTGAAATTTGAAAGCATGCTTTCAGCGCACCGCATGACTTCACGTCTTCACGCGCGTAACACGTTGTTGTTACGCACTTACGTCCTGGTCAACATCTTTAACGCAACGCATGCGTAATAAAGGATCCACTAGGGCACTGTTGCCGAACTGCCTTTCGCCCCCTAGTGGAGAAGGTGTGTAAATATCACTGGATGATAAATAGATAGATAGATAGATAGATAGATAGATAGATAGATAGATAGATAGATAGATAGATAGATAGATAGATAGATAGATGGTCGTGGCCAGTGGTGGAAAGTAACTAAGTAGATTTACTGAAGTTACTGTACCCATTTCACACACTGTAATGTAAGAAGACTTCACTCTTAAAACCTCCCTCAAAACATATTATTTCCAGTTTTTCGTCAAATAAATGTTTCCGTTGTAGTCAATCAGTCAGTTCTCAAGACAACAAGTCTCTCTCTCTCTCTCTCTCTCTCTCTCTCTCTCTCTCTCTCTCTCTCTCTCTCTCTCTCTCTCTCTCTCTCTCTCTCTCTCTCTCTCTCTCTCTCTCTCTGGATCGCTCAGATCAGTGAAAAACTGCAGACGTGTTAATAAGATGCTTGAGCATTTTACGTCTATATATTTGTATTCTTATTCTATTATTATTGTTATTATTATTAGTAACCGTTGTAGTAGTAGTAGTAGTAGTAGTGGTAGTATACATTAATATTATAACATAGTGAACTGCACCGTGTCCTGTTGTGATGTATCAGCAGTGTGGCTCAGAAAACAGCAGGGATGTTTGTTGGTTTGTTCGGACAAATGTAGCCATTCTGTCAACCACTGAAGGTCACTGCTTTCTGTAATGGTTCATTCATTTGAAACTCCGACGTCTCTTCAGCCGTGAATTCTACTAAACTATCAATGATAAATCCTTTTGGCGGCGTCGTTTCACATCAGGCGCGGTGGCCAAGTGGTAAGGCGTCGGTCTCGTAAACCGAAGATCACGGGTTCAAACCCCGTCCGCGCCTTGATGTAAAGGAAGGAATCCAATTTAGGTGCCTCTGACTCAGTGGTAGAAACGCTGTCCCGTTAATGCAAAGATTACAGATGTGTTCCTTTACTTTATGCTGTGTCTGACATCAGTGCACCAACCAACAGTCCCACCCACCCATTAAGCATTTTTTTATTTTTGGATACTACATGTCAAAGACAAATACAAATTGCACTTTTGACCCCCTTACATTTCTAGGAAGCTAAAAAGTAGCCTACATTATGAATTAAGCACCTGGACACATTTAGCTCCATTTCAAATATAGTGAAAATAGCAGATCTACAGGCTCACAATGTGTCATACAGTAGCATGTAGTGCTTTGTATGTCTACATTTCAATACAGCAAAGGATTGATATAAAACATGGACTTTGCAATTTGTACTTTTGAGTGCTTACATTGTTTTAATTGAATTAATGTATGTATTTATTTACTTTTTCTTTTGTTTTAATCAAGTACTCCAGTACTTTAATTCAAGAATAAATCTGGCAGAGCAACCTTCACTTTTAGTAGAGTAATATTTGACCAGGAGTATACTACTAATGGAGACACACAGAAATCGACCGCACCAGTAAACACATTATGTACTTTTATTATGGACACTGAATACAAGTCAGCAGGTTGAATCAGATCAATGCACTCATTAGGGACATAATGTACAAAGTGCACAGACAAAAGGCGCTTTATAAGAACATCTTGCACGTCACCCCATTTGATATGATGATTTGCAACCACACCGTTTGTAAAGTCCACCTGGCTGTCCATCAGGCCAAAAGGTGTAGCTCACTTGGGAGCCGTCGGACCACATCCACACACCCTCCTGCTGAGCGTCACTCTGCCCAATCCAGGTCCAATCCTCAATCGGGTCAAAGTTCAAATGTTCCGGGTGAGGGATTGGACAAATTTAGGTTGTTTATTGTTTATTTTAGATCCCCATTAGCCACTGCCTCAGCAGTGATTATTCTTCCTGGGTAAACAGTACAATTAAAAAGAATACAGTGCATTTAAAACATATCATTGACAAGCAAAAATAAATTAACAATTAAAGTACCAATACAATTCCCATGCCATGGTGGACTATGCATGGCAGGGGCATCCTCTTCCCTGAGCCAGGCCTAAACCTGACCGCATACCAAAAGTATGACCAGGAGTATGCTACTTTGACTCAAGCAAGTACTGGGGTAATAGAGTTGTGCTCCTCAACGCTGTGGATGCACATCTTGAAGACAGGCAGTTCAGCTCCGCTTGGGCCCAGCTCATATCTTGTAGCAGCGACCGTTGCTGTGGTGGAAAAAGTATTTGCAAGTAAAAGTATCAATACTGAATACTCTGTTACAAGTAAAAGTCCAAGTATTCAAAATGTACTTGAGTAAAAGTACAAAAGTATTGGGATCAAAATGCACTTAAGTACCAAAAGTAATAGTATTCATTACGCAGAATGTCCCGTTTCACTAGTGTTCAAAATGTATTAAAATATTTTGAAAATAGCAGCTCTACAGTACAAGCTCACAATTGCAATGCATTGTGAACTTGTAGATCGGCTATTTTCAAATAGCCAAGTAGGAATAAAGTGGTTAATGCATGTTTTGTAATATTATTCAAAATCTACTTAGTTAGTTACTTACTAACATTTTGAAAGTGAAAGTGGTTGAGTGTATCTGTGGGTTCTATAAATGAAAAGTATTAACTAAGAGCTTGTGACTAAATAATAACTACATTGGATCCAAAAATAGTGAAAGTAGCAGATCTTCAAGCTCAAAACGTGTCGCTTCGCGATGTGTTTTGAGCTTGCGGATCTGCTACATTTGATCTTGTGTGACGCTGTAGGATGAGAAAGTAGGGCGTACATTTTTTTTTTACGCGTACACAACACCAAAAGTTAAAATATGGAGATCAGAGGTTTCTGGCCAACAGCAACGGAAAAAAACTGTACTTCTTCCACCGCTGTACTAAAGGTTAGTTGGCCATCTTGAGTGTGTGTGTGCGCGTGAGCGTGCGCATGTGTGTATGAACTGTTTATGATGGGAACAAACAAACATTTCTCTCTCCATCTCTGCCATCAGCTTGTTTACTGTGCCAAACAACACCGTTTCCTGTCTCCACAGAACACCCAGTGATAACAAACGTACCACACACACACGCGCGCGCGCGCGCGCACATCTCTCCATCTCTGCCACCAGTTCGCTTCCTGTGCCAAACAACACCGTTTCCTGTCTGCACAGAACACCCAGTAATAACAAAAGTAGACCAACACGCACGCACGCACACACACACACACACACACACACACACACACACACACACACACACGCACAGGCGCTCACACACAAATCTATCACTATGTATCACTAACTATGTTTCACAATGCGACGCATTGTGAGCTTGTAGATTGGCTATTTTGCTATATTTATCTATTTGGTGTACAGAGAAATAAGAACAGACCAAGTACAGAGCCAAAGGTCAAGTTTATTGAGAGTTTAAGTGGTTAAATGTAGCACCTAAAACCCTTCCGTTAAGCCGGGGCTGGTCCCTGCTTCTGGCGACTGATATTATATCTTTCTAATGCATATAGACTCATTGAAAACACATGTCCCTGCTTCTGGTGACTGATATTGTCCTTGTAGTATCTTTTCAACCTGTGTACACTAACCTTTATGGACATTATACACACATAATTAGATATTAAATAGTCACTTGAAATTGGTTCAGCTTGGTAAAAGTAGCAGCAGAGCACATTCGTTGATCTTCCTGACCTCGCCCTAGACAAGGTGTGACTGAAAGCTAAGATGGCCAAATGGACACACCTAAACAGTTGTCTACAGGAGAACTGATGTAATTAGCATTGGATGCATTCTGTCGGCCTTAATCTAATCTGACCCCCTGTCTAAAGACCCCCCAAAGCTTGGGGTATTGCAAGTAACAGTTGGAAAACGCGTATCAAGCCTGAACAGGAACACACACACACACACACACACACACACACACACACACACACACACACACACACACACACACACAAAATTAGAACGTTCAAGCCCTCCACACCCATTCACAGCAGATAAGGTCTTTTTCTAAAATAGACACTTATACACCCATGCATTCCCTTCAGTTACATTAGTTTTCACACACAGTACTTTTTGTATTTCTAATATACACACTTTTATATATTTTCAGATCATGATTCCTTAGATCCAAAGGATGCCAGAATAATCTTCATCGTCCCTCCTACTGTGGGTGTGTGAAGAGGCCCTTATAATAACAAATCTGATAACAAATCGTAGGTTTCCACCCACTCTCTGGGTGAAGGGGACAGCTCAACTGATTTGAGCAGGACTACCATATGGCCTGCTATTTGTTACCATGGAGACCACTCCTATAAGTTCTTCTGCATTAATGCCCAGGTCAGTGAAGGCCTGGACACAGATCCTCATGTTTGGGCATAAAGACTCTGAGACTTATTTTTGCCTGGGTCTCCCATTTGCTCCTCAAGACTTTGACTGAGTTTCACAGCCGCTGTACATTAACTACACCTCTAATGAATGTTAAGACTCATTGAAAACACACGTCCCTGCTTCTGGTGACTGATATTGTGCCATCAGTGGATCTTGGGTTGGGGTCTTCTTGAAGGGTGTGTTGCCGTCTGTGTGTCTTGCAGATATTTGACATATGTGCTCCACATGAGGGGGTCTTCACATCTACATGTACATGCAATAGCAGCTGTGGTGTTTACATAATCATTTGACCAACCTTGACCCACAGTTTTACTATGTGACTGTTGCATACAAATGCAACAGTGGCTGAGAGGCCATCATCGCTTGGTTGAGGATATAGATATACCGTATAACCAAATCACACAGGAAGGATCCCACTAGTGGACTTTAGCAGTTCATTAAGTGATTGTTCACGTGACTGTATTGAAGCCGCTGTTTTGAAACCAATGGGAGTGAAGTTGTAATTTTGTTGCTGAAACTTTGAATCTGTTTCTCTTTAAATTATTTCTAATCAATGGGCACAATTATAATATACATATAACCTACTGTTGAGTTTTGTTTTGGATGCGTTTCATGATAAAAACACACAGCAAGGTCCAAGGATGATGTGTGACGTCACAGTCAAAAGTGTTGGTTACACAAGGTACAACACAGTTCGGCATGGTTGGGGCTGTGAGGTCGCTGACTAAAGGGGGGGCGCATGCTACCATTTTCGGTGGTCACCTTATCACCGCGTGGTGATAGAGAGCGCTCTCTCTATCGTAGAGAGCGCTCTCTATCGTAGAGAGCGCTCTCTCTATCACCTAAAAGGTGATAGGGTGACCACCTCATTTGGTAGCATGCATGGGCCTTAAGCCTTGTGGCTTTTAGCCCAAACGCTAGCGATACAATGTGCCATAACAAAGTATAACTCGACCTGTTTAACACATTGCAACATGCTGATAGAACATAAACATACTATAAACACACAGACGATTACACGATCGCTGAATATAGTACTGTAAACACATGGCTATGAATCAAAACACGAACCTTGTGTCACCAGTAGGGTTGTCCGATTTTATCGGCCTCCCGATATTATCGGCCGATATTTTTTTTTTTTTTTTTTGCTTTATAAATAAGTTACAGGAGTTCTTACTGTATATGGTGTGTGTGATATGAAATTTGAGCTTACCCTAATCACAATAATCCCCGCATATATCGGTATCGGTTGATATCGGTATCGGTAATTAAGAGTTGGACAATATCGGTATATCGGTTATCGGTAAAAAAGCCAATATCGGACAACCCTAGTCACCAGGCATTCCACACGGAGGAAAAAAACATGAGCATAGTGATATGAATGAATGTGATTCTCAGCTTGTAAAACACTGGCCAACCTTTTATGACTTAATGACTTTAAGTCTTTATGAATTAATATGAAATTAAAGAAACAGAAAAACACCGCTTTTCAAGATGGGCGAATTGCGGGCCTTATTGCCAAGCGGGGACAGATTTGCTAATGTTAATCCAACAGATTATCCCCTGTATGAACCTTCATTATGTTCAGATGTGCATTTTGACTAAAGCATTTGTCACTAACGGCACCTGTATGTGTATGTATGGAGAAAGACACATCATTACTTGCTCAATAAAGGAATACTTTTATTAAATAACTTAAAGGTTTTGGTCAAATACTTTCCTCGGGCATCTTCTGACAAGTGGAATCACCACACTTAGTTACATATACAGAGGTGATCACATTTAAACAATGTCCTCAATCACCGTTCTTCTATAAAATCAATTATCAATACCATACATGTTCAATTCAAACACCATCAATCAACTCAACATTATTAATAGGGGAAAAAACTGTGTTAGAAAAGCAACGCAACAATAATAGTACACATATACAAAAGGTCACTAACTGCACCTAAAATCATTCCCCCCTGCATGAGTCTTCATGTGAATTTTTAGTTCGCAATTTTGACTATAGCCTTTGCCACAAACTTTACAAATAAAGGGCTTTTCCCCTGTATGGACCAGACTGGGGCTTTTCTCCCATTGTGCAGTGAAAACCTCTTTACACACAGGGAGGTGCAGCAAGTCTAAGAGACAAAAAAAGGAGGGGAAAAAGAGAGAGAGCCATTCAATGTTTGAAACCCAAATCATGCAGTGTTACCTCAGTGTTATTGATTGATTGTATGCTTTATTAACAGTTTGCAAACAGTACAGAGGTAAGATTTTACCGTGATTGTTGAAAGGATAAACACAAAAAGCCCTAGGCGAGGTTCCTGTGGATTAATCTAGCACAGGGGTAGGCAGGCACTAGGCAAACTTTACGATCAGAGGAGTCATTTCTGTCCAAACAAATAATCGGGTTTGCAGCTGCCAAGCATATTCGAGACTTATATGATAGTAACACAGCCTAACATGTCTAAATTAACATACACACATTAAGAATAGGTCTGCATGAGCATGCAGTAATTTCCTATACAGTATGTATTTTTTAATATGGACTGAGAAAAGCCCAGCCAAAAAGAGAGCATCATGACACATTTAGAAATGTCTCAGTTCATGCTGTTTTTTCTCACCTTTATGACAAGTCTGTCGCCACTGTAAATAAAACAGTACAATACACACCCATCTGGTACAACTTTACAACGGGTTGCATCCTTGCATCAAACTGTCCACGTCCCTCGTCCATCTCTTGCTGTTCCTCTGACAACGTTGTATATCTTTCGGAGGCCTTCCCTCTCGATACTGTAGACCTCTCCCTGTGGTGGTCTGTAGAAGTCACCAGAAGAACTATTTGACATCATTCAGTAGGGGTGTCACAATTTCCCTAAGCTATGATTCAATTCTCGATTTTAAGGCAAATATTATATTTTTACAGTGTTTTTTACAGCATTAATTATATCATTATTCATTAGGCTATTGAGTTTTAATTTGTTTCTCAAAAAGTAACTTTTATTTGAATAATAACAATTATAAATAACAAAAGATCTAGAATAATAAAAACATTTAACATATTAACAACAATATAAACTTTTTTTTAGGTTTTATGCCTTTTTTTTATTTACTCAAAAAATGTACTTGCCTTACTCTTACTCTTGTAAGGCATGACTGCCTTACAAGAGTTTGCAGGCCCTGGGTAGGCAACCCGGCCTGGCGGTGACATGAGCTCTGAGGAGCACACTTTTATAGTTAAGGCAATCAATTCTATGGTTCAGCCCTTCAGTAACACTTGCCTTCACATTCTCACACATCACTGGCCCTCATCTGTCCCTTATTTGGAAACTAAAACAGAGTTCTCTCTGTGCTTTTCTTCTGTCTACATGCCAATGGTCTTTGCCTGCCCACCGCTGGAGGTTGTGGGTTTGAATCCATCGTGGTGCATCCGGCTTTGTCAAGCATCTGCACAAATAAAATGGGTCCGTACGTGTTCCATTTGAAGACAGGTTTTTTTTACCCTTTTTTCTGAAAAGTAACAGTTTGGTTTCCACCCAACTGCAACGATACGCAGTATTTTGCTCCAACTCAAGGAAAATATATAAATCTGAGCACCAACCTAACTGAATCAAATCCAAACCATTTCACCCCCCTACTTAGTGGACTGCCATGATGTTCAACTGATTTTGTTACCTTTTGTCTTCTTGCTGCGTTTCATCGTCGTCTTTTCCTCGCTGGGCGTCTTGGTCTTCTTCTCCCTGGAGGACTCGGGTTTCTTGCATTTGTTCTTGACTAGGACCTTATCTAGCAGCTTGGAGAAGATCTCTATATCCAGCTTACGCCTCTCTTCTACAGGAAACGTTACAGACTAGAGTTACAGGGGGCAACGGACCATTCAGCCACTAGATAGATCAGCTCTGTTGTATAAGGCAGTGCTTCCCAAACTTTGCAGAATAAAGCTGAGACCTCCCACACATGCACACACACGCTATATGGTTCTCGTACAACGAATAGCAAAAACAGCCAATGTACAAGCTCAACGCATTGTGAGCTTGATGAAAGTGGATCCTAGGTTGGGAAACAGTGGCATAAGGTTCAATATTTGCCCATTTTATCTCTAAAGGAATACAAACAATACTTGTTTGAAGTTGCATACGCAGACATACAACAATCCCTGCCACAACAGAACATTACACGACAAAATGAGATAAGAGTTGCAAAATCAGATCCGACATTAAAATACTTACTGAAAGCCTTGTCAACCCTCCAGGAATTGTCTCGTTCCTCTCTCTTGAACTTGTGCTGAAAGGTTAAGAACTCAATGAATGCAATGTTACGTAAGAATGTGTGCTGATCTAGTGCAGTCGTCTTGTAGACACTTTACAATAGTGTTAAATAAGTCTATAGCATTTGTTAAATGACCACTGACCTTTATCTGTGATCGATCTCTGTGAGGAAACAACTGGCAAATCATGGGAAAGTCTGTCCCCACCATGCTGATAGCCAGGAAGAACATTTCTGTCTCTGATGGAAAGAAAATAACAATGTTAACAGTCAAAGACTGGTGTGGATTTATTTTCTTTCCAATAGGGCTGCAACACTATCCCTATTTTTGGCATTTTATAAAAAGACAAATGCTTTTAAAAATACCAGATCTACAAGCTCACAACTGGACCGATTGAAACACATTGTGAACTTGTAGATCAGCTATTCTTGCATGACAACCTGTTCTTCTGAAATATTTGAGAAAAACCCAAATAATAACTATCATTTGAATAATCATCAAGACAATAATCGACAGTTGCACCCCTAACAGCAGCAAACTGTGCGCCCATATAATAATATGTATTCTAGTCCGATCGGCGTAGCTGTATGAGACTGACCTTCAGTGGACCAGGGTTTACAGTAGCTCCATTTCCTGAAGCTGGAGGAAGTGGTGGTGGAGCCACGTTCGAAGATGGGGTCTTTGCCGTCCGCTGGGTTCGGTCCTTTCGCCCTCTTGACCGCCACTGTCAAGCTGAGAGAAGTTTGCCGAGGGCAATGTTAATTTTGTTGACTAAAACTAGGGCGAAAAATGTTCGTCGAATACCTTTTTTCACTGACGAAAACTAAACGAACTCTAAATGAAAACTAAGCTATGATGACCAAAACTATGTCTAAATATACTGATAATTTCGTCAACAAATAAGAACTAGACTAAAATGTTAGGGAGGGACTAGTGGAGAAGAGATCCAGTGTAACTAAGACAAGTCATTTTATGCTTGATTGCCAGCGGGTGCCATGCGCCGAAAATTACTGATCTACAAGCTCACAACATGTCGCAGTGCGGCGCGTTGTGAGCTTGTAGATCGGCTATTTTCGGCATTACATGCAGCAAAATTACGCCATCACCGCCCGCCAAAATACATTTTTGACGACCAACTCAAATGTAGATTTAGTCGACTAAAATCTTATGATATTTTGTCAACTAAAACTAGACTAAATCGAAAATATTTCAGATAACTAAAATATGACAAAAACGGAATGGAATTTTATTCAAAAGACTATGACTAAAACTACACCAAAATTTGCTGTTTTAATTAACACTGGCCGAGCATGACTAGACAAGCCTTTGTGTGTGACATCCGTTTCCCCTCATCCTCTCACAATATAGATACAAATACCTGCCATTGACCGTTTCAGACACCAGTCTGAAACAATTTGGTTGTACACTCTCATGGCTCTTTTCAACTTACAACTGTGTCATGCTGTGTAACATATGTCTGGATTTGTTTTGAATTCGGGGTTGTGGAACGGCTGGGTTTCAGATAAGGTTTTCATAACATCATGTGGGTCCTGCTCACTAACCCTGAACTTGTGCTTTAACCCATTAAGACCTGAGGCTGATTCTACAAATGTCTTCTAAATCCTATAACAGTTTTCAGAAAAACTTATGTTGCTGTATCATTGGTGCTCAAACTTTTTCATGTCAAGGACCCCCAAAATGATATGTATTTAGCCGCCGACCCCCATCTCCAAATATTTTGTTCCAGGGACCCCCGGAAGCAAAGATTTGATTTAAAACATGTTCGCTTTAAAAATATATTCAAAGATTTGCACACTTTTTCACGATTTTTGAATGGTCAAAGTATAAAATAATAGTTAAAGTGGTTAAAATCTAAAATTATGTTTTCCTGGTTTTAATGGGTTAAAAAAACATATGCAAGCTCTTACTTCAGCTATTTTACATTGACAATGTATATATGGGTTTAAAGTGGTTAAACGGATCATACTACATTAACTCATTTTGCTGGGGACCCACCCTGGACCAGTGTGAGAACCAGTGTTCTACTGTATAATCAATGATTCTAGGTCACTGACCTCTCCTCGTCGATAATCAGGGTGCCATCCTCGGCCACTTTCACCCTGGGGACCATCAGCTGCTCATCATCGGCTTCAACGTCCTCTTCCTGCTCGTCATCTCCGTCGTCGTCCACCTGGCGAGACGACAGCGCTGGGCTCGGGGCCCTCTCGGGTGACCTGCGGAATTCATGAGAATTTTGTTGATAAATTACCCAGATTCTGGGGGGGGGGGGGGGTCATTTGGTGGGGGGGTCATTCAGAGCCCTGGGGCACCCCGGCCAACTAAGTAGGGCTTAAGTGGTTACAATTTAAGATTACAATTTAGACGTTTAGCCAGAGCGACTTACACGTGTGCCAAATGGGAATACGTAGAGTAAGCATGAGCTCTAGTCAACAAACAACAAGGTAAATAGTCACATGACATAAGTAGAGTGCAGAGAGAGCAATGCAGTGCCTCAAAGGAACTAGGATAGCAGGCAAGCAATGAACGTGGCATCTGTTTTGATGACCTTGCAGGCTTATTCAAAGGTTAAAATGTACAGTCATTCAGATATAATGTTATTAGACATATTCCAGGTTCATGTTTTGAGCTGGCATCCTATAGTTTGTATAGTTTCAGATGTACAGAATATTTGTATTTATTTATATTATGCTGTTTAAACTGATGATAGCTTATGCTTACTGTAAATCGCTTTGGATTAAGAGTGCCTGCTAAATACCTAAACTGTAAATTGTAAATGATCAAATAACATTCTGTCCATTTGGGGTTAAGCAATGAAACTATGTAAACGTGAATCATCATCATCAGTCCACAGATCCATCACTCACTGTGCTACAATAAAATAAAATAAAATAAAATAAAGCATAGTGGCAAACAAGAATATGCTTACCAAAAAATAAGTACTTCATAAGTATGTTGCAATCATTGAGCTTCAACAGACAAATTACTTACTACTTATTATTACAACTTACTGTTGTCTCGCTGAAGAAGGTGGGACCACAATCTCATTCTTAGGCTGTGAATCTGCTAAATAAGAGCTGGAGATACAAATAAGAAAGCGCAAATGTTCACATGTCAGGAAGACAGTGATAATCAATGTTAAAGAAATACATTTTCCAGAAGCAAGCAGTGTAACATGGTAGAAATAATTCCATAGTGACACTTACCTCATTGGGTTAGAGACTGGTAAATAATAGATGAGGTCTCGCATGGTCATTTTGGCAGGATCCGGGGTATATTCCTTTACACAAGCTTTCGACGTCGTGTTTTTCATGCTTTTCTACAAAATCAAAGAATGAAACACAATTCAAGATGACATTTCATTTAGATGATACAGTGACAGTAAAATAATATAATAAAGAACAAAATGATTGTAAATGCAAGTCAGAGGTTTTCGGAACCCAACAGACACCTTGACATCACTTCATTTTATAGTTGTAAAATAACACATTTATTTAGATTTTTTTTACAGGATGCATCATTAAACCTATTATTGAATTAAATTCTTCTGGGGCGGCACTGGCTCAAGTGTCGAAGTGTCCTTGAGCAAGGCACCGAAACCCTCCTGGTGAGCAGGTAGGCACCGTTTCATGGATTAAAAGGAAGGTAAATAAAATCTCAAGATGTCCTAATCTGTGAAACAGCATGAAAAGAGTTTCCCAAAAATTATGACAATATGTAAAATGATGTCTTAATAATATTGTTCTATCTAAGCCCATGTTCTTGCTGTTCTACATGCAGCCAACCAGTTAAAGAAATTGCAGATGGAGGCTTTAACCTTTCTTTTTATGAATTATCTGAGATTTATGGAAGATGCTTCTGAACATGACATTGAATTATTCTATTGCTAGTTTGACCAATTGAAATACTTAAAATAATTAATAACCAAAAATTATTGACTTTTTTTGGGTGGGTGACATGCTTCCATAGAAGACATGTTGGCGTCTATGGAATCCAAATAACTGAAATCTGTCGTTTAATCTATGTGGTGTCCTGTGCCGTCGGTGCATGAATGTGTGTGAGAATGGGTGAATAAAATGCAAACTGTAAAGCACTTTGGATGAAGGCGCTATATAAACGCACCATTTACTATTATTAAATTAACCATTTCACCAACACAATGTTCAAAAAAATGATATATTACCGTACGCTTGTAGATCTCCTTTTTGGGCAGCTCTCTGAGTTTACGGGCCTTTGCCAACCTCTGCAGGTCAGACGAATCGTTCAGGAGTCTACTTAAAGTGAACTGTGCTCGCGGCGGAGGCAGTCCACCTTTAGCAGATCTTGACGCCCACTCTGACATCTCCATGGCCTCTTTGTCTGACGGACACGGTTTATCTGGTGGTTTGGGAGGAATATCTTTGGGCTGACTGTTTGGCGAAAGCTCCAGCGGTTGGCTTATTTCAAGGGGCACTTGGGCTTGTTCTGTTGAAACGTCGTCTTCTGCAGGAACTGCCACGGGTGTTGTGGGCCGTGTCTCCCCTCCAGATAGGCCTGTCACGATCAGGACATTTTAAATTGACGATTAATTGTCATACAAATAATTTAATTGTGATGAATGAATGTGGTATAAATATTTACATTTCTGTTTGCCTTTTAGCAGATATGGCAGATATAACAATTAACTTAAATATACAAATAAATAAATGACTGATAATGACCAGTTCCAATAATCAAATGGCCAAACAGGTCTTATACTTCATAATGTTATACTTCTGAATTAGCAAAAAGACTCCCGGAGAAGAATCCACCCGGAAATCACGTGATCTAAACAAATTCCAGCCCGTCCGATCTAATGTTATCAGATTTATAAAAATACATTTATCTCTGATTTATTTTCCCAGATTGCATTTTTGATGAAAACAAGCTATATTCAACTGCCGATAACTAAAGAATGGAAGATCGTGGTTACCATTTTTTTTTCAGGATTAAAGAACACACCCTCATCTTTACCCCCAGACATCAGATGTTTACATCTTCTTTGAAAAAAGAATTCTGTGGGTCTCAAAAGACTAGTAAAAACACTGGCGGTGGTGGATTAATGAATTCATTCCCGGCAGTGAATGTGTTAATTATATGTAATCATTTGCAACAGGCCAACCTCCAGAGAGTGTCTGCTGCTGCTGGCTTGGGGACGTGGTTCCCTGTGAGAGCGAAGCATCATTTTGTCTGGAGGCAGTCACATACTCGCTGTCTGCACCAGGTTCTTCTACTGCAGGAGATTCCAGGACGACCGTCCTGACCGGAGACTTTGGGGCTCGAGCACGGTTCAGGGCCGGAGCCACTTTGGGCTTGATGGCAAAACGCTTTGCAGCTGAGGAGGAGGTGCCTTCGCCACCTGCATCACTGGTATCCCTAAATGAGACAAGAAGACACAACAGGGATTAAAGCTAAACTCATGCCTGAAGATCCCAGGGATTAAAGCTAAACTCATGCCTGAAGATCCCAATGTGTGATTTGTGAAACTGCATGAAAGGAGGACATTTAAAGTAAAAAGTCAATTGGTATGAGAGGACACATTTATATTTAGCTTGCAAAGCCTGAGCAAAACTTATAAGCTACACTACAAGCTCACAGCGCATCGCAGCCTGACGCGTGAGCTTGTAGATCGGCTATTTTCGGTTGTGCGACACCTGCGTGCAACCAAGTATCATTCAGGCATAACTCACCTTGGGACAGTGCTTTTCCTTAAAGGAGACACAATCCATCTTTTTGTCACAACAGCCACAGAATGGTCCTCGTTTATTTCACACCGAGCCTCCTGGTTCGGCTGTGGCGTTTCCTGTGAAGTAGGCAGGGGTCCAGGTGCATTCTGGGAAGTAGGCAGGGATCCAGGTGCATCCCGGGAAGAAGGCTGGGGTCCAGGTGCATCTTGGGACACAGGCTGGGGTCCAGATCTTCCTGCTGGGTTGGGATTTGGCCGGACACTGATCCTAGATCTGCGAATCATTGTGACCTGAGAGGACAAGGCAATTTAATCCAATTATTACTTCTCCGGACCATAAGTTGTATAATGTATATTAGTGTTTTTCTTGTAATTAATCATATTCTGTTGCCTGTTAATATGTATTTTTGTGGGGACTATGGATGTAAATGTGCATGTGTTAGATCCGGTGTATTATATGTCCTACTATAAAATGCTACTCAAAAGGAAAGGGAACTGGTTGTCCAAGTCTAGGACCAGCCGCAGAGTTGTCCGATAAGAACTTAACCAAGATGTCAACCCTGGTGATTAGGAAGGAAGGAGTACAGATCTAAAGAGCCCAGTACAATGCAGAGGTATTTGGGTTGCCAAACACCCGAGTCGAGCTATATCCAAATATGGAGTTTCACATTCACATCATCATGATGTCAGCACCAGGATGTCTCCACTGGCTCCATATATGGAGCTCCAGATGCAACACGGCCAAGTATTGTCAAATTATATAAGAGGCAAACATTTTGAAAATAGCTGATCTACAAGCTCACAACGCCTTGCATTTTGCAAGGCGTTGTGAGCTTGTAGATCTGCTATTTTCACAATATTTATGTGGAAACAAAATGTTATGCTTGAGGCATAACATCACCCAACCCTGAGAACCACTGTGCTATAGGGCCTTGGTTCTCAAAGTGGGGTCCGGGGACCCCCAGGGGTACTTGAGGGGGTTCCAGGGGGTACCCAGCAAAATGTGTAAATATAGCATCAGAATAATTATGACCTTTTATACTTTGGCTATTCAAAAATAGCAGATATACAAGCTCATAGCGTGGCACCGAGTGCCGCGCTATGAGCTTGTAGATCTGCTATTTTTGAAAAATCTTGAAAATGTGTGCAAATCTTTGAATATATATATTTTTAAAGCGAACATTTGT
The DNA here is from genome assembly GCF_963454915.1 of Gymnoscopelus microlampas. Classification (NCBI taxonomy): domain Eukaryota; kingdom Metazoa; phylum Chordata; class Actinopteri; order Myctophiformes; family Myctophidae; genus Gymnoscopelus; species Gymnoscopelus microlampas. Next base: position 14,053,423 of record NC_139958.1, read on the forward strand.
AACTCTAATCTTTGCTTCGGGGGACCCTGGAACAAAATATTTTTAGATGGGGGTCCGCAGCCAAATACATATCATTTTGGGGGTCCTTGACATGAAAACGTTTGAGAACCACTGCTATAGGGGATGAGGTGGTGTCAGAACTCTGAAGAGGTGAGTCTTCACAACACGGCGGGACATTGGGACTGAGTCTGCAATTCTGACTGCAATGGGGGAGTTAGTTCCAGGAAGAAGGGTCAGGGACATGTGTACTGTTCATTAATATGCACTGTCCCATCTAAATAAACAAATAAAGTGAAGATACTACAAAATTCTTAATAGGAATAACTTCATGATCATTTAAACATGACTTATTATTATTAGTGCTGACATAATTAAGAGAAAGAAATATTTAATCTATGAACTGCTGTTTCTCAAATTGCAGTCAGACGCCTGAATTAAAAACACATGCCTACTGTATTTGGGTAGGCTAGTTGGTCCATCTGTCAAACTGCCTGCCTGGTGACGCCAGTCACACTCAAACTTAGTTCATTCTGACATCTTCATAACACGACCACTTTCCTTTAAAGAAACTCTCACAAGCACAGTGTAACAACTCAAAGTGGTGTCCAGAGACCCCCACCAGGGGTCAATGTCAATGAGGGGGTTCCAGGGGTTCCCTAACTAAATTATTGGTAGTTATAACGGGTCCATTTGGTTCAATGTTGTACTCTCTCAGATTTCCAGAGCCTGGAACTACATATGATACCAAACTGCTGGTTGGCCTTAAAATTAGAAAGTTTGAGACCAACTGGCTAAATGGGGAGGATCATTTATCTATGCAAATGACGGGGGACAGGGGTCAGGGTGGGGTCACCAACCATCTAACTGTTGTGGACCTGGAAAACCAGAATAGAAATAACTTATATCACCTTCTTAATACTATAAAATATATAATTTATTTTTGTACAATACACAAGATAAAAAAACTAGCCATGGATCCAAGACGGTCACCTGTCATCATGACCGTCATGGATGCACTTCAACCTGGTGTTTGCACATCCATTTTGGTCCGTACATATACGTTCAGATTTCAAATATAAAGTGCTTACCCCATGGCCACAGATGTTACAATTATGCTCGGGCCGTCAGAAGTACCTGTATATTGTTCGATAACAAGTATTTTAATCCAATTGGTGGTCATTGTCTCATAGTTATAATGTATTAGAGTGCATTACACCTCCCAGCCGATAGGGTCACGTCGTTGCAAGCAAATGGCGAAAATGCGGAGAAAATGGCCACCAATCGGATTAAAATGTTTTTATTGAACAATACGGAAGATAGGGGTACTTCTGAGGGCCCGTACATAATTATAACATCCATGGCCATGGGGAAAGCACTTTATATTTGAAATCTGATCGTTTAAGTAGATGTACGGGCCGTAAATGGAGAAGGTGCAAACACTATATTGAAGTCCTTGACTGTCATATAATATATGACAGTCATGTATCAGGGCTATAAACGTACGTGTGTGTAACTGACTTTGTATTTTATGTAAACCGTTCTTTTAATAACGTACCTGCAGAAGAACTGGCTCGTTTGGTGAAGCAGGGAATCTAAAAATACAATTTGTTCAAAGCCAAGCTATTGTAGGATTCATTCATAAAGTTATGATATACATCGGATCCATGCACACACTGATCCGCCATGTTTTAACACAACACTGACGCAAAGAGACTCACGTCACGTTGATCAAAATAAGGGATTGTGGGAGATGAAGTCTTTTAGGCGCGAGGAAGACTGCTTTTCGCATCCGCAGCACCTGTGGAACGTTCCGTTTGACGTTGAAGTGATATGACATTCCTATATATATTTAATCCAGTCATTTAAAAACAGTTTACCAAAGCGCTTTGCAGTGATAATTAAAAGACAATGAAATAACGCAAAAACATAATAAAACAGGATTAAAAACAGGAATGATAATTTAAAAAAAAAACATTAAACACAACTAAACCGATGAAAACAAAGCCAAACTCAAACTGGGTTAAAAGCTAAGGAATAAACATGGGCAGTTGGGCACAAAATATTCAGATGTATTCCTCATTTGACGCCCTACACCTATTTCACCAGCAGATGTCAATCACGTTGTGTTGAACTCTGTAGTGATCATTTCCATGATGAAAATAGGAAAGAAAAATCGATTACTAGCCTAAAAGGTAACAAAAGGCTATTTAAACTTTGTGTAGAGAACAACATACAGTAGAAGGAGTAGATGAATCATGTTGTATGTGCAAAACCAGTGTTCCCAGTATTTCTCGACCAATTGCAAACTCATGGCATGTTAATTATAAATATTGTAATTTCCAATCACATGTAAAAGATAATATTCCAGGGTTTTGGTGCAACAGGAATTAAAGTCAATATTATCCATAGGATAATGTACATCATACCATGCTTCATGTTAATGTCTGAGTAATTAAACAATTAGCACTCATCCAATTCACTTAGTATCAGCTTCTCAAAAAGAGCAATTATTAATCTATATTTTCACAACGTAAAGTCCCAGTAAGATGTTTTAAAATGTGTTCAAACTAACATTTACAATGGACAACTCTTTCTTAAAAATATGGGTGGCCCTTAAAAGGACCTTTGTGTTCATAGCAAACTAAGCAGTTTACTTGGAGCTGGTGTACTTGGTGACAGCCTTGGTGCCCTCAGACACGGCGTGCTTGGCCAGCTCACCGGGGAGCAGCAGGCGGACGGCGGTCTGAATCTCCCTGGACGAGATGGTGCGTTTCTTGTTGTAATGACCCAGGCGAGAGGCTTCACCGGCGATGCGCTCAAAGATGTCGTTGACGAAGGAGTTCATGATGCCCATGGCCTTGGAAGAGATACCGGTGTCAGGGTGGACCTGCTTCATGACCTTGTAAATGTAGATGGCATAGCTCTCCTTCCTGGACTTTCTGCGCTTCTTGCCGCCCTTAGCGGCGCTCTTTGTGACGGCTTTTTTAGAGCCCTTTTTGGGCGCTGGCTTTGCTACTACTTCAGGCATTGTAGTGCTATTGTAGACGATGACGGCGAAATGTGTTAAATCAGAGGCGTCGCCCCATTATTTATGTAGAGCTAATGCAAATACAGTGTGCGACTCCCAGCATATGATTGGCTGATCTTGCCACACAAAGAGGGTGGTGTCTTTGTTCATGCATAGTGTTTTCCCGCTTGTATGTTTCTTTGTTCACGCATAGTGTTTTCCCGCTTGTACGTTCTATTGTCTCTGAACATGTTTGAGGGGCTAAATAGACGTTTAAGGTACATTTGAATGCGAGGCACAGGTTTTCACCAATTCAAGTTGTAACACACGTGGTACCAATGCATAACTTATCATCTATAATCAATCAATGCTATGTTCAACATATTATCAATATATTACCAGTGTTGACAACATGAAGTGTCTCTGTGGTTTCTCTGTTACTGTCCCGTACGGTCTATTGTAGGATTCGTGGCCAGGCTGACAGGGTTAAACTCCCAGTATGGGAAGATAATGTATTCAAAACTGAGTCAGGGTCGGGGAGTATGATTTGGCAGAGATAATGTAGACGTTGCATTATAGTCTGCAACACACGCACGCGCGCGCACACACACACACAACATGATTTGTGTGCATGGGGATCTCATCTTAAACAAGCTACGTGCTTAACTGAGCTATCCAGTTTAGTAGACCTTGTATTGCGAATTTGTACTTCCATGTACTGTTATGTACTGTCATGTACTGTTCTCATGTCTTACTAAATAAAGTACATCAATCAATCAATCAAACACACACACACACACACACACACACACACACAGTCCTAAACTAGACACATACACAACATATTTTCACATATTTCACTGATATCACAGCAGATGCCTTAAATAGGAAAAGGCCATATACATAGTATAGTAGTAGGTGAATCATGTTATCTATGCAAACCTTTTCTCAGGATTTGACCAATTGCAAACTTATGGTATAATGCAAATATTGTAATTTGGTGCAGAAATATTCAGTTCTTTGTTTAGGCAAACATACTGTGTGTTGGTGCATTTGTGTGTGGGTTTCATACAAATGATTAATCTAGATATATGTGGCCATAGATTTCTATATATCATTTTCCCCGATGTTGCAGCCCTTGAATACAAACCATATTTACATTACACATTGTGGGAAATCTCTTTAAAAAATGTAGATAGTTGGCTCTTAAAAGAGCCGTTTTGGGGGTCAGATAGTCAGTATAGTTTAAGCACGCTCTCCACGGATACGACGGGCCAGCTGGATGTCTTTGGGCATGATGGTCACCCTCTTGGCGTGGATGGCGCACAGGTTGGTGTCTTCAAACAGACCGACCAGATAAGCCTCGGCTGACTCCTGCAGAGCCATGACAGCGGAGCTCTGAAAGCGCAGGTCGGTCTTGAAGTCCTGGGCGATCTCCCTCACCAGGCGCTGGAAGGGCAGTTTACGGATTAGCAGCTCGGTAGATTTCTGGTAACGACGGATCTCCCTCAGAGCCACTGTACCGGGACGGTAACGGTGAGGCTTCTTCACTCCTCCGGTTGCCGGCGCGCTCTTACGAGCTGCCTTGGTGGCGAGCTGCTTCCTGGGGGCTTTGCCACCGGTGGACTTACGTGCGGTCTGCTTAGTTCTTGCCATTTTTGTCTCTCAACAAAGTGTAGAAGAGTTGTGCTGACATGAACGCCAAATGCTGCTTTTTATTACAGCGGCGCTGAGACGCCGTCTTTCTCTGATTGGTCTCTGGTCAGGACCTCCTTCTTTGGGAGGAGCCGCTCGCGCCACTAGCACTGGTTGGAGGGGAGCGCATACATACGAAACGCGCGCTTTCATTCGTTAATGTGATTGGTGGGGCGCGCACACACAGTTCTAAGTTGAACATATAAAATGTCTTGTGTTCATTTCTCTAGCATACATTTCTTCACAGTAAATCTTTTGAAATAACGTACATCATGAGTGGACGAGGCAAAACCGGCGGAAAGTCCAGGGCTAAGGCCAAGACTCGTTCATCTCGTGCCGGCCTCCAGTTCCCTGTGGGTCGTGTTCACAGGCTGCTGCGTAAAGGCAACTATGCTCAGAGAGTCGGTGCCGGCGCCCCGGTCTATCTGGCGGCTGTTCTCGAGTACCTGACCGCTGAGATCCTGGAGCTGGCTGGAAACGCTGCTCGCGACAACAAGAAGAGTCGCATCATCCCCCGCCATCTCCAGCTGGCCGTCCGCAACGACGAGGAGCTCAACAGACTGCTGGGTGGAGTGACCATCGCTCAGGGCGGTGTGCTGCCCAACATCCAGGCTGTTCTGCTGCCCAAGAAGACCGAGAAAGCCGCCAAGAAATAAATCTACTTCATTCCACCGAACGAACCCCGCAAAGGCTCTTTTAAGAGCCACCCACTATTTCATTGCAAAGAGTCACTTCTTAAATAAGCTAGACTTCACTAACATTTTGGCGCTCATATGAACAATAAAACTATTATTGATGGCATTCAATATAGGATTGCCGCCACACCATCACTCAGTGCGTCAACATCCAGGCTCAACTGCTCCCCGATAAAGCCGCTAAAGCACAATCAATAGAGCGTCGTTAGGTCTTATTGTAGCATGATTTCAACTTACTATCTAACAAGAAATGCAACCGACGAGCTTTATTGTTTTTGTTTTAATGTATTCCAGACTGGAATACATTAAACAGTATGGTTGAATTATGTCCAGTCAATCTTTTACCTGAATGAATACCCTCTCTTGCCTGGGAGAGCCTATGCTTGTAAATTAATGTCACATACCACTTTAATAAACGATATTAAAACGTTATTTCATTATCATTGGCATAGAAAGTCGTCTCTCTCTGTGTCTGTGAAAACACATGTCAAATCTGACCAATTTACAACTTTCCTGAATCACAAATTGTGTTTGTCATCTAATTGCTTCTTCACTGAATGTTCAGTTGTTTAATAAAAAATGACCAACCTAAGAAAGGAATTATGTTCATCAAGGAGATAGAAAAAACACACGCACACACACACGCACACACACACACACACACACACACACACACACACACACACACACACACACACACACGCACACGCACACGCACGCGCGTGCGCGCATACACACACACACACACACACACACACACACACACACACACACACACTATGACCACTGATATAATATCGACCATGATACTATCACGATAGTGATCATGATACTGACCATGATACTTATTGTGATACTACTGACCATAAAACTGACATGTGCACTGTCATGATGATACTGATCATGTTATTAACGGTTAGTAACATGATACTGACCATGACACATTACTGACATACTGACATAGGCTACTGACCATGATGACACTGACATACTGACCCCCAGGGGAACATTTTTTTTCACAGAAAATGCAAGCAACTTTTCCAGTGACAGTTCACTTGTGATATTTAAACCAGTTCTGTCACCTGCTGCTATAAGCATAAGGGGGTGGAAATAATATAGTCTATTTTTGGTAATATGGCAGTGCCACTTTTTTCCCATACAGAAAGAAATGAAGAATCAATCTGAAAATGGCGATGCAGCATGACACTTTGCATATCTGTGAAGCGTGCTGGGTACAGCAGCATGTACATGATCTGCATGCAGCATGACACATTTCATATCTGTGAAGCATGCTGGGTAAAGAATGTACATGATCTGCATGCATCTCCATGATCAAATACAGATACTTTGAAGATATGGGCTAAAAAATGTTTTGTTTTATATATGTTAATCAAATGTTTTTAAAGTAACTTCATCATTCAATAGCTGTCACCTTACGGTCTGTCATGGAATTCAGGATCAACTCCACCACGCTGTAGTTAACTGGAGTGTGTTTACTGAGGTCAGAAAACTTTGTATTTGTAGCACAACGGATGGCAAAACACGAGTAAAGTTTATCGTATTGCGTCGCCAGATATGTCTTCTAATCGGATTCCAAGTGTTTTTGTTAATGCAACTTAGTTTAAAATGTTTTTGAAGAAAATAACATGGGAAACACTGTGCTTAGACTGTGGATGAATGATGTTTTGAGCGTATCAATGAAAAACGAGAGCGCTGTTTTAATCTCAGATATATCAGTGACAAAAAGGCACATGTGTGCTAACAGGTCAGCTCTTTGTTGCGTTTCAAAATACACACGGTCGTCTGTTATATCTTGTTTTTGTCGAAGAGAAAACACAAGTTGGCACATTAAGCCACCTAGACAAGAGAGGGGGTGTGTGTCTTGACTCTACATGGTCCTCATGTTGGATTTAAGTCCAGCCCCTTCTCTACATTCAGCACCAGTCTTTCAGACTTTACTTTGGAAAAGGAACAACTGAACTACTATCTGATAAAATAATGGCAGAAGTTGCACCAGCTCCAGCTCCGGCTCCGGCCAAGGCTGCCAAGAAGAAGGCAGCTCCCCGACCCAAGAAGACTGGCCCCAGCGTCGCTGAGCTTGTCGTTAAAGCTGTGTCCGCCTCCAAGGAGCGTAGTGGTGTGTCCTTGGCTGCGGTCAAGAAAGCTCTCGCTGCCGGCGGCTACGATGTGGACAAGAACAAGGCTCGCGTCAAGATTGCCGTCAAGAGCCTGGTCGCAAAGGGCACCCTGGTTCAGACCAAAGGTACCGGTGCATCTGGCTCCTTCAAGATGAACAAGAAGGTCGAAGCGGTCAAAGCTAAAAAACCTGCCGTTAAGAAAGCAGTTAAAGCTAAGAAGCCCGCTGTCGCCGCCAAGAAACCCGCAGCCGCTAAGAAGCCCAAGAAGGCAGCCGCAAAGAAGCCCGCAGCCGCCAAGAAATCCCCGAAGAAAGCCAAGAAACCTGCCGCCAAGAAAGTAGTGGCTAAAAGTCCGAAGAAGGCCACCAAGAGCCCCAAGAAAGTAGCTATGAAGCCCGCAGCAGCCAAGAAATCTCCAGCCAAGAAGGTTGCCAAACCTAAGGCAGCGAAGAAGGCGGCTCCCAAAAAGAAGTAAACTGTATGTTCCATGTTTATACCCAAAAAAAGGCTCTTTTAAGAGCCAACCACTTCATTGTACAAGAGTATCCTCATTTTTACACAACAGACATGGGAGCACTGGCATTGTAGATGAGCCGAACCGTCATAATAGCCATATTAGCTACCGCACAATGATTATTAACAATTTGGCAATATATAATTCATTAAAATTCCCCGGAAAGTACAAATGTGATGAACAAATATTAACCCTTTGATCCACCTACATCATCGAAATTATCCCGTGTAGCAGCTAAATGGGAAATGTCAATTTCCTCATAAGCTAGACATGAAGTCGTGTTCGTATGCTTCATTGATTAAAAACTAAGTTATGTATGTGTCAAACTTTCCATAGAAACGTTGAACCTTGACAGTCCTCTGTTTGACCATCATGTTACTTACATATTTATGAGAATAATACATTATTGCATCAGTGTCTTGGATTGACAAGACACTGATGCAATAATGTATTTAATTTAATTTTAGAGGTAAAAATGAACAGAAGAAGAGAAGTTGATTAGCATTACTTTAAATTTAGGGGTGATGTGAAGTAAGAGAGGGGGGTAACTATGTCAAATGGCATTAGGAATAATAGAGTGTGTGGGGGGGGGGGGTCATTTCTGTGTATATCTCTGACCAAAATGTCTTTTAAACAATTAAAAATAGGAAAATAAAAAATAGGACCCATGAGCACATATTAATATATGAGCAATAACTTCCTCTTAAGTGTTTATGCAGAGAAACGACAGACACACACGCGCACACGCACACACGCACACAGAATAACTTTTCTGTGTGTGCGCTCGTGGCACCGCCCACGCAGCGAGGTCTGCCTGTCTTCCCTTACGTCCTCAGAACACACATAAATAAACACGGCTTTCTGCATTGAAATCACTCTTCTTAAAATCTACAACTTATTCAAACATGTCTGGACGAGGCAAAAATAAATAAAACAATTGTTAATTTCATATGGGGAACCACTAGAGAAGTTACAAAAAGAAACCTAATATATAAGAGTAAAACATATGGAGGCCTTGGGGCTGTGGACTTGGGACTTAAACTAAAAATTTCATTTTGTAAACATATAGCATCTGGTTTTAAACGAAGGGCCATATGGATAGGGGAGGCACTGAGCTGGACCAAAAAGAAAGGCCGGGCAAGGAGCTCAGGGCCTTATTTTAAAGTGATGTATGGTGACCTGTTGTCAAACTCTGCACATCTTAAATATTAACTGGGATGAAATGACAAGTAAATGTATATATGGTAAGATATCTAATGATTTATATGGTGGCATTTTTCCCTACAAGTACCTTGATGAAAATCAAAAGCGGGTTTGTATTAAAAATATTAGTAGTAAAAATATCTCCGAGAAAAAGAGAGACGTCATGTGGCTGGTCTCTGTGAGGAGACTAGCAGTACGAGCAGTGGTCAAATGGAGCTGCTTCGTTAAAACCGTTAAATGCCCAATACTAAATTGTGGCGCAGATGAGACTATAGAGCACCTGCTTGTAGACTGTCCGAGATCTAGGGTTGTGTGGGGGAAGATGCCACAAATTGGTTTTAAAATTAAGATTGGTTATATGTCTGCCATGTATGGGGTCTTTGAGGAAAGGATGTCTGCAGTAGAACAGGATTTTTATTGGAATATTATATGCACTGTTGTAGATAAGTTGTGGAAAACCAGGTGTGCCATGGTAATTCACCAGGAGGCCATCTCGGGAGAGGTGGTCTTCAAACAAGTCCAAACTGAACTCAAAAGACAAAGAACCCTGGACGCACGAAAAAAGAAACTGACACCATGGCACCTATTAACACTGTAAAAAAAAAAAAAAAAAAACACACTATATTTTTGTAAAGACGTATTGATGTATATTGCAAATATGTATTGATGTATATTGCCATTTATTGCCATGTTGTGTGGCCATGCATACATTGTAAACTTGTGAAAATACAATAAAGTATATTTAAAAAGCAAAGGCGGCAAAGGCTTGGGAAAAGGAGGCGCTAAGCGCCATCGCAAAGTGCTTCGTGATAACATCCAGGGCATCACCAAGCCCGCAATCCGCCGTCTGGCTCGCCGTGGCGGCGTGAAGCGTATCTCCGGTCTGATCTACGAGGAGACCCGCGGTGTCCTCAAGGTATTCCTGGAGAACGTGATCCGTGACGCTGTCACCTACACCGAACACGCCAAGAGAAAGACCGTGACCGCCATGGATGTTGTCTATGCTCTGAAGAGACAGGGACGCACTCTGTACGGCTTCGGAGGTTAATCATGCGATTAAGAGCCACCCACTCTTTTTCTACAGAGTCTATTCCATATTAATAGATGTGTCGTAAGCAACTTGTCGATGCTTATTAATGCTTAAATGTAGCTGTTTACCTTCCAATCATATTTAGAGAACAATGATCAATTCACTGACTAGGTAGTCTATAACTCATCGAGGCCAACAACCTTTTACTTAAGTACACTTAATGGGAACAACCACTCAATGTATCCTAGCCAACTTTCATTGTCATGGCGTAACTTGTTCCTGGTTTTAGAATTGTTCTATTTACAAAAAAAAAAAAAATCTCTAAGATACGGCGGGTACTTAGACCCGGGCGTTTTAACTTGTTACATCCGTGGCCATGGGGTAAGCACTTTATATTTGACATCTGATCGTTTATGTAGATGTAAGGGTTGTGCAATGGAGACTATTCAAAAAGACAGAAACGAGTTGCGCCATGACGCTTGCGACAGACGAGCGTCATGTGAACCATGGCTGTGTTATGCAGTCTCCTCTCCACTCCAGTAAGGGAGGGGAAGTCCATGATACCATCATCATGCTTCATGTTTATCTTATCATGAGAGGGTTTACAACTCGTTTTGCACATTGATCTTGACTATCTTTTCGAGCTAGCTTCAAAATACATTTCAGGCTAATAACACATGTCACTATGTATGTACTAGGATAAACCCCACTTAATTTAATCTCAGAAAAGTATACACAGCCTTAAAGGACGACTTCACCACTTTTCAACATATCTTCATATAATAGGTCCTCACTAATGCTCATGATAAAATGATTTTTAAAAAATCTACTTGGTCTGTGTCTCAGGATTATAAGATTACAATTTTTTTTATTAAGGCGATGGGATATATTATTGCATTGCAACTTTCCAGGAATACAAAGCCTGCAGTTTCTATTAGCTTGGATTCCCCATTGGCTTGGATTCCCCATCGATGATGTCACTGGTAGACGGGTGTCTGAACTGTCTACAGCCCTCCTCTGAGACACAGACTGATTAGGAAAAAATTGTACCATTTTATCATGAGCATTAGTGAGGACCTATTATATGAAGATATGTTGAAAAGTGGTGAAGTCGTCCTTTAAGTTGGTGTTTGAAGTCAAGAGTCCCAGCTATAATAAACATGATTTAATTATGTGGTACAAAAGAACTGGGTCATAGAAGCATCATGTGAGGTTAGTAGCAATAGTCTGCTTTGCAGTCATAATGTAATGTAGATGTATATTCATGTTCAAGATAAACAGACTGGCTTAAAACTCTAAACTGGCTAACTACAACAAGCGCCGCACCATCTCATCCAGGGAGATTCAGACCGATGTCCGCCTGCTGCTCCCTGGTGAGCTGGCCAAGCACGCAGTGTCTGAGGGCACCAAGGCTGTTGCCAAGTACACCAGCTCCAAGTAAACTGCTTAGTTTGCTATAAACACAGGTCCTTTTAAGGGCCACCCATATTTTCAAGAAAGAGTTTATCCACGAAAATATCTGCCATTTAATTTCCTTTGGTAAAGAGCACTTTAATATAAATGTGCTATAATCCAAAGTAGCCATACACTTTCTAATATATTAAAATGAGTAAACCATGTCTATTGGTGTTTGACAGAAATTGGCTGTGTATGGCTCTCTACTGTCTGCTACGATTACTTGTTGCAAGTGTTACATTATGTTACTTATAGGCCTCAGCAAGTGCTACATTATGTTACTTCGTATAGGCCTCACTAGCTATTTTGATGCTGCATACAAATCTGGCTCAATGTCAATTAACTCTGCAATATATTGGATAGGCATACAGACCAAAACAGTGAAAAGGCTATAGCATTTTTTTGTTAAAGGCGTCTTTCGTTCAAAGCTGTCAATCTTTTAGTATTTATTATAGAGCTACTAGGGGGCCTAGTAATAGGCCTACTGGCTACTAGCAGACAGACCCCTTTCACAGCAGTCATTTTGACAGGTAATGGCAGTAATTGCCATTTTCCCCCCAATTAGGTGTCAGTGTGGCCAGCTAATGTACATTAACACATTTAACTTAATGCTGACAATTGTATTTATTATGTAGTATTTATTTTCCTCTGCTGTGCTCCTTCATATGTTTTGTAAATGGCACCATTGGAAAAGTGGGCTTGCTTTCAACTGGCCATCCTTGAAGAAATATAAATCATAAATATAAGTGAAAAGAACTGAAACATGTCAGGTTTCTTATAACTATTCACAAAACAAGAGTTTAGCAGAGCCATGTAAATGGCCAGTGTCCTTTCATAAGTGTCCATGCCACTGGGCAGGACAACAGCTTCACTGTGTTTGCAGACACTGGAAGGTTTTACATTTAAAACAAAACTACTTGCCACAGACAACCTGTTTTACTTTTATATCAAAACCAGACATCCCAGCTTGCTCTGCAGCAAATAGGGAACTGGGTATTCTATGTAAAAACTAATCTAAAGGACACATTACAGAGGAAAGCTGACAAACTACTCTCCTTGTAATGGTGTAGGTGAGTTTTTTTAACATCTCCAAATAAAACGCAGGGGTCCTCAGCGCTCCACATGATTTAATTATGAAGTGAAACTTGTCTGATATCTGCTCCATTTGTTATTTGTCTTGAATCCATTTCTCTGTCTGTGTTTTATTTGGTTTTAGTTGTGGAGAAAACACAAGTGTCCCAGTATTCTGCAGCACACTAGCCTGGGCAGCATTCCTTTTCGGGTATATGATCCGGTCGGAAAAAAAAAGAAAAGCGACCGGATCGCGACAAACCGGAAAGACGTCTCACCCCAAAATAGGTCCGTCCCCAAAATCCTTGATACGGCGTAGTTTAGCTTATTTTTTAAATATAAATGTGAGTGTACTTTCCAGAGACTATTTAGCGTCTGTATTATCCATATTATCCCACGGGGAAATTCTATTCCATTTAAATAGGGATTGGGGAACCAAAACAAAGCGGCACTGCAAAACCGGATCGCGACAAAACCGGAAAGAGGATGCTTTTTTTTTTTTTTTTTCAGTAGGCGTGGTCTAGACCGGATCATATGGGCCTTCAGTAACGAATACCAGGCTTTCCTCCGAGGTGGAAAGACTGGTGATGCGAGGTTAGCAGCACACAGAGCACTGGCCTAGTGGGTTGAGTCTACATGGTTCTCACACATCCTTTAAATTCCACCCCTCCTCCTCCACACCATCAGTCTCTCTCTACTCTGACTTTAGTTCAGTGCATCTGAAAATACTAACCAGAAGACAATGGCAGAAGTCGCCCCAGCTCCAGCCCCAGCTAAAGCAGCCAAAAAGAAGGCCGCCGCCAAACCCCAAAAGGTCGGACCCAGCGTCCAGGAGCTCATCTTCAAAGCTGTGAGCGCCTCCAAGGAGAGGAGTGGTGTGTCTCTGGCCGCCCTCAAGAAGGCTCTGGCCGCCGGTGGCTACGACGTGGAGAAGAAGAACAGCCGCGTCAAGATCGCTGTGAAGAGTCTGGTGGTAAAGGGCACCCTGCTTCAGACCAAGGGCACCGGTGCTTCTGGATCCTTCAAGCTCAACAAGAAGGCTGAAGAGAAGGCAAAGAAACCCGCTAAGAAGGCAGTCAAACCCAAGAAGCCTGCAGCCAAGAAACCCGCCGCGGCTAAGAAATCCCCCAAGAAGGCAGCAGCCAAGACGCCTGCAGCTGCAAAGAAATCGCCCAAGAAGGCAAAGAAGCCAGCAGCCAAGAAAGTAGCTGCCAAGAGCCCCAAGAAGGCGACCAAGAGTCCCAAGAAGGTGAAGAAACCCGTTGCCGCTAAGAAAGCACCAGCAAAGAAGGCAGCAAAGCCCAAGACTGCCAAACCCAAGAAGGCAGCTGCTAAGAAGAGCCCGTTTACCCACAAAGGCTCTTTTAAGATCCACCCACAACTTTAATGAAAGAGTTCCAAGTACAACTATAATATCATTGTAAAAACACACGCACTTCTGCCATGCTGCATGTAATCATGTGCAGTATTGCATAAACTCCACAGGTGGAACTCTCGCATGCACACACACACACACACACACACACACACACAGATGACTGACCACTATTAGATTACTTGTTACACTTTAAATAACGTATCCCAATTCCAGATTCTGTCGATGGTCTGGTTATAGGCTTGTATATTAGTTCACATGAGACTGTCATTCATTGTCAAGACATGCATCTATCATTTATAATGATCAGTCATTAAGATATTTTGTAGATATCTTGAGGGCCAGCATCTAAACAAATGTATCTTTATGAAATTAAATAATTGATCTTCTATTATCCATCTTGGGTTGGTTCAGGACTCACTAACACTTTAGTAATACCACAGTTTGGTAATTACACTAGTACACAGGTTCACAAGTTAACTATACATTCATCGTTGATTATAAGTTATTTCCAAATGGCTGATTAGTGTTTCAACTGATATTAACTCATTTTGCTGTGCCCGTGAGATCATATGACCTAGCAGCTTCTTTTCGTGCTCATTTCTCTAACAATATCTGACAACACTGATCCAGATACTCAGTGTAGATATCTAGTGCAAGCATAATTTATTTATGGGGCTTCAGGGGTAGACTGAACTGGAAACCTCTGGACTCACTGTAACACTTTAGTAGTTACAGTGCAAGGGTTCACATTCACAAGTTACCCAACTAATACTCATTCATCATGATAAATTGTTGATCATATACATTTTTTTTTCAAATAGCTGATTAATGTCTCAACTGATATTGATGCGATGTCAACTCATTTTTCTGTGATCATATGACCTAGCAGCTGCTGCTTGTTTCTCTCACAATACCTGGCAACACTGATCCAGATACTCAGTGTAGATATCTAAGGCCAGTATCTATTAAAGCCTATTTATCTTCTCTGATAGAGATATATAAAAAAAATAAAGGGTTTCAGAAGTGACTCTTGCAATGAAATAGTAGGACATGATTCAACCATACTGTTTAATGTATGCCAGTCTGGAATACATTAAAATAAAAACAATATAGCTCGTCGGTTGCATTTCTTGTTAGATAGGAAGTTGAAATCATGCTACAATATGACCTAACGCTCTATTGATTGTGCTTTAGCGGCTTTATCGGGGAGCAGATGAGCCTGGATGTTGCCGCACTGAGCGATGGTGTGGAGGCAATCCTATATTGAATGCCATCAATAATAGTTTGTTTGATTGTTCATTTGAGCACCAAAATGTTAGTGAATTATAGCTTATTTAAGGAGTGACTCTTTGCAATGAAATAGTGGGTGGCTCTTAAAAGAGCCTTTGTGGGGTTCGTTCGGTGGAATGAAGGAGATTTATTTCTTGGCGGCTTTCTCGGTCTTCTTGGGCAGCAGAACAGCCTGGATGTTGGGCAGCACACCGCCCTGAGCGATAGTCACTCCTCCCAGCAGCCTGTTGAGCTCCTCGTCGTTGCGGACGGCCAGCTGGAGATGACGGGGGATGATTCGACTCTTCTTGTTGTCGCGGGCAGCGTTTCCAGCAAGCTCCAGGATCTCAGCGGTCAGGTACTCGAGAACAGCCGCCAGATAGACCGGGGCGCCGGCACCAACTCTCTGGGCATAGTTGCCTTTACGCAGCAGCCTATGGACACGACCCACAGGGAACTGGAGCCCGGCACGAGATGAACGGGTCTTAGCCTTAGCTCTGGACTTTCCACCGGTTTTGCCTCGTCCACTCATGATGTACGTTATTATTTCTAAAGATGTACTATGAAGAAGAAATGTACACTAGAGCGATGAACACAAGACCTTTTATATGTTCAACTTAGTACTGTGTGTGTGTGCGCGCCCCACCAATCACATTAACGAATGAAAGCGCGCGTTCCGTATGTATGCGCTCCCCTCCAACCAGTGCTAGTGGCGCGAGCGGCTCCTCCCAAAGAAGGAGGTCCTGACCAGAGACCAATCAGAGAAAGACGGCGTCTCAGCGCCGCTGTAATAAAAAGCAGCATTTTGCGTTCATTTCAGCACAACTCTTCTACACTTTGTTGAGAGACAAAAATGGCAAGAACTAAGCAGACAGCACGTAAGTCCACCGGTGGTAAAGCCCCCAGGAAGCAGCTCGCCACCAAGGCAGCTCGTAAGAGCGCGCCGGCAACCGGAGGAGTGAAGAAGCCTCACCGTTACCGTCCCGGTACTGTGGCTCTGAGGGAGATCCGTCGTTACCAGAAATCTACCGAACTGCTGATCCGTAAGTTGCCCTTCCAGCGCCTGGTGAGGGAGATCGCCCAGGACTTCAAGACCGACCTGCGCTTCCAGAGCTCCGCCGTCATGGCTCTCCAGGAGTCAGCAGAGGCTTATCTGGTCGGTCTGTTTGAAGACACCAACCTGTGCGCCATCCACGCCAAGAGGGTGACCATCATGCCCAAAGACATCCAGCTGGCCCGTCGTATCCGTGGAGAACGTGCTTAAACTCAACTATCTGTCCCCCAAAACGGCTCTTTTAAGAGCCAACCATATAAGTTTTTTAAAGAGATTTCCCACGGCTCTTTTAAGAGCCAACCATCTACGTTTTTTAAAGAGATTTCCCATAATGTGTAATGTAAATATGATTTGTATACAAGGGCTGCAACATCGGGGGAAATGATATATATTGAAATCTATGGTCACATATATCTAGATTAATCGTTTGTATGAAACCCACACACAAATGCACCAACACACAGTATGTTTGCATAAACAAAGAACTGAATATTTCTCCACCAAATTACAATAGGTCAAATCCTGAGAACAGGTTTTGCATAGATGATTCACCTACTACTATGTCATTCTCTCCTTAAGTTGTATATGGCCTTTTCCTACTTAAGGCATCTGCTGTTGATATGTGAAAATATGTTGTGCATGTGTCTAGTCTAGGACTGTGTGTGTGTGTGTGTGTGTGTGTGTGTGTGTGTGTGTGTGTGTGTGTGTGTGTGTGTGTGTGTGTGTGTGTGTGTGTGTTGCAGACTATAATGCACACGTCTACATCATCTCTGCCAAATCATACTCCCCGACCCTGACTCAGTTTTGAATACATTATCTTCCCATACTGGGAGTTGAACCCTGTCAGCCTGGCCACGAATCCTACAATAGACCGTATGGGACAGTAACAGAGAAACCACAGAGACACTTCATGTTGTCAACACTGATAATATGTTGAACATAGCATTGATTGAAATCTAGATGATAAGTTATGCATTTGGTACCACGTGTGTTACAACTTGAATTAGTGGAAACCTGTGCCTCGCATTCAAATGTCTATTTAGCCCCTCAAAAATGTTCAGGGACAACAGAACGTACAAGCGGGAAAACACTATGCGTGAACAAAGAAACATACAAGCGCGAAAACACTATGCATGAACAAAGACACCACCCTCTTTGTGTGGCAAGATCAGCCAATCATATGCTGGGAGTCGCACACCGTATTTGCATTCGCTGTACACATATAATGGGGCGACGCCTCTCTCTTCACACACGCAGTCATCGTCTACGAATAGCACACTAAGATGCCTGAAGTAGTAGCAAAGCCAGCGCCCAAAAAGGGCTCTAAGAAAGCCGTCACAAAGAGTGCCTCAAAGGGTGGCAAGAAGCGCAGAAAGTCCAGGAAGGAGAGCTATGCCATCTACATTTACAAGGTCATGAAGCAGGTCCACCCTGACACCGGTATCTCTTCCAAGGCCATGGGCATCATGAACTCCTTCGTCAACGACATCTTTGAGCGCATCGCCGGTGAAGCCTCTCGCCTGGGTCACTACAACAAGAAACGCACCATCTCGTCCAGGGAGATTCAGACCGCCGTCCGCCTGCTGCTCCCCGGTGAGCTGGCCAAGCACGCCGTGTCTGAGGGCACCAAGGCTGTCACCAAGTACACCAGCTCCAAGTAAACTGCTTAGTTTGCTATGAACACAAAGGTCCTTTTAAGGGCCACCCATATTTTCAAGACAGAGTTGATTCACTTACAAATTAATATGAAATACTCTTGTATCCATTACAATAACGTATCAATGTAAATGCCCCTCGGCTTGGTAAGTATGATGAGACAACGTTTGAAACTGATGCATCATGAAGACTAGAAACATGACTCAAAATATGCATTGTCAAGTCCATAGATAACAAAAATGCATTAAAGTCCTTAAACAGCTCACCAAAAGTAAGCTTGAACTTGCGACAGACACATAATACACTTCTTAAATGGTGCAAATAAGCCATCATGGGACAATAAAGCAGACATGAAAACAACCTATGCCTTAGGAAGGCATAATACATCTGTTGCAATCATCCTGGCAACTGGCAAGGCATTACAATGGTTACATTAGAGCAATAAAAACGAAATGTTTTACTTAAAGTAAACACTCTTTTGGGAATCTGTGAAATGTTCAGCTTACACAAACCTCATTCCGCCTTCAATGGGTGTTAAAACACGTACTAGAACGTAGTTATCTCTATTAACAAAAGTTATTTTTGGACCGGCTATTCGCCATCTTGGTTTTATAGAAACTCGCGTGATTCCCACAATGTGACTATGTATTCCATGTCTTGACCGAAAGCACAGAAAAAATGGGGAAACTCTGCCACCTAGCGAACCTTTTGTAAATATTCTATATTACTTTATATACTGCCTGATCAATAAAGTATTGATATCATAATTTGTATTAACAAACTGTTTGAACCAATCTAAACGTGTCAAATAATTCTCGTGGTATAAAAAATCTACCTCAAGTAAAGTAAAGTACCTCAACATTGAACTTAATACAGTACTTGAGTAAATGTGCTTAGACAATTTCTGTGATATGAAATTACACAGAGTGGAGACGTATTATGGTGGTTGTATTTTTATTGCACAGACAGACAGACAGACAGACATTGAGCTCAAAACGATAATCAGGGACAGTAGACCTACAGTTAACATAAATAAAGAATTAAACAATGATTATATATATAAATAAGCTCCCACATTGTCCCTTTGAACCACATACAGTAGAGTAGAACACACACAGATATGCGTACACTTTCAGATCACAAATACAGAGTATATAAAAAGAGAATCTATACAGAACGTCATCAAAGGTACAAAACAGAATGTGTACCGATCACATATATATATATATATATATTTAAAAAATGATCTTATCCAAAATGTCCAATTCAGCTGTGTCACTCCAAAACTCCAAATAAATCAAGCCTCGACAATGTGTAAAAAGTAGTTTAGATGAATCAGGTAGCTACTTTTCATGTGTCAGAGGAGACTTTTCAAAAGCAGGCGGAGTGATTCTGATGTTTAATTTATAGATTTTAGCACACCGTTGTGACGCGCCGAAAATAGAGGATCTAGCTCAAAACGTGTCATTTTAAGACGTGTTGTGAGCTTGCAGATCTGCTATTTTCAACACACCACGTCAGCGCGCAACTAAGTTCAAATCGGGCTTGAGGCACAGCAAAATCAACAGGCACCAACAGATGCTGGGTTACATTGCAAAACAAATGCTTTGTTATTCAATGTGCGACTGACAATACACATGGTGCAGCATGTGCTATATGACATAACATGTTTACTCTGCATGATATAACAACATGACACCTATACAAATGAAGAAGGCGTTATTAAAAGCACTCCGTAAAAAAAAGACGTTTATTCCATATCACAGTTCATTCATAGTTCTACTGTATACAATATGTTACACTCGTATGGCTTCATATAATATAAATCATAGACTTTATGATTAATAGTATCACTATATAAGTTCAACATACACAACAACACATTCATAAAAAAGGCCAATCCAGAGTTCCTTCACTAAGTTTGAGTAGTAAAAGCCGCAATTCATTTAAAAAACAAAACAAAAAAACAAGCCCCATTACAACTCCCTTTACAGTAATTTTCTATTATGACTGAAAGATGTATGAGAAAACAACAAAAGCAGCATAAATGGTAGCTGGGGCTAATTGAAATATAATGTGACAATCATTTAAAAATGCATGCTATTGTTCTACTCAACGATATAAACCCCAATGCTGCAATCCATAACTTGTTTTTAGTGAATAAAATGTTATTTTAACCAGTCTGTATAGTAGAGTATGTTCATAGCATACCAGGCGGCAAAGAGCCTCTGGTGAATTTGAAGCCGATAAGGGAGTGCTTTTCAGTCTTCTTTCAATCAATATTATTTTCGTTTTTGTAAATCATGGTCCCATTCATTTCTACCGAGTGAAACAATGGTTTTGCAATTGGCTGACCTTCCAGCCAATAACATTCGTTTCCGGTTGCATTTCAGGACCAGACATTCCAAGATGGTGGATTTGAATTCGTAGAAAAAGTGGCTTCAAAACGGGTCTGTCAAAACCAATGGCTCCCTTTGTCCATATTTGTTTTAAATTGTTTACGGTCTAAGGTTGATACAATATAACTACTACAACTCCGGTGGTTGCAGCTGGTCTCCCTGACCAATGCGACGCATTGTGAGCTTGTAGATCTGCTATTTTCAAATGATTTTTATACATTTTATACATTTGAAAACATTGTGAAATGGGATATTCTGCATAATGAGTACTTTCTACTTTTGCTACTTTAAGTACATTTTGATACCTTGTAACAGAGTATTTCTACATTGCAGTATTGATACTTTTACTTAAGTAAAAAAAGATGTAGTACTTTTTCCACCACTGGGCAGGACACCTACTGGTTTTAGCTTCATGATGTTGCTGTATGAAGCTAAAACCATAATTTCTCCCCTGGCCAAATGTTCTTACCATCTCCACTGCTAAAGGGGCATTTCGATCTTTAGTTCAGCAGTAGAAATGTTGGCGCTCGCATGGGATCAAATACCAGGTAGGACATAAAAATCTTAAAGATTGCAGCTTTAATCTACATTTTCAAAAAAAGAAAGTGTAACAGTTATTAAAGGGCGGATTACTGTATGTCACATAAAGTATCTGTATTTAAATAAAATATATATAATTCACAGAAGGCACTGCAAGGTGGACACTGCATTCAGATATATTAAGTCTCATGATCAGGTGGAAGACTAGAACAAATAACCAGCCAGTGGAACAGTTTCAAAGACCTCCCCTGATGGTCAGTGATAACCACTTACTGAAACCGTTAACCACCTGGAGTTACCTAGCAAAAATAGCGCAAAAAAAAAAATAGCTTCTGCATCGGCAATTTTTGTGCTGTGTGACACCATCGTATGACAAGTCGAAAAACAAGGGGCGTACTTGTTTAGGGCAGTGTGGTCTTCACAGAGATCTGGTGTGATTTGAGAGATCTATTTCACATGCTATACATAACATGTGTCACCGTGTGAAAACTAGCAAACGTGGTACAACACTGGGGAACTGAACAGATCCAACGTCAACTTCATTAAGTGGAACGGAATGTTGATGGAAGTTTGTTGACTCAGTGTCGGGCAAGTTAAGGTCATGTAAGGCAGTGTTTTTAAAAAAAAAGTTATTTCAAGGAACCCGCAATTTGGTATCCATTATGAACCCTCATAATTCTGAGAGCGTATAAATGAAACCAAATGGACCCGTACGTGACGATTAAGCAACGCAAAAAAACGCCAATCAGAATGTTGCATCAAAGCTATTCATATAGGTGATCATTCATGAATGGCGTCTGTGGTGACAAATCGACTAGGTTGAAAATGTAAAATTGTGTCGCTTTGCTGCGTAATATTCAAATTATGTGTGCATGTACAGAAGCGTACTCATAACACAGACAACAGTCTTAATTACTTATTACTTGGTATCAAAACTAATTACTTAAATTAAGAATTTAATGCCGAGTTACTTGGATTAGTAACTGTAATATAATTACTGTTTTGGCAGTAATTTGCAAACCCTTTAACTGCTCGTTACAGGGGAAAGTAATAGATTACCGAAGTCCTGATGTCGACTTCCGCTATCTCTGGGTCATGGAAGCATTTTTTTCAATTGAAAATACCATAGTCATCTTAAATCTTGTCATATAAGAACTGTGTTCCAAAAATAAACAAATCAGCCCTGTGTCGTTTATGATATTGAGTTGCGTTTGACAACGTATGTGTTTGGAGAAAATGTATGTATTTTCTTACTTTTTGGATAAATTAGTACTTTTCACCGTCAGTTGATGCTTCATATCAATATGAGTAAAACTGCCGGGCTGATTTGTTTATTTTTGGAACACAGCTCCTATATGCACGATGCTATTGAGACCCTATGGTATTTTCAAAGGACAAAAAAATACTTGTCAGTGACCCAGGGGTATAGTGGCCTCTAATGGCAGTGATGTCAGACTTAGGTTCTCTATAATATGACATATTATATTTAGGTCAGACTTTGGTTCTCTATAATATTACATAATATTATATTTAGGTCAGACTTTGGTTCTCTATAATATTACATAATATTATATTTAGTAATAAGTCAGTGCCCAACACTGTTTGTGAAACTGCCCTTGTATCCTATTTAGAGCCATTGATAGACAGGTACATTTTTGACAGTATTCATGTGCCATATCTTCACTGTCGGGTGGAAACCTTGTATGTCCAAAACCGTTATTTTTTTAAATTATTATTTTAAAAACATTTAAAAATAGTGAAAACAGCCTATCTACAAGCGTGCACCGTGACACGTTGCGAGCTTGCAGATCTGCTATTTGCACTACTTTTGTGCGACCACTCTTGTATGATGAAGTAGGGTATTAATTAACCAAAAAATAAATAAATATGGAGATTCGAGGTTTCTGTCCGACAGTGACCATAACTATGCATAATGAGTTGCCAGCCCTTTTGCAGTCACTTAATACATATTGGCTCAATTGTTTTAGGCATGATAAAAATAATTAAAAAAAGATAAATCAGTGTCTCAGCTGATCCTGGTGTTGTTGTTGTTGTGAATGTTGTTGTCTCTTCTCCCTCAGCAGCCGTCTCTGCTCCAAGTGCTGCTGTTTCTTCTGGCTTTGCAGATGGTTGGTGTGAACCGAGTTGTGGTCGAAGTGCCTCGGTGTGTGTTGGTGCACGTGGGTTTGGTTCTTATTCTGGTGCCTGAGACTAAATGCCTTATGGTAGGTAGCCGCTGCAGAAGACAAATGAAAAGAGAGAGCAAAAAATACATATGAGTAAAATAAAAGGGGAAAAAAGTAAAGCACAGCCACACAGCAGTGACAAAATGGTCTAGGGCTGTGTCCCAAGCCCCCAGAACCACGGTATCACAGTGAAGCGGCAGTCGTCTGGTGGTAAAATATGGGATTGCAATACTTCAGCATTTAAAACGCCCCTGTGCATGCTTCTACGGTTTGAAACCCTAGTGCGCCTGCTCTGTGCTCAAGACTTCCACATTTGGGCAGCAAAATGTGGTGCTGAAATCAAGAGAAATTTCACATCATGCACATCTCTAGTATACTCTATATGTAAGCCATTAATTCTGCCAGTCTATAACTTTGAATAACCTCACCAGCCTAAAAGAGGCTGCTCTCTGTAGGATGGTGTGCAGCGAACACTATTTATAACAACTAGTCAACAAAGTCGTAAGACAATTAGTCGACTAAGAATGTATTTAGTCGAGGATAGCCCTAAAATCTGTTGCCTGCCAATGCGTAGATCCCCTCTTTTTTTCTCTCTTCATTCCACTGTTTTTATTGATTTTATGCCTTAGTCTTTTCTTAGTGTGTCCTCCCCCCTAATAAAGTAGTTTTTCTTTGTTGTTTTCTCATGCCCCCCATGTAAAGTGTCTTTGGGTACTTGATCTTAGACTATAGAACCCCCGAAAATATAACTATCTCACTAATATCCAAGAGAACAATGAAGCAAACCTATCCTATCCTATCTGACTACTACTTGACTGGACAGGTACTCACGGCTCATGCAGGTGACCTTGGGCGTATCCCACTGGCCGTTGGCGCGGCAGCGGATGGTGGGCGGGTGTCTCTGGATGAAGTTCTGTTTGCAGTGGTAGCGCACCAGAGCGTTGATCTCGTAGCGAGGCTTCATGAAGCCGAACACACGGGCGTCCTTCACCACGGGGGGCTGGCTGCAGGACACTGAACACAATAACGTTAAAGTTAAATAGATCAGCGGTTCTCAAAGTAATTTGTTGTGTTTTTTGTGTGTGTGTGTGTGTGTGTGTGTGTGTGTGTGTGTGTGTGTGTGTGTGTGTGTGTGTGTGTGTGTGTGTGTGTGTGTGTGTGTGTGTGTGTGTACCTGTGCCCTTCTTGCAGGTAAAGGTCAGATGGTAGTTACAGGGGACGTCGTTCCACTGGCCTCCCTCATGCCAGATCATCACCACACAGTCCTCTCCTGACTGGAAGAAGCTGTCCGGCTGGTTAGGTCTCCAGTAGTCATATTGCTGCCATGAGAAACAATTTATCAGAAATTGTAGTTATTTTCTATTCTCAAATAAACAGTTTAGTATGTCTCAAAAAAACATAAAAATAAATACACACAAAAAAAGCAAAAAAATCATCCTGGTGTTGCAAGAAAGAGATAAAAAGGCAAAACAATTCAAAGAATAAAAAAAGACCAAAAGTTTAATACAATAGTCGATCTGCAAGTGTGAGCTTGAACATCGGCTATAACATAAAATAGACTCTTAAGTGGTTAAAGAATAGCATGCTAAAGTTACAGTTATATACTTATATGTTACAGTTTACAATGTATTCATTTGATAGATTGCACGTGTAATTGCATGTGGTTTATCAGAGTAGCCAGACGATGGTGCTATTGAGCCACCTACAAGTGGAGATTTGGGGTAAAACGGTCCAGTTTACCAAGTGAGGGTCATGGCTAATTTTCCCTCAGCCCTGTGTTCCGTCAATTTTTGTTTGGGGTTAGGGTTATTATTGTTCAGTTTGTTTTTGCTTTTTAGTGTTAGTTTTGAGGGGAACATAGGTCTGAGGGAACATAGATGCGCGCTCCCACTAAGTCTACACTAGAGGGTTTAAGTGGTTAAGTGAATGCCTCACCATGACCTTGCCATCAGTCCATCTGAAGTCTCTCTCAAACATCTTGTCATTCAGACCAATCCACTGGTAGTCGTGACCCAGACCTGTAAATACAACACACGCGCACGCGCACACACACACACGCACACGCACACGCACACACACACACACACACACACACACACACACACACACACACACACACACACACACACACACAAACTATCTGTGACTTTATGCAATAACACACAATGTTGTGTAAAAAAACAAAAGTATGTTGTATGAAATTCATTTGTTTGTGAATAGGCTCTATGCACTTCCTTCACAGGTCTTACCAATTATACTAATGAGGGCTCTGTTCCGTTCAAGGTCAAAACAGAGTCATATGGTGGTGATATTGTGCATGTTGGCTCACTGGAAACACTCTGCTACACCCGTGGGTCTCAAATTGGGGTCCACGGACCCTCATTGTTCCTTGAGGGTTCCAAATAGATAGAAAACCTAGATACCTCATTGGCCGCTGCAGTTCATTGGAGTGACCTGTATCCGCGGCCGCCAGATTCGGGAAGGCACGCTGCCACTCAAAGTGAAGTACTGGCCAATAGCGGGTCTTTTCTGGGACTTGTCAGAATCTAGTTGTATAAAAAATATCCCGTTATATGTTTATACAACTGTTCTGCCAAGTCCCGGAAAAGACGCGCTGTGATTGGCCAGTAGAATAGAATAGAATAGAATAGGCTTTTATTTGTCATTGCACACAAATGCATACACAATTGCACACAACGAAATTTCTAGGGAGCTCCCATATACCCGTAGCACACACACAACATACAACAATACAACACAGAGTATAAAGTGCATGGTGATATTTTAAAGTGCATGATGAATGAATAGAGAAACAGAAACCAATAATAAAGTAGTCACTTTAATAGGCAGTTTGCCTTCCCAAAAATGGCGCCCGCAGATACAGACGCCCCAGAGTCGGAGGAGGCTTTATATGTCTATGTTCCAAATGGCCCCTTACGGGTGTGTAACTCTGAGAGTGCACAAATGGAACCAAATGGGCCCGAAAGGGTCCATTTGTGTACTCTCAGAGTTATGGGGGTGCTTGAAATAAATTAAAAAAACAGTTTGAGAACCACTGTGCTACGGTAAATGGAACAGAGCCCTCATTGGTATAATTGATAAGACCTGTGCAGGAAGTAAGGAAGAGGCCCAATTTCTTTCCAATATGGCTGCTGTGCATAGAGCCTATTAAGCACTTTCAACTTGGTGTCACTATCTTGGGGCAAAGGCAAAACTTTCAAAAATAATTCAACATTTTCACAATTTGTCATACGACAAAGTATATAATAGGGGCTTATAGGCCTCTCCACACCTTTTCCGCTAAAACTCTCATAAAGTCAAGCTGGCAGCGTGTCCACCAAATGAAGTCAAACTCTTTTTCACTTCAGCGAGGCACTGCACTGCGTTGGTTTGTTTTCTGCGCCAACATGACGTCGTTGTTGTGTTCTTATACTGACCTGCCAAACGCTGAGAAAAAGGTTCGACTGCATTTGGAGTGAACGCAAGCCAGGCTCAACGGCACTATCATGAAAAAGTGATTAGATGAGGTTGACAGAGAGGGCATGCGAGCGTGTGACTGTGTGTGACTGTGTGTGTGTGTGTGTGTGTGTGTGTGTGTGTGTGTGTGTGTGTGTGTGTGTGTGTGTGTGTGTGTGTGTGTGTGTGTGTGTGTGTGTGTGTGCGCGCGTGCGCGTGTGTGCGTGCGCGCGTGCGTGTGTGTGTGTGCGAGCGTGTGTGTGCGTGTGCGTGTGCGTGTGTGTGTGTGTGTGTGTGTGCATCTCAGAGGCAAATATTGTACTTTTACTCCACTCCCTTTGAAAATAGCCGATCTACAAGCTCACTATGCGTCGCGATGCATTTTCAAATGGCTGAAATGTATATAGGGCTGAAGTGGTTACTGTATGTTTTGTAATAATGATCAAAATCTGTAAAGTTACTAGTAACTAAAGTTTCCAAATAATTGTAGTGGAGTAAAAGTACAATATTTGCCTCTGAGATCAGATGTAGTGGAGTAGAATGAATGATGAATGAATGAATGTTCCCTTAAACATTCTCTAGGCTTTCTTTCTTTCTTTCTTTCTTTCTTTCTTTCTTTCTCAGAAAGCCAGCCTGGGGATCCAAGGTCAGGGGTTAATTGCCTTGCTCAAGGACACTTCCACACGTATAGACTGTGGTGGGCGAGACGAGGGGTCGAACCCGGTGACCCTCCTGATTACCAGACGGCCTCTCTTCCCAGCCCGGCTATAAATAATAGAGGTGCTGACTTTGGAGAACCACTGATGAACCACTAAGTTATGGTATCTTAATATGTCAACATTTATTCAGGTCACTCCTGTAAAACAACTTATAATAATCCATGAGCACCCCTGAGTTACATTGTTACTTTATAGCATCTTACATTTATGTCATATTACAGGTACGTAAATATGTGCATCTTCCCCCCTAAGATGTCACGAGGAAAACTTGAGAGAAGACGCTGAAAATAACTTCATACTTGACGTTTAATCACTTGAAGAGATTTGAGAGATTTGGTCCCTGGCACAAAACATTTTCAGATGGGGGTCCGTGGCCAAGTATACATCAATTTGGGGATCCTTGGCACGAAAACGTTTGAGAACCACTGCTACCTAGGGCAGTGGTTCTCAAACTTTTTCATGTCAGGGACCCCCAAAATGATATGTATTTGGCCGCGGACCCCAATCTCAAAAATATTTCGTTCCAAGAACCCCCAGAAGCAAAGATTTGAGTTACAAATGTTCGCTATAAAAATTCAAAGGTTTGCGCAACTTTTCACGACTTTTCTAAAAAATGGCAGATCTACAAGCTCATAGCGCGGCACTCGGTGCCGCGCTATAAGCTTGTAGATCTGCTATTTTTGAATAGCCAAAGTATAAAACGTTAAAGTGGTTCAAATTATTGTGATGTTATATTAACACATTTTGCTGGAACCCCTCCCCCCCTCCTCCCAAGGACCCCTGGGGGTCCCCAGACCCCACTTTGAGAACCAATGACCTAGGACACCCTGGGCTTATGATGACGTGACTTACGGTTGACGTACTGCTGCTCCTCCAGGGACAGGATGCTGGCCAGGTGGGCGCCGTGCAGACGACACTCCTCTCGGCAGCGTCCCACGTCCGATGGTGGGCAAAGTATTTATAGCAGTGAGACTGGAACTTCTGCCATCCGAACCCACACACCTCGGTGTCTGGATGCATGGGAGAGAGAGAGAGAGAGAGAGAGAGAGAGGGACAGGGAGGGAGAAACAGAGAGAGAAAGAGAGGAGTGCGCCGGAGGTGAGAGAGGGAGAGGGGGGGGGCAGGGAGAGAGAGGGGTGGAGAGGGGGGGGTAGAGAGAGAGAGAGAGAGAGAGAGAGAGAGAGAGAGAGAGGGGGGGGGGGGGTGACCAGGGAGAGAGAGAGGGCGAGATGGGGAGAGAGGGG